>NW_028142955.1:600000-922832 GCF_977018435.1 Lepisma saccharinum | reverse complement strand
ACATTTTTTATTAAATTTTGGACTCACAAAGATATTTTTACAACTTTTTAAATTATTATTTTACAATTTTTATACACTATTTTTAACCTAAATAACACTATTTGTACTATTCAGGCAACATTTTTTATTAAATTTTGGACTCACAAAGACGTTTTTTCAACTTTTAACTTATTATTTTACAACTTTATGTTAATCTTTTTACCAAAATAACACTATTTGTACTATTCAGGCAACATTTTTTATTAAATTTTGGATTCACAAAGACATTTTTTTTTCAACTTTTAACTTATTATTTTACAACTTTATGTTAATTTTTTTACCAAAAATAACACTATTTATACTATTCAGGAAAGACTTTCAGTTAAATTTTGGAATCACAAAGACATTTTTTCAACTTTTAACTTATTATTTTACAACTTTATGTTAATTTTTTATCAAAATAACACTATTTATACTATTCAGGAAAGACTTTTAGTTATATTTTCGACACACAAAGACATTTTTTCAACTTTTAACTTATTATTTTACAACTTTATGTTAAGTTTTTACCAAAATAACACTATTTATATTATTCAGCCAACATTTTTTCATTAAATTTTGGATTCACAAAGATATTTTTACTTTTTAACTTATTATTTTACAATTTTATACCTATTTTTTAACCTAAAATAACATTATTTATACTATTAAGGAAAGATTTTAGCTATATTTTCGACACACAAAGTGTGTGTTCTCAACTTTTATCTGTTTATTTCACAAGTTTAGGCTTATTTTTACCAAAATAACACAATTCAATCTGTTCAGGGAAGACTTTTAGTTACATTTTCGACACACTAAGTGTGTGTTTTCAACTTCTATCTGGTGTGCGTTCTCAACTTCTATGTGTTTTTTCAACTTCTATCTGTTTATTTCACAAGTTTTAGGCTTATTTTTACCAAAATAACACACTTCAATCTGTTCAAGAAAGACTTTTAGTTACATTTTCGACACACAAAGTGTGCGTTCTCAACTTCTATCTGTTTGTTTCACAAGTTTAGGCTTATTATTACCAAAATAACACTATTTGTACTATTCAGGAAAGACTTTTAGTTTTCAACTGCTATCTGTTTATTTCACAAGTTTAGGCTTATTATTACCAAAATAACACTATTTGTACTATTCAGGAAAGACTTTTAGTTTTCAACTGCTATCTGTTTATTTCACAAGTCTAGGCTTATTATTACCAAAATAACTCAATTCAATCTGTTCAGGAAAGACTTGTAGTTACATTTTCGACACACTAAGTGTGTGTTCTCAACTTCTATTTGTTTATTTCACAAGTTTAGGCTTATTATTACTCAAATAACACAATTTCATCTATTCAGGATATTTTGTATTTACAAAGAGATTTTTTCAACTTTTAATTTATTATTTACAAGTTTATGCCTATTTTTTACTCAAATAACACAATTCTATCTGTTTAGGAAAGACTTTTAGTTACATTTTCGACACACAAAGTGTGCGTTCTCAACTTCTATCTGTTTATTTCACAAGTTTAGGCTTATTATTACCAAAACAACACACTTCAATCTGTTCAGGAAAGATTTTAGTTACATTTTCGACACACAAAGTGTGTGTTCTCAAGTTCTACTCTTTTATTTTACAAGTTTAGGCTTATTATTACTCAAATAACCAATTTCATCTATTCAGACAACATTTTGTTTGTTATATTTTACTCACAAAGACATTTTATCAATTTTTAATTTATTATTTCACAAGTTTATGTAATTGTTTATTCTAATAACACAATTTTAACTATTCAGGCAACATTTTTGTTGCAATTTGGATTTACAAAGAGATTTTTTAAATTTTTGTATTAAATTTTCTATTTATTGCGTTTTGTATTTCACATTCGATATTACAAAGTTCTAAGGTGTGTATAATATTTCAAACTATTTTCTGGGTGTATTTGTTAATGCATTTGGATAATAACTATTAGGTTTTGGATGAACTAATGTAAGAATATTTCAACCAATCAGAAAATGTGTTTGTTTTATTTCCACAATAAGAAAACGCGTCGGTTTTATTTCATCCAATTAGAAAACGCGTTGGTTTTATTTCAACCAATCAGAGAAGGCGTCAGTTTCGCTTATGAGGTATAAAAACTGCGTAAAAGCAAGCAGAAGCTATTTTGAGAAGAATTTCTGAAGCATTGTGTCAGAGAAGACATCAAGTTGTGATTATTGGCCGTGAGTTTCAGACAAAGAACTCAAGAGAAGCTATAATTAAGGTAAATGATTTTTATTATGTAGTGTGTTTTTAAATAATATGTAATTCAAATATTGAAACGAAGAAAACGTCAATGCAAACCAAAAAAAGAATATGCGTAATGTGAACAAGTACTACAACTATTTTTCTATTTTTCAGGTGCTTCTAATTTTGTATGTGTAACTGAAAGGGACCATTAGTGAAGGATGGCGTCTTCAAGCTCCACAAACAAGGCTAGCCACACTGTGGTGAGTATCTCGCAAGAGATTTTACCACTGGAATGTATATTTCTCCCCTAGTTTTTGAAATAATATATAAATCCAGAAAACAAAGAAACGAAAAAAGTAAATATATAAATGAATATGCGTAATAAACAAGTACTACAACTATGTTTCTATTTTTCAGGTGTTCTTATTTGTGTACCTGTGAGTGGAAGGATCTATTACTGGAAATAACGCCAACAAAGTAACCGACAAGGACATGAGTCAAATAATTGCATCATGTCCATGTTTTTCAATTATATCTATAAGGATTGTGTGTTGGAGACTTTGAAGAGGTATACACCTGGCAAGTATATTATATGCTGGGGATGTTATTCTAAACAAGGGCAACCAACTAGCCCACGATTGTGTAGTCAACCATTTCTACGAGTGTGAGTGCGTATGCTGTAAAGATGAAGATTTACTCTCTGAACGTTATTTTATTTGCCAAGGAGAACGCTGTTTGAATAAATGCCAACGATGTGTTAAGTGGATGTGCGAGAGAATCCAGTATTATTTACAGGACTTGGATAACACAAAACATATTTTTGATTTTTATATTACTAACCATGAGGATGTTGCGGATGCTTTGACGGCACACGAGGTACAGACAGAATACAAAGCTTTTTATAGTGTGTTATGTGAAATTTCAAACAATATCGAACTAGTGAAAACTCTTATAGATCCTATACGCTCAGCAGAGCTTACTTATGGTAGCACAGGATTTTTGTGAGAGTTGAATAAAGAGAGACTGACTAATAACAGCGAAAATGGTGCAATACATTATTGATGTACAAGGATTTATTTATAACAGAAAATTTATATTGCGTGAGATTTGTGTGAGTTCTACAAATTTGAACACTGTGTATTATGCGCTTGTGAGTGTTCCCGATTATTTCAAAGAGAACAAAGAATCGCGCTGGGTTAAAGACAATCTCCATGCATTAATGTATGATATTCCTTGTGGATGTGAAATATACTATGTCCGGAGGGCAGTTAGGAACTTGAACTGTCAAGGTGGTACATTTTTCTGCAAAGGAAAATCCCAAATTATCAAAGATTTGTTTAATATTGATAACATTGTTGATTTACAAACTGTAAACTGTCCATCCCTTAAGAATTTGTATATGTTTCAAGGAGGATTGTGCAAGTATCATTCTGATACTTCTCCCCCAGCTGAACAGGTTGCGCATTTAGAAATGTTCAAAGACTTGTATGTTGGTACAATAATAAAAATATTAATGTGTAATGTATTTTAGTGCAAATAATAAAGATTTGTGAAAAAGAAATGTTTTCTATGTTGTTATTTAGTTTTTAAAGCCTTTATTCAAGGTATTTTCAAGTATTACTGTTTTTTTTTTTTGGGTGCATCAACACTTGGGTTTATCCATTTGGTTTATTATACGAGGCTACAATCACTATATGTCTATGAGGACTAAAATCCACTGATTGAACCTTAAAGCTTAGGCTTACTATGTATATTGATTAAACACAGGACAACACGAACCTTACAGAGGATTGTAGGAGGCATAGGCCCACACGCCAGAGCTTTATTAGCCTGCAAGAACAACTTATATGTTGAATTGTGACTGTTTAGCAATAATATTTATAAAGTTTAAATCGTTTTCATTAGATTACGTATATATTTTGGATTCAAATAAAACACTCAAGTTAATTTTTTAAGTGTATTTTTATTTAATATACAAATATAGAATATATCAAATTTACATATATGAAAAGTACTCTACCAAAGAGCAAAAGTCACATAGGGATTACGATTTAGCCGATGCTGAAATTCTTCCATGAGGGATTTGTAGTAAGAGAGAAATTTTTGCCACTGGTTAAAGTTGAGGGTGACTCCACCAGAGATGTTGGTGATTTCCACTTTTATGCTTTCTCCAATGCCCTCGAAGGTGAAGTAAAGTTCTCCTATAATGTTTATTGATCTGAACCTGTCTTCTCGTGTGGGGAATCTGTTCTTGTAAGTGTCGAAGATCGCATCTGATTTGTACACGCATGATGGGTACTTTTCGCTATTTAGGACCAATGTAATTTTTTTTCATGTTTCAAAATCAATTCAGTGTCTGTTGAAAGTACCTCGAATAATGATATCCATGTTGGCATCGATTATGAATCTGGTTTCTGGTTTTATGTTGCTCATTTGGCGGGTGCCTCTGACAGACCGCAATGCTTACAGTGTTTTGGTTTGGTATCAATAAAATTTTTTAAAAAATATGCAACTAGTGCTACAAAGGAACGGAAATTATCGACAATTCCTGGATTATAACTAGAATTCAGTTTGCCTTTTACATATCCAATATTTACAGACCAACACTAACTAGACTTCGATTTATATAAATGTAGCAGGAAATATATTTCTGAGAATCCAACTATATTAGGATTATATGTTAAACTTATACAAAACCAGATTTTTCTATGTAAGTATATTTATATTGACTGGATTATTTAACAGATCAAACAGAAAGACGGAAAAAATCACTAAATGTAGTTCTATACTATAGGTGATTGCATGAAAATAACTAGGTCAAGGGGTGACCAACAGTGAGCTGAATGTATATATAGAGGGTCGCTCTCTATTATTCTCACCTTCGCTGGATTGGTGAAGGAACGCACTTGTGGGCGGTAGAACCTGAATGGGCTCCACAAAGACATCGGAGACTCGAAGCAGATGTCTTGGCGGATGAACCCAAGTAGGGTTATAGGCGCTAGGGTCAATTTGGTCATTTCTTCTTGTAAGAGGAACCAATTTGACCAACTTCCCAAATTAATTTACATTGCTTATAACTAATTAAATTTGAAGAAAAATATAATCTCTTAGACTGTAAATATATTTTATATTTAGGCTGCACAAGATCTGATGACAAAATTAAAAAATGGTAACCGCCCAGACAGGGACTCGAACCCTGGACAGATAGGTTAAAAGCCTAATGCTATACCAACTAAGCTATCTGAGCACAAGGTATTCTTTTTTGAAAAGTTAGTTATGTTAAGATATATCATTTGAGAACTCTTTTGGTCTGGGTCGACAGAGAAGGAAACAGCATTTCCAAAATTTTACAGACTGGATGTATTTTACCACCACTATAGAGGCCTTTACTACATGTAATTCGAAACGCTAGAGTTCAGTTAGCTTTCAAAATTGAGGTTACATAGTACAATATGTTGAAGATTTTGTGCTTGGCACACTTAACAAGTTACACTTATATCCATTTCAGGACAAATCATGCTAAAACTCTCAAATTTACTGTCAACTCATCAACTACTAGCAACGTTTTAGCATGATTTGTCCGTAATTAGATATAGTGTAAATTGTTAAGTGTGCCAAGCACAAAATCTTCAACATATTGTACTATGTAACCTCAATTTTGAAAGCTAACTGAACTCTAGCGTTTCGAATTACATGTAGTAAAGGCCTCTATAGTGGTGGTAAAATACATCCAGTCTGTAAAATTTTGGAAATGCTGTTTCCTTCTCTGTCGACCCAGACCAAAAGAGTTCTCAAATGATATATCTTAACATAACTAACTTTTCAAAAAAGAATACCTTGTGCTCAGATAGCTTAGTTGGTATAGCATTAGGCTTTTAACCTATCTGTCCAGGGTTCGAGTCCCTGTCTGGGCGGTTACCATTTTTTAATTTTGTCATCAGATCTTGTGCAGCCTAAATATAAAATATATTTACAGTCTAAGAGATTATATTTTTCTTCAAATTTAATTAGTTATAAGCAATGTAAATTAATTTGGGAAGTTGGTCAAATTGGTTCCTCTTACAAGAAGAAATGACCAAATTGACCCTAGCGCCTATAACCCTACTTGGGTTCATCCGCCAAGACATCTGCTTCGAGTCTCCGATGTCTTTGTGGAGCCCATTCAGGTTCTACCGCCCACAAGTGCGTTCCTTCACCAATCCAGCGAAGGTGAGAATAATAGAGAGCGACCCTCTATATATACATTCAGCTCACTGTTGGTCACCCCTTGACCTAGTTATTTTCATGCAATCACCTATAGTATAGAACTACATTTAGTGATTTTTTCCGTCTTTCTGTTTGATCTGTTAAATAATCCAGTCAATATAAATATACTTACATAGAAAAATCTGGTTTTGTATAAGTTTAACATATAATCCTAATATAGTTGGATTCTCAGAAATATATTTCCTGCTACATTTATATAAATCGAAGGCTAGTTAGTGTTGGTCTGTAAATATTGGATATGTAAAAGGCAAACTGAATTCTAGTTATAATCCAGGAATTGTCGATAATTTCCGTTCCTTTGTAGCACTAGTTGCATATTTTTTAAAAAATTTTATTGATACCAAACCAAAACACTGTAAGCATTGCGGTCTGTCAGAGGCACCCGCCAAATGAGCAACATAAAACCAGAAACCAGATTCATAATCGATGCCAACATGGATATCATTATTCGAGGTACTTTCACAGACACTGAATTGATTTTGAAACATGAAAAAAAATTACATTGTCCTAAATAGCGAAAAGTACCCATCATGCGTGTACAAATCAGATGCGATCTTCGACACTTACAAGAACAGATTCCCCACACGAGAAGACAGGTTCAGATCAATAAACATTATAGGAGAACTTTACTTCACCTTCGAGGGCATTGGAGAAAGCATAAAAGTGGAAATCACCAACATCTCTGGTGGAGTCACCCTCAACTTTAACCAGTGGCAAAAATTTCTCTCTTACTACAAATCCCTCATGGAAGAATTTCAGCATCGGCTAAATCGTAATCCCTATGTGACTTTTGCTCTTTGGTAGAGTACTTTTCATATATGTAAATTTGATATATTCTATATTTGTATATTAAATAAAAATACACTTAAAAAATTAACTTGAGTGTTTTATTTGAATCCAAAATATATACGTAATCTAATGAAAACGATTTAAACTTTATAAATATTATTGCTAAACAGTCACAATTCAACATATAAGTTGTTCTTGCAGGCTAATAAAGCTCTGGCGTGTGGGCCTATGCCTCCTACAATCCTCTGTAAGGTTCGTGTTGTCCTGTGTTTAATCAATATACATAGTATGCCTAAGCTTTAAGGTTCAATCAGTGGATTTTAGTCCTCATAGACATATAGTGATTGTAGCCTCGTATAATAAACCAAATGGATAAACCCAAGTGTTGATGCACCCAAAAAAAAAACAGTAATACTTGAAAATACCTTGAATAAAGGCTTTAAAACTAAATAACAACATAGAAAACATTTCTTTTTCACAAATCTTTATTATTTGCACTAAAATACATTACACATTAATATTTTTATTATTGTACCAACATACAAGTCTTTGAACATTTCTAAATGCGCAACCTTGTTCAGCTGGGGGAGAAGTATCAGAATGATACTTGCACAATCCTCCTTGAAACATATACAAATTCTTAAGGGATGGACAGTTTACAGTTTGTAAATCAACAATGTTATCAATATTAAACAAATCTTTGATAATTTGGGATTTTCCTTTGCAGAAAAATGTACCACCTTGACAGTTCAAGTTCCTAACTGCCCTCCGGACATAGTATATTTCACATCCACAAGGAATATCATACATTAATGCATGGAGATTGTCTTTAACCCAGCGCGATTCTTTGTTCTCTTTGAAATAATCGGGAACACTCACAAGCGCATAATACACAGTGTTCAAATTTGTAGAACTCACACAAATCTCACGCAATATAAATTTTCTGTTATAAATAAATCCTTGTACATCAATAATGTATTGCACCATTTTCGCTGTTATTAGTCAGTCTCTCTTTATTCAACTCTCACAAAAATCCTGTGCTACCATAAGTAAGCTCTGCTGAGCGTATAGGATCTATAAGAGTTTTCACTAGTTCGATATTGTTTGAAATTTCACATAACACACTATAAAAAGCTTTGTATTCTGTCTGTACCTCGTGTGCCGTCAAAGCATCCGCAACATCCTCATGGTTAGTAATATAAAAATCAAAAATATGTTTTGTGTTATCCAAGTCCTGTAAATAATACTGGATTCTCTCGCACATCCACTTAACACATCGTTGGCATTTATTCAAACAGCGTTCTCCTTGGCAAATAAAATAACGTTCAGAGAGTAAATCTTCATCTTTACAGCATACGCACTCACACTCGTAGAAATGGTTGACTACACAATCGTGGGCTAGTTGGTTGCCTTGTTTAGAATAACATCCCCAGCATATAATATACTTGCCAGGTGTATACCTCTTCAAAGTCTCCAACACACAATCCTTATAGATATAATTGGAAAAACATGGACATGATGCAATTATTTGACTCATGTCCTTGTCGGTTACTTTGTTGGCGTTATTTCCAGTAATAGATCCTTCCACTCACAGGTACACAAATAAGAACACCTGAAAAATAGAAACATAGTTGTAGTACTTGTTTATTACGCATATTCATTTATATATTTACTTTTTTCGTTTCTTTGTTTTCTGGATTTATATATTATTTCAAAAACTAGGGGAGAAATATACATTCCAGTGGTAAAATCTCTTGCGAGATACTCACCACAGTGTGGCTAGCCTTGTTTGTGGAGCTTGAAGACGCCATCCTTCACTAATGGTCCCTTTCAGTTACACATACAAAATTAGAAGCACCTGAAAAATAGAAAAATAGTTGTAGTACTTGTTCACATTACGCATATTCTTTTTTTTGGTTTGCATTGACGTTTTCTTCGTTTCAATATTTGAATTACATATTATTTAAAAACACACTACATAATAAAAATCATTTACCTTAATTATAGCTTCTCTTGAGTTCTTTGTCTGAAACTCACGGCCAATAATCACAACTTGATGTCTTCTCTGACACAATGCTTCAGAAATTCTTCTCAAAATAGCTTCTGCTTGCTTTTACGCAGTTTTTATACCTCATAAGCGAAACTGACGCCTTCTCTGATTGGTTGAAATAAAACCAACGCGTTTTCTAATTGGATGAAATAAAACCGACGCGTTTTCTTATTGGTGGAAATAAAACAAACACATTTTCTGATTGGTTGAAATATTCTTAACATTAGTTCATCCAAAACCTAATAGTTATTATCCAAATGCATTAACAAATACACCCAGAAAATAGTTTGAAATATTATACACACCTTAGAACTTTGTAATATCGAATGTGAAATACAAAACGCAATAAATAGAAAATTTAATACAAAAATTTAAAAAAATCTCTTTGTAAATCCAAATTGCAACAAAAATGTTGCCTGAATAGTTAAAATTGTGTTATTAGAATAAACAATTACATAAACTTGTGAAATAATAAATTAAAAATTGATAAAATGTCTTTGTGAGTAAAATATAACAAACAAAATGTTGTCTGAATAGATGAAATTGGTTATTTGAGTAATAATAAGCCTAAACTTGTAAAATAAAAGAGTAGAACTTGAGAACACACACTTTGTGTGTCGAAAATGTAACTAAAATCTTTCCTGAACAGATTGAAGTGTGTTGTTTTGGTAATAATAAGCCTAAACTTGTGAAATAAACAGATAGAAGTTGAGAACGCACACTTTGTGTGTCGAAAATGTAACTAAAAGTCTTTCCTAAACAGATAGAATTGTGTTATTTGAGTAAAAAATAGGCATAAACTTGTAAATAATAAATTAAAAGTTGAAAAAATCTCTTTGTAAATACAAAATATCCTGAATAGATGAAATTGTGTTATTTGAGTAATAATAAGCCTAAACTTGTGAAATAAACAAATAGAAGTTGAGAACACACACTTAGTGTGTCGAAAATGTAACTACAAGTCTTTCCTGAACAGATTGAATTGAGTTATTTTGGTAATAATAAGCCTAGACTTGTGAAATAAACAGATAGCAGTTGAAAACTAAAAGTCTTTCCTGAATAGTACAAATAGTGTTATTTTGGTAATAATAAGCCTAAACTTGTGAAATAAACAGATAGCAGTTGAAAACTAAAAGTCTTTCCTGAATAGTACAAATAGTGTTATTTTGGTAATAATAAGCCTAAACTTGTGAAACAAACAGATAGAAGTTGAGAACGCACACTTTGTGTGTCGAAAATGTAACTAAAAGTCTTTCTTGAACAGATTGAAGTGTGTTATTTTGGTAAAAATAAGCCTAAACTTGTGAAATAAACAGATAGAAGTTGAAAAAACACATAGAAGTTGAGAACGCACACCAGATAGAAGTTGAAAACACACACTTAGTGTGTCGAAAATGTAACTAAAAGTCTTCCCTGAACAGATTGAATTGTGTTATTTTGGTAAAAATAAGCCTAAACTTGTGAAATAAACAGATAAAAGTTGAGAACACACACTTTGTGTGTCGAAAATATAGCTAAAATCTTTCCTTAATAGTATAAATAATGTTATTTAGGTTAAAAATAGGTATAAAATTGTAAAATAATAAGTTAAAAAGTAAAAATATCTTTGTGAATCCAAAATTTAATGAAAAAATGTTGGCTGAATAATATAAATAGTGTTATTTTGGTAAAAACTTAACATAAAGTTGTAAAATAATAAGTTAAAAGTTGAAAAAATGTCTTTGTGTGTCGAAAATATAACTAAAAGTCTTTCCTGAATAGTATAAATAGTGTTATTTTGATAAAAAATTAACATAAAGTTGTAAAATAATAAGTTAAAAGTTGAAAAAATGTCTTTGTGATTCCAAAATTTAACTGAAAGTCTTTCCTGAATAGTATAAATAGTGTTATTTTGGTAAAAAATTAACATAAAGTTGTAAAATAATAAGTTAAAAGTTGAAAAAAAATGTCTTTGTGAATCCAAAATTTAATAAAAAATGTTGCCTGAATAGTACAAATAGTGTTATTTTGGTAAAAAGATTAACATAAAGTTGTAAAATAATAAGTTAAAAGTTGAAAAAACGTCTTTGTGAGTCCAAAATTTAATAAAAAATGTTGCCTGAATAGTACAAATAGTGTTATTTAGGTTAAAAATAGGTATAAAATTGTAAAATAATAATTTAAAAAGTTGTAAAAATATCTTTGTGAGTCCAAAATTTAATAAAAAATGTTGCCTGAATAGTACAAATAGTGTTATTTTGGTAAAAAATTAACATAAAGTTGTAAAATAATAAGTTAAAAGTTGAAAAAAATGTCTTTGCGAGTCCAAAATTTAATAAAAAATGTTGCCTGAATAGTACAAATAGTGTTATTTTTGTAAAAATAAGGATAAGCTGTGAAAATGTTTGACATAAAGTCAAAGTTTGGTAAAAAATAAACTCAAAATTAAGTTAAATAGCACACAGTAACATACATTTACTACCTAAATCAATAATCAAAGGGTCCTAGGTTCGTTACCCCGTGATAAAAGCAAATGGTGAAAACTGTAGGCCCCGTCCCTGATAGCTCTCCCTTCTTCCTAGTACAGATAAAAAAAACCTGCGCTAAAGCGTCCTGTGCCTTGGGGCAACCCTGAGCGGAATATTAATTGGCGGCGGAAACCAGTTCTACAAGCGACGCATAGCTTCAAAAAAATTGACCATTGCTGCGCATTCCAGAGATCCTTTGTTGTCTGGTTGAATCCTTCCCCTGCCCTACAGTATTGCATAGCTTTCCCCTGTTCTTGCGTACTGGTTAACCTTGGGAAAACTGGTTCTGAAAATCTACCGACGCGTTCTCTGATTGGTCAATCGGGTTCCTTCTTTGTCCTGGCGTTCTGACGTCATTTGACCTTGACCGCTCATCTCCCAAATTCCTTTCTCCCCTACCTGCGCGGAATATTAATTCAATCTCTCTGTCTATCCTCTCCGCAGAGCGGAGTCGAAATTCTGAGACAGTATTCTGTCTGGCGTGTTGCACCATCGTGTTTCATAATATAATGCAATTACTGCATAGTACTAATTAATAATATTACATATCGCGGGTTCAAATACCGGGACCGTCTTCTTTCGTACCATTACCACCTTTCATAGCGGTTCATAAACCATAGAAAACTTATTTTCAATATTATAAACATTAATTATTAACATTTTATACATTACATACTTTGCAGTAATAAATATAAAAACATATGCATACCGTTTAGTACCTCTAATTACCTTTTATATACATATTTTTCATAAAATAAATAATTATATATTCATAAAAAGTTATAAACATGCAAATACATAAATGTAAAGTATTATAATGATATGCAAATTTATTCATATTATGCAAATTAGTTCTTAATTATATGCAAATTAATTAACACCCGTGCAAATTAGTTATAAGTACATACAAATGAATTGCGAATATTAAATAGCAACTGTCCTTATCTCATTTCTATACTACTAACGCGGTCCGCGATTAGGTTATTTAAATGCGAAAGCATTACAGGTGAGTCAGTATCGTGAGAGTGTTTGAAGAGTGCGGACGTGTTGTTGCAGTGCTGCTCATAATTATTTGTTAAAAGTTAAGTATTTAGTTTATTTTAAAGCTACATAGCTCATAGTAATTTCGATCAGCTTGAGTTTTGATGTGATGTTACTTGTTGTCTCCGGAAATTCTGTATAAATAACAGCTGAAAATGTTATCGTAATAGCTACAATTATTTCATTTTGAAGGTTCTTCAAGTTGTTTTTCACACAGATTGAATTTTGACTTGATTGTGCTTTTTTTATTTTTCCCCTGAGAAAATTAGTAGTCAGAGAGGGGGTACGAGCAACCCCCCCCCAAAATCTAACAATTTCTTAGTGTAATTTAACTGAAAATTATGATTTTAGCTGATTTTTCCAAGTGTAAAAAACTAAAAAGTTGTTTTACGCAAGAGCTAAAATTTCAATTTTACTGTATAAAAATTATTTTATAGTTGCTGAAGTTAAAAAAACACAGTTCTACTGCACTTGCCTGGCGCTGGAATGCACCTGCACTCCACCATATGTCTAAAAGTGTAACGAACTAGACGGGGCTAATAATTTCTTAATTGCAATTATTTTTCCAGAGAAACTTCTGCAACACAGAAATGTTGGCAAGAATTCTCATGTAACCTAGTTGTTTTTACTTAGACAAGTCAATAGTCTTGCATTCCAAACATTCCTCGAGTGTGCGTGCGTGTGTGTGTGTGTGTGTAGATGTGACCTCGACCTGTTAAGAATGTCACGTCATTAATACTAACTTCGCAATGTCATGACCTTCTCTTTTCTCTATAAAAGAAGAGAGAGAGGGGCATGTAACTTACTTGGCTAAGAGGAATTTCCTGAGAATTCTTTCCAATCTAAATATTCCTGTGTGTATGTGTGTGTGTGAGTTTATGTGTGTAGAGATTGATGCGCTTATGTATGTGTGTAAACATTACGGCATTGACCTGTTAAGAATGTTACATCGATAATACTGTCTTGAGAATGTTATGCCTTTCTCTTTACAGCTATATGTGGGCATTAACCTGTTAAGAATGTCACATCAATAATACTAGCTCGGAAATGTCATGCCCTCCCGCCCTCTTCCTCTATAGGAGGTTATGTGAATGTGCTGATTGGTTGACTAAGGGAATTTCCCGATTAGTAAATTGAGGTTATAAATATAAAGATTTTGCTAATGTGGAATGTAAAAGCTCAGTTCTTGGTTCCCTCATGGATTCGAATCCTGTTAGGTTAAACATCATAAAAATTTCACAGCAAGAATTATCATATGGACTGACGATTTTTTTTAACAGACTTAATAATGAGTTATAACCTGTATACAAAATATGCAGTCCCTAGAATGAGATGGATGAGGCTTATGAACCTCGACCTATACAGTTGTACAATCTGGCAATGAATGGATGTTTCTTTTTATTAAGCATAGCAGTGTGTTTTTGCTTATTTTAATATCAGACAACAATGTTAGAATGTGTGTGCATGGCCCCAAGAATACAATTTAAAATCACTAATGTGATATGAAACCCCTTCACTTGTGTGCATTTGAATATGAAAGTGAGGTACTTTGAATAATTGAGGAGAACAATCACAAATAAGCTTGCAACGGTATTGGAAGGGGTTACGAGTTCAAACTTCAGACGATTTCTGTTAATCTGCAGGGTGTATGGATATCAGTACGAAAATGTTAAAAAAGAAGAGGCAATTTTGGCTAACGGCAACGATGAGGATGAATAATGATAATTATGATGAAATTGATGTGTGGCACTTGGAAAACAAAACTTGAAAGTGTATTGGACCAACAGTTACAATTGCTCCCCTACCCCCACACACGGCAGTTAACAAAGGTGTACTTTTGTTGGTTTACGACTCTGAGGGCTTAAGTTACTATTCTCACCTATAGCTATACATATTAAAAAAATAAATGACCTGAGCAATAGAATATAACAATACCGATTCTGGCCTTTGTCGGATGACGTAGTGGTAACGTTGTTGCAATCCCACCCCCGATGGTGTATAAACTTAAATATTTTCCATAACATGAAATACTGTTAATGGAAATGTGTTGTTTCTAATATTCTATATAGAAAGCAGATAACAAGAAAAAAATGTTTCGGTCAGATACGAAGCTTCAACCCAAATACATATATGATCAGACAGGATGTCAACTATGCGTTTATAACTAACATGTGATTATTCAGAATTCAAATAGTGCAGTGGAAAACTACTAACTCTCTAGACTTCTTAAACCCGAAGAGAGCTAATACAAGTACAAGTGTAAATAATTAAATAAGTTACAAGGGGCTGAGACATGATTCGAATCTTTTGATCTAGGTAGGGATGCAGACAGGCACTAAGTTTATGTGTGTGGACACAATTGATAATGGAAAAACCCTCTTCAACACAATAACATAGTGGTAATGTTGGTCTTGCTTTGTTCCCATTGATAACATAGTGGTTACACGAAAGAAACTACCTCTACTCCTTTCCTACAATTTTCTTCCATTTCCATCGATACGTTTTGGAGAATTTTCATCATTTTAATCTCTTCTGTCTTCTTTTGTTTTACCTTCATCTTTTTTGTTTTTCATTTGTCCTATCTTCCTTGCAACTCTTGCATATGTATCTTTCTCCACTTTCACTTAGTCCTATGTACTTTTCCTTTCTTATCCCCTAACGTAGTCATTGTTTCATTTCTTTGCATGAGCTGCATATGATATTTTTTAAAATTATTTACCTCTTCTCCGCAGCAGTTTAATAGTTCCTTTATTTCCTCTATTTCCTTGACTTGACTATACATTCTATATTCTGGTCCTCGACTTTATTTTCTTACTCCATTTTGGCTTTCTCTCTCTTTGCTTTTTAATTCGGAAATCTCACGCCGCAACGTTGGTCGCTACTTAATATGCTACCTCCCTTAGAGCAGTACTTAGCTTAGTATAACCATGGATACAAAATCTTCAGGGTAATGTGTTCTTATTTTAAGAAAGCCAATCAGAAAGCATAATAGCCAAAAGATATGATAAAATGCGAGTCTATATTCTGGAATTCCTCACAGTTTACAGATATTATATTCTTCTTCTAAGGCCCTGGTCTTCTTATTCATTCTTCTAAGAATATGAATTTCGTGTCTGGGAAAAGGATAGGCTTCTTCTTATTTCCTCTAGATAAATGTTATTGGGATATCTTATTTATTCTTCTTCTATCTTCTATGAATATCCTATCTATGAAAAGGACAGGCTTCATCTTCTTTCCTCTAGATAAATCTTATTGTGATTTCTTCTTCCTCCTTCTGCTACGACCCTGGCAGTTTTCTGCTTTCCTCTATAAATATATTCTCTGGAAAAAAAAGGCTTCTTCTTCTTTCCTCTAGATACATCTTATTGGGATTCATCTTCTTCCTTATTTTATTTGCATTAACCATATATTTATTCTATCTTCAAAGAATGTTTCATCATATATTATCTTCTGTCTACTTAATCATATATTTCTTCTATCGTATATTTCTTTTATCTTTAAAGAATGTATGAGAATATTATTTCTTCTGTTTTTGAAGAATGTAACATCATATTTTTATTCTATCTACATCAATCATATATTTCTTCTATCTTTGAAGAACTTATCAGCATATACGTATTTTCTCCTTCTCGTCTCCGATTTTGCATTACATACTCGCGAACTTCTTTCCTGTTTGCTTCCTTTTTTTCTCATGCATCGAGAACTGAACCAAAGCTCCAATGGATTCAGGGGCGACATACATGGATATAGTGCCTCCTCCTATGCCAAACCGATAAGGGACACCCCAAGATCGCTAAGGAAAAGCGCTACCTGCAGCCCAGTGCGTCTAAAGAAAAACGCAACCGTAGTGATTTGGAGCGTCTAAACTTGACTGTAGCGCCATCAAGGACCAAACAAACAATATCTGGCGATATATTCTTCGCCAGGGATAATCGAAAAGCAAATTCGATCGAAAGACCGAAACAAGACCCAGTTTTGAACTAGGATCTGAAATTCTTAACTTTGTTCTGCGTTTTACGTATGAGCCTATCCTTAACTATCATAATTTATTTTTACATAATGTTTTTATTCTCTATATACATTTTTATAATCAACATTCACGTATTTCTCGTTTGTTTTAATCAATCTCCTATTATCCAGTATCCTCCTATTTCGTTAATCAATATTATTTCCTTTTTTCTTCGCGCTGCCATCTGTTGTCACGTTCTATAACTAGTTCCTTACATATTAACGAACGTGTGGGGCTGACTAAGCATGTGACAAGTATGAGAAACAATTTAAGAGAATACTTTCGAATGGGCATCTTCAATTGGAAATCAGAGAAACTGATGTGAGGTTGGAAACACTGCACTCGCAGGTGGTCCACCAGGAGGAAATCGCTGTAAAATTTGAACACAAAAGGATCTAATTTCGAATAGTTTATGCAAACAAAATATATAAACACCTTGCATAGTAATGTGCAATGAGCGAAAAGTAATGATTCTCGCAATTTGAAATGAAATAAGTTCTTCGTTTGGAAAAGTATTAGCTTGAGCAATCATAAAGGAGGGTACTGGTAAAGTACTCGTGTCACAGTTATGATTTTTATCTGGAAATTTAGGGTTGTTACTTCAAATCCAAAACCCTCTATTTTTTTTAAGATATGGGATTCAGATACATTCGGTATGGAGTTTAGTAATAAAGTTGAATAATTTTAAGTTTCAGAATGTTCGCAAGAAATAATTCCTTTTTCAATTCGATGAATGTTTCCATCAGCTCAATGTATTTGTTTTTTTCTTTCTGACAGTGAGGTATACAATTCAAGGATCAGAAGTATTCCAAATCACTAACTTTCACTATTTTGAAAAGACTGCTATTATTATTAAACTAATTAACACAACATATCCTTGATTATTATCATTCACTTTAAGTACTCAATTTTATATTTCTTTGAAAAACAATAGGAACATTAATCTATTTGGATTAAAAAAGCTAAATTGCCGTGATATTCAAACAGAAAGTATTTGGTGAATCAATGAATGTGTTGACTAGGGCTCGGAAGTAGACGAATCCTGAGCCTTGAGAACAATGCTAAACCTGATATCAGTCAGTTTCCCTTCAGATAGTTCCAGAAGACATAATTCTCTTTTTTGTTTCCCGGCACTTTTCAGTATTTTTTGCTTTTTTGTTACATTTTTCTTAAGTTTAAAGCTATTTATTTTTTGTTTGTTTCGTAAATTTTAAATGTAAAGGTTTTTTTTTGGAGGCGGAGAACTTTAAAGTAAAATAAAACACACAAAAAATATTTCTATATCCATGTAATTGGTTGTACTTTACAGATCATGTTATGGCATTAATGTTTGAATATGATTTCAGGCATGTGGCTACCGGCGACTGGCGCGTACATGACGTATTCTGGAGTTCCAATTTTCACACACTCTTCGCAGTACATCAGGCCGTATGTCAGCAATAATGCGTCGAATATTGGCTTCCAAGTGCTCAATTGTTTCTGGTTTATCGGCGTAGACGTGCGACTTGACATATCCCCAGAGAAAATAATCCAACGGCGTCAAATCGCACGAACGCGGTGGCCAGTTAACAGGGCCATTGCGTTAAATTACTCGGTCGTCGAACGTATCTTGCAGTAAATGAATTGTGGCATGCGCTGTATGACAGGTGGCCCCGTCCTGCTGAAACCACATGTCTGCCACATTCATGTCTTCCAATTGAGGCACGAAAAAGTTAGTAATCATGTCCCTGTACCGCGCACCGTTGACTGTCACGTTCTGACCAAAATCATTTTTGAAGACATACGGACCAATTATTCCACGGGCCCATAGAGCGCACCACACGGTCATCTTTTCTGGATTTAATGGTGTTTCGACAATGGCTTGTGGATTACCATCACTCCAAATGCGGCAATTTTGTTTATTGACATAACCATTTAACCAAAAGTGTGCTTCATCACTGAACAAAAGTTTCGAATGAAATTGTGGATCAATAGCAATTTGTCCTTCAGCCCATTCACCAAATGTACGGCGTGAACGATGATCATGTGGCTTCAATTCCTGTACCAGTTGAATCTTGTACGCACGTAAACCAAGATCTTGACGCAAAATATTCCATAACGTGGATGGACACAAGTTTAATTGTTGAGCACGATGACTCATCGAGGCATTTGGATCATCATCAACACTACGCTGCACTACTCCTATTGCTTGCTCTGTCCGCACTCTACGACGTCTTACGGGATGCATATTATCGTGTAGAGTAAATGTATTGCGAAAACGATCCATAGTTCCTCGAATTAATCGCCCTGATGGACGATTATGAGCACCGTAAATTGCACGTAATGCTCGATGAGTTTGTCGAACGGAACCACGATTTTCAAAATAAAGTTGCACAATTTGCAACCGTTGCTCCGGCGTGAGTCTATTCATGATGACCTGCCAAACCAAACTAACGTCAAAACAAGTGGGAACTGCCTTCTATGCTGTCACAGAAAACAGTGTTGCCAGTTTAAAGTTCTCCGCCTTTAAAAAAAACACCCTTTATTTGCTGGCATAACTTATAGATTTAAGTTACCAGACATGATCATTTTAGCAAGTTCGCCATTAAGCGAATATATATTTTCAATGGAGAAACACCTGCACCTGTTTCAAATTGTCTGCCTTAATTTAGATAGCTGTGTGGAATTTAAGGTTTCCAACTCTTGGAAATCAACATTATTTCCATGAATCTGAAGAAATTCTGCGTGTACCAGAAGTCTTTCCCTGATTGCAAACTTTATTCATATCCGTTATATGCAATGTAGAGATGTGAAAGTGGTGCCAAAATATTGAAAAACTAACCAAGTTCATTTGTTGCAGGTTTCAGTAATGTGGCTGTAGTGTATCAGTGTCAGTACCAAGGAATCCGGAATTAATGCTCTTGACATCGGGTGGCATATTTCCAATCAACGTTTCTTGGACTTGACAGGGTTTGGGAATGAAGAAAAATTCCATTTTTTAAATACCAACTTATTGATGGCAGATATTCTAGACGAAAGAATTCTGTACATTTGAAAATTCCTCTGCACTGTTATTGGTGACCGGATCTGGTTATACCAGAGGACATGCTGAGCTTTTTTCCTGATTTGTGAACATTTCCGATATTCTTGGAACTGACAGTGCTACACTACAGCCACGTTACTCAAACCTGCAACAAATAATCTTGGTTAGTTTTCCAACATTTGGCACCTTTTTCACATCTCTAACTTGCATATAGCGGATATGAATAAAGTTTGTAATCAGGGAAATACTTCTGGGACAACATGTATTTCGTGAAATGGTTCTTTCCTTCTGAAAAAGTATCTGCTGTGGTGGGGAATCTATCGTACGACCCCTGCCACACGAGTCGAGTACGCTAGCACCACACCACATGTGCCACTAATACTAAATATTTATTATAAAAACTGACGGTGCGCTGTTTAGGTTATTTCCTTTAAAACGTCAGTGTTTCTCAAATGAATCAAAATAAAATTGTAAATATCCAGCTGGGATCTCACTTTCTCTCATTCAATCAATATACACACATAATTTCACATTTCCTACTGGTAGGATCGTTAAGGGACGTATATTTAGACAGCCCCCCCACCTTCTCCGATTTGCACCAAAATGGTGCCAAACGTTAGTGCATCGTTCGTGCACGAATGTGCACGCAAAAATTTCGTTTGTGCACAAGGGGAAATCCGAGATTTTAACACCTTAACTTTTGGGGTCAGCCCCCCCACCTTCTCCGATTTTCACTAAAATGGTGCCAAACGTTAGTGCATCGTATGCGCACGAATGTGCACGCAAAAATTTCGTTTGTGCACAAGGGGAAATCCGATATATTAACACCTTAACTTTTGGGGTCAGCCCCCCCACCTTCTCCGATTTTCACTAAAATGGTGCCAAATGTTAGTGCATCGTTTGTGCACGAATGTGCACGCAAAAATTTCGTTTGTGCACAAGGGGAAATCCGAGATATTAACACCTTAACTTTTGGGGTCAGCCCCAACCCACCTTCTCCGATTTTCACTAAAATGGTGCCAAACGTTAGTGCATCGTTTGTGCACGAATGTGCACGCAAAAATTTCGTTTGTGCACAAGGGGAAATCCGAGATTTTAACACCTTAACTTTTGGGGTCAGCCCCCCCACCTTCTCCGATTTTCACTAAAATGGTGCCAAACGTTAGTGCATCGTTTGTGCACGAATGTGCACGCAAAAATTTCGTTTGTGCAGAAGGGGAAATCCGAGATTTTAACACCTTAACTTTTGGGGTCAGCCCCCCCACCTTCTCCGATTTTCACTAAAATGGTGCCAAACGTTAGTGCATCGTTTGGGCACGAATGTGCACGCAAAAATTTCGTTTGTGCACAAGGGGAAATCCGAGATATTAACACCTTAACTTTTGGGGTCAGCCCCCCCACCTTCTCCGATTATCACTAAAATGGTGCCAAACGTTAGTGCATCGTTTGCGCACGAATGTGCACGCAAAAATTTCGTTTGTGCACAAGGGGAAATCCGAGATATTAACACCTTAACTTTTGGGGTCAGCCCCCCA
This sequence comes from Lepisma saccharinum, assembly GCF_977018435.1. NCBI lineage: Eukaryota > Metazoa > Arthropoda > Insecta > Zygentoma > Lepismatidae > Lepisma > Lepisma saccharinum. The sequence continues at coordinate 901,378 of NW_028142955.1, read as the reverse complement.
CCTTCTCCGATTATCACTAAAATGGTGCCAAACGTTAGTGCATCGTTTGCGCACGAATGTGCACGCAAAAATTTCGTTTGTGCACAAGGGGAAATCCGAGATATTAACACCTTAACTTTTGGGGTCAGCCCCCCCACCTTCTCCGATTTTCACTAAAATGGTGCCAAACGTTAGTGCATCGTTTGCGCACGAATGTGCACGCAAAAATTTCGTTTGTGCACAAGGGGAAATCCGAGATATTAAAACCTTAACTTTTGGGGTCAGCCCCCCACCTTCTCCGATTTTCACTAAACTGGTGCCAAACGTTAGTGCATCGTTTGTGCACGAATGTGCACGCAAAAATTTCGTTTGTGCACAAGGGGAAATCCGAGATATTAACACCTTAACTTTTGGGGTCAGCCCCCCCACCTTCTCCGATTTTCACTAAAATGGTGCCAAACGTTATTGCATCGTTTGTGCACGAATGTGCACGCAAAAATTTCGTTTGTGCACAAGGGGAAATCCGAGATATTAACACCTTAACTTTTGGGGTCAGCCCCCCACCTTCTCCGATTTTCACTAAAATGGTGCCAAACGTTAGTGCATCGTTTGTGCACGAATGTGCACGCAAAAATTTCGTTTGTGCACAAGGGGAAATCCGAGATATTAACACCTTAACTTTTGGGGTCAGCCCCAACCCACCTTCTCCGATTTTCACTAAAATGGTGCCAAACGTTAGTGCATCGTTTGTGCACGAATGTGCACGCAAAAATTTCGTTTGTGCGCAAGGGAAAATCCGAGATATTAACACCTTAACTTTTGGGGTGAGCCCCCCCACCTTCACCGATTTTCACTAAAATGGTGCCAAATGTTAGTGCATCGTTTGTGCACGAATGTGCACACAAAAATGTCGTTTGTGCACAAGGGGAAATTCGAGATATTAACACCTTAACTTTTGGGGTCAGCCCCCCCACCTTCTCCGATTTTCACTAAAATTGTGCCAAACGTTAGTGCATCGTTTGTGCACGAATGTGCACGCAAAAATTTCGTTTGTGCACAAGGGGAAATCCGAGATATTAACACCTTAACTTTTGGAGTCAGCCCCCCCACCTTCTCCGATTTTCACTAAAATAGTGCCAAACGTTAGTGCATCGTTTGTGCACGAATGTGCACACAAAAATGTCGTTTGTGCACAAGGGGAAATCCGAGATATTAACACCTTAACTTTTGGGGTCAGCCCCCCCACCTTCTCCGATATTCACTAAAATGGTGCCAAACGTTAGTGCATCGTTTGTGCACGAATGTGCACGCAAAAATTTCGTTTGTGCACAAGGGGAAATCCGAGATATTAACACCTGAACTTTTGGGGTCAGCCCCCCCACCTTCTCCGATTTTCACTAAAATGGTGCCAAACGTCAGTGCATCATTTGTGCACGAATGTGCACGCAAAAATTTCGTTTGTGCACAAGGGGAAATCCGAGATATTAACACCTTAACTTTTGGAGTCAGCCCCCCCACCTTCTCCGATTTTCACTAAAATAGTGCCAAACGTTAGTGCATCGTTTGTGCACGAATGTGCACACAAAAATGTCGTTTGTGCACAAGGGGAAATCCGAGATATTAACACCTTAACTTTTGGGGTCAGCCCCCCACCTTCTCCGATTTTCACTAAAATGGTGCCAAACGTTAGTGCATCGTTTGTGCACGAATGTGCACGCAAAAATTTCGTTTGTGCACAAGGGGAAATCCGAGATTTTAACACCTTAACTTTTGGGGTCAGACCCCCCCACCTTCTCCGATTTTCACTAAAATGGTGCCAAACGTTAGTGCATCGTTTGTGCACGAATGTGCACGCAAAAATTTCGTTTGTGCAGAAGGGGAAATCCGAGATTTTAACACCTTAACTTTTGGGGTCAGCCCCCCCACCTTCTCCGATTTTCACTAAAATGGTGCCAAACGTTAGTGCATCGTTTGGGCACTAATGTGCACGCAAAAATTTCGTTTGTGCACAAGGGGAAATCCGAGATATTAACACCTTAACTTTTGGGGTCAGCCCCTCCACCTTCTCCGATTATCACTAAAATGGTGCCAAACGTTAGTGCATCTTTTGCGCACGAATGTGCACGCAAAAATTTCGTTTGTGCACAAGGGGAAATCCGAGATATTAACACCTTAACTTTTGGGGTCAGCCCCAACCCACCTTCTCCGATTTTCATTAAATGGTGCCAAACGTTAGTGCATCGTTTGTGCACGAATGTGCACGCAAAGATTTCGTTTGTGCACAAGGGGAAATCCGAGATATTAACACCTTAACTTTTGGGGTCAGCCCCAACCCACCTTCTCCGATTTTCATTAAATGGTGCCAAACGTTAGTGCATCGTTTGTGCACGAATGTGCACGCAAAAATTTCGTTTGTGCAGAAGGGGAAATCCGAGATTTTAACACCTTAACTTTTGGGGTCAGCCCCCCCACCTTCTCCGATTTTCACTAAAATGGTGCCAAACGTAAGTGCATCGTTTGTGCACGAATGTGCACGCAAAAATTTCGTTTGTGCACAAGGGGAAATCCGAGATATTAACACCTTAACTTTTGGGGTCAGCCCCAACCCACCTTCTCCGATTTTCATTAAATGGTGCCAAACGTTAGTGCATCGTTTGTGCACGAATGTGCACGCAAAAATTTCGTTTGTGCACAAGGGGAAATCCGAGATATTAACACCTTAACTTTTGGGGTGAGCCCCCCCACCTTCACCGATTTTCACTAAAATGGTGCCAAATGTTAGTGCATCGTTTGTGCACGAATGTGCACACAAAAATGTCGTTTGTGCACAAGGGGAAATCCGAGATATTAACACCTTAACTTTTGGGGTCAGCCCCCCCACCTTCTCCGATTTTCACTAAAATGGTGCCAAACGTTAGTGCATCGTTTGTGCACGAATGTGCACGCAAAAATTTCGTTTGTGCACAAGGGGAAATCAGAGATATTAACACCTTAACTTTTGGGGTCAGCCCTCCCACCTTCACCGATTTTCACTAAAATGGTGCCAAATGTTAGTGCATCGTTTGTGCACGAATGTGCATACAAAAATGTCGTTTGTGCACAAGGTGAAATCCGAGATATTAACACCTTAACTTTTGGGGTCAGCCCCCCCACCTTCTCCGATTTTCACTAAAATGGTGCCAAACGTTAGTGCATCGTTTGGGCACGAATGTGCACGCAAAAATTTCGTTTGTGCACAAGGGGAAATCCGAGATATTAACACCTTAACTTTTGGGGTCAGCCCTCCCACCTTCTCCGATTTTCACTAAAATTGTGCCAAACCTTAGTGCATCGTTTCGCGCACGAATGTGCACGCAAAAATTTCGTTTGTGCACAAGGGGAAATCCGAGATATTAACACCTTAACTTTTGGGGTCAGCCCTCCCACCTTCACCGATTTTCACCAAAGTGGTGCCAAATGTTAGTGCATCGTTTGTGCACGAATGTTCATACAAAAATGTCGTTTGTGCACAAGGGGAAATCCGAGATATTAACACCTTAACTTTTGGGGTCAGCCCCCCCACCTTCTCCGATTTTCACTAAAATAGTGCCAAACGTTAGTGCATCGTTTGTGCACGAATGTGCACACAAAAATGTCGTTTGTGCACAAGGGGAAATCCGAGATATTAACACCTTAACTTTTGGGGTCAGCCCCCCACCTTCTCCGATTTTCACTAAAATGGTGCCAAACGTTAGTGCATCGTTTGTGCACGAATGTGCACGCAAAAATTTCGTTTGTGCACAAGGGGAAATCCGAGGTTTTAACACCTTAACTTTTGGGGTCAGCCCCCCCACCTTCTCCGATTTTCACTAAAATGGTGACAAACGTTAGTGCATCGTTTGTGCACGAATGTGCACGCAAAAGTTTCGTTTGTGCACAAGGGGAAATCCGAGATATTAACACCTTAACTTTTGGGGTCAGCCCCCCACCTTCTCCGATTTTCACTAATCTGGTGCCAAACGTTAGTGCATCGTTTGTGCACGAATGTGCACGCAAAAATTTCGTTTGTGCACAAGGGGAAATCCGAGATATTAACACCTTAACTTTTGGGGTCAGCCCCCCCACCTTCTCCGATTTTCACTAAAATGGTGCCAAACGTTAGTGCATCGTTTGTGCACGAATGTGCACGCAAAAATTTCGTTTGTGCACAAGGGGAAATCCGAGATATTAACACCTTAACTTTTGGAGTCAGCCCCCCCACCTTCTCCGATTTTCACTAAAATTGTGCCAAACGTTAGTGCATCGTTTGTGCACGAATGTGCACGCAAAAGTTTCGTTTGTGCACAAGGGGAAATCCGAGATATTAACACCTTGACTTTTGGGGTCAACCCCCACCTTCTCCGATTTTCACTAAACTGGTGCCAAACGTTAGTGCATCGTTTGTGCACGAATGTGCACGCAAAAATTTCGTTTGTGCACAAGGGGAAATCCGAGATATTAACACCTTAACTTTTGGGGTCAGCCCCCCCACCTTCTCCGATTTTCACTAAAATGGTGCCAAACGTTATTGCATCGTTTGTGCACGAATCTGCACGCAAAAATTTCGTTTGTGCACAAGGGGAAATCCGAGATATTAACACCTTAACTTTTGGGGTCAGCCCCCCCACCTTCTCCGATTTTCACTAAAATGGTGCCAAACGTTAGTGCATCGTTTGTGCACGAATGTGCACGCAAAAATTTCGTTTGTGCACAAGGGGAAATCCGAGATATTAACACCTTAACTTTTGGGGTCAGCCCCCCCACATTCTCCGATTTTCACTAAAATGGTGCCAAACGTTAGTGCATCGTTTGTGCACGAATGTGCACGCAAAAATTTCGTTTGTGCACAAGGGGAAATCCGAGATATTAAAACCTTAACTTTTGGAGTCAGCCCCCCCACCTTCTCCGATTTTCACTAAAATAGTGCCAAACGTTAGTGCATCGTTTGTGCACGAATGTGCACACAAAAATGTCGTTTGTGCACAAGGGGAAATCCGAGATATTAACACCTTAACTTTTGGGGTCAGCCCCCCACCTTCTCCGATTTTCACTAAAATGGTGCCAAACGTTAGTGCATCGTTTGTGCACGAATGTGCACGCAAAAATTTCGTTTGTGCACAAGGGGAAATCCGAGATATTAACACCTTAACTTTTGGGGTCAGCCCCCCCACCTTCTCCGATTTTCACTAAAATGGTGCCAAACGTTATTGCATCGTTTGTGCACGAATGTGCACGCAAAAATTTCGTTTGAGCACAAGGGGAAATCCGAGATATTAACACCTTAACTTTTGGGGTCAGCCCCCCCACCTTCTCCGATTTTCACTAAAATGGTGCCAAATGTTAGTGCATCGTTTGTGCACGAATGTGCACACAAAAATTTCGTTTGTGCACAAGGGGAAATCCGAGATATTAACATCTTAACTTTTGGGGTCAGCCCCCCCCACCTTCTCCGATTTTCACTAAAATGGTGCCAAACGTTAGTGCATCGTTTGTGCACGAATGTGCACGCAAAAATTTCGTTTGTGCACAAGGGGAAATCCGAGATATTAACACCTTAACTTTTGGGGTCAGCCCCCCCCACCTTCACCGATTTTCACTAAAATGGTGCCAAATGTTAGTGCATCGTTTGTGCACGAATGTGCACACAAAAATGTCGTTTGTGCACAAGGGGAAATCCGAGATATTAACACCTTAACTTTTGGGGTCAGCCCCCCACCTTCTCCGATTTTCACTAAAATGGTGCCAAACGTTAGTGCATCGTTTGTGCACGAATGTGCACGCAAAAATTTCGTTTGTGCACAAGGGGAAATCCGAGATATTAACACCTTAACTTTTGGGGTCAGCACTCCCACCTTCACCGATTTTCACTAAAATGGTGCCAAATGTTAGTGCATCGTTTGTGCACGAATGTGCATACAAAAATGTCGTTTGTGCACAAGGTGAAATCCGAGATATTAACACCTTAACTTTTGGGGTCAGCCCCCCCACCTTCTCCGATTTTCACTAAAATGGTGCCAAACGTTAGTGCATCGTTTGGGCACGAATGTGCTCGCAAAAATTTCGTTTGTGCACAAGGGGAAATCCGAGATATTAACACCTTAACTTTTGGGTTCAGCCCCCCCACCTTCTCCGATTTTCACTAAAATGGTGCCAAATGTTATTGCATCGTTTGTGCACGAATGTGCACGCAAAAATTTCGTTTGTGCACAAGGGGAAATCCGAGATATTAACACCTTAACTTTTGGGGTCAGCCCCCCACCTTCTCCGATTATCACTAGAATGGTGCCAAACGTTAGTGCATCGTTTGCGCACGAATGTGCACGCAAAAATTTCGTTTGTGCACAAAGGGAAATCCGAGATATTAACACCTTAACTTTTGGGGTCAGCCCCCCACCTTCTCCGATTTTCACTAAAATTGTGCCAAACGTTAGTGCATCGTTTGTGCACGAATGTGCACGCAAAAGTTTCGTTTGTGCACAAGGGGAAATCCGAGATATTAACACCTTAACTTTTGGGGTCAGCCCCCCACCTTCTCCGATTTTCACTAAAATGGTGCCAAACGTTAGTGCATCGTTTGTGCACGAATGTGCACGCAAAAATTTCGTTTGTGCACAAGGGGAAATCCGAGATATTAACACCTTAACTTTTGGGGTCAGCCCCCCCCACCTTCTCCGATTTTCACTAAACTGGTGCCAAACGTTAGTGCATCGTTTGTGCACGAATGTGCACGCAAAAATTTCGTTTGTGCACAAGGAGAAATCCGAGATATTAACACCTTAACTTTTGGGGTCAGCCCCCCCACCTTCTCCGATTTTCACTAAAATGGTGCCAAACGTTATTGCATCGTTTGTGCACGAATCTGCACGCAAAAATTTCGTTTGTGCACAAGGGGAAATCCGAGATATTAACACCTTAACTTTTGGGGTCAGCCCCCCCACATTCTCCGATTTTCACTAAAATGGTGCCAAACGTTAGCGCATCGTTTGTGCACGAATGTGCACGCAAAAATTTCGTTTGTGCACAAGGGGAAATCCGAGATATTAACACCTTAACTTTTGGGGTCAGCCCCCCCCACCTTCTCCGATTTTCACTAAAATGGTGCCAAACGTTAGTGCATCGTTTGTGCACGAATGTGCACGCAAAAATTTCGTTTGTGCACAAGGGGAAATCCGAGATATTAACATCTTAACTTTTGGAGTCAGCCCCCCACCTTCTCCGATTTTCACTAAAATAGTGCCAAACGTTAGTGCATCGTTTGTGCACGAATGTGCACACAAAAATGTCGTTTGTGCACAAGGGGAAATCCGAGATATTAACACCTTAACTTTTGGGGTCAGCCCCCCACCTTCTCCGATTTTCACTAAAATGGTGCCAAACGTTAGTGCATCGTTTGTGCACGAATGTGCACGCAAAAATTTCGTTTGTGCACAAGGGGAAATCCGAGATTTTAACACCTTAACTTTTGGGGTCAGCCCCCCCACCTTCTCCGATTTTCACTAAAATGGTGCCAAACGTTAGTGCATCGTTTGTGCACGAATGTGCACGCAAAAATTTCGTTTGTGCAGAAGGGGAAATCCGACATTTTAACACCTTAACTTTTGGGGTCAGCCCCCCACCTTCTCCGATTTTCACTAAAATGGTGCCAAACGTTAGTGCATCGTTTGGGCACGAATGTGCACGCAAAAATTTCGTTTGTGCACAAGGGGAAATCCGAGATATTAACACCTTAACTTTTGGGGTCAGCCCCCCACCTTCTCCGATTTTCACTAAACTGGTGCCAAACGTTAGTGCATCGTTTGTGCACGAATGTGCACGCAAAAATTTCATTTGTACACAAGGGGAAATCCGAGATATTAACACCTTAACTTTTGGGGTCAGCCCCCCCACCTTCTCCGATTTTCAATAAAATGGTGCCAAACGTTATTGCATCGTTTGTGCACGAATGTGCACGCAAAAATTTCGTTTGAGCACAAGGGGAAATCCGAGATATTAACACCTTAACTTTTGGGGTCAGCCCCCCCACCTTCTCCGATTTTCACTAAAATGGTGCCAAACGTTAGTGCATCGTTTGTGCACGAACGTGCACGCAAAAATTTCGTTTGTGCACAAGGGGAAATCCGAGATATTAACACCTTAACTTTTGGGGTCAGCCCCCCCACCCCCACCTTCTCCGATTTTCACTAAAATGGTGCCAAACATTAGTGCATCGTTTGTGCACGAATGTGCACGCAAAAATTTCGTTTGTGCACAAGGGGAAATCCGAGATATTAACACCTTAACTTTTGGGGTCAGCCCCCCCCACCTTCACCGATTTTCACTAAAATGGTGCCAAATGTTAGTGCATCGTTTGTGCACGAATGTGCACACAAAAATGTCGTTTGTGCACAAGGGGAAATCCGAGATATTAACACCTTAACTTTTGGGGTCAGCCCCCCCACCTTCTCCGATTTTCACTAAAATGGTGCCAAACGTTAGTGCATCGTTTGTGCACGAATGTGCACACAAAAATGTCGTTTGTGCACAAGGGGAAATCCGAGATATTAACACCTTAACTTTTGGGGTCAGCCCCCCCACCTTCTCCGATTTTCACTAAAATGGTGCCAAACGTTAGTGCATCGTTTGTGCACGAATGTGCACGCAAAAATTTCGTTTGTGCACAAGGGGAAATCCGAGATATTAACACCTTAACTTTTGGGGTCAGCCCTCCCACCTTCACCGATTTTAACTAAAATGGTGCCAAATGTTAGTGCATCGTTTGTGCACGAATGTGCATACAAAAATGTCGTTTGTGCACAAGGGGAAATCCGAGATATTAACACCTTAACTTTTGGGGTCAGCCCCCCCACCTTCTCCGATTTTCACTAAAATGGTGCCAAACGTTATTGCATCGTTTGTGCACGAATGTGCACGCAAAAATTTCGTTTGTGCACAAGGGGAAATCCGAGATATTAACACCTTAACTTTTGGGGTCAGCCCCCCCACCTTCTCCGATTATCACTAGAATGGTGCCAAACGTTAGTGCATCTTTTGCGCACGAATGTGCACGCAAAAATTTCGTTTGTGCACAAGGGGAAATCCGAGATATTAACACCTTAACTTTTGGGGTCAGCCCCCCCACCTTCTCCGATTTTCACTAAAATTGTGCCAAACGTTAGTGCATCGTTTGTGCACGAATGTGCACGCAAAAGTTTCGTTTGTGCACAAGGGGAAATCCGAGATATTAACACCTTAACTTTTGGGGTCAGCCCCCCACCTTCTCCGATTTTCACTAAAATGGTGCCAAACGTTAGTGCATCGTTTGTGCACGAATGTGCACGCAAAAATTTCGTTTGTGCACAAGGGGAAATCCGAGATATTAACACCTTAACTTTTGGGGTCAGCCCCCCCCACCTTCTCCGATTTTCACTAAAATGGTGCCAAACGTTAGTGCATCGTTTGTGCACGAATGTGCACGCAAAAATGTGGTTTGTGCACAAGGGGAAATCCGAGATATTAACACCTTAACTTTTGGGGTCAGCCCCCCCACCTTCTCCGATTTTCACTAAAATGGTGCCAAACGTTAGTGCATCGTTTGTGCACGAATGTGCACGCAAAAATTTCGTTTGTGCACAAGGGGAAATCCGAGATATTAACACCTTAACTTTTGGGGTCAGCCCTCCCACCTTCACCGATTTTCACTAAAATGGTGCCAAATGTTAGTGCATCGTTTGTGCACGAATGTGCATACAAAAATGTCGTTTGTGCACAAGGGGAAATCCGAGATATTAACACCTTAACTTTTGGGGTCAGCCCCCCCACCTTCTCCGATTTTCACTAAAATGGTGCCAAACGTTAGTGCATCGTTTGTGCACGAATGTGCAAGCAAAAATTTCGTTTGTGCACAAGGGGAAATCCGAGATATTAACACTTTAACTTTTGGGGTCAGCCCCCCCACCTTCTCCGATTTTCACTAAAATGGTGCCAAACGTTAGTGCATCGTTTGTGCACAAGGGGAAATCCGAGATATTAACACCTTAACTTTTGGGGTCAGCCCCCCCATCTTCTCCGATTATCACTAAAATGGTGCCAAACGTTAGTGCATCGTTTGCGCACGAATGTGCACGCAAAAATTTCGTTTGTGCACAAGGGGAAATCCGAGATATTAACACCTTAACTTTTGGGGTCAGCCCCCCACCTTCTCCGATTTTCACTAAAATTGTGCCAAACGTTAGTGCATCGTTTGTGCACGAATGTGCACGCAAAAGTTTCGTTTGTGCACAAGGGGAAATCCGAGATATTAACACCTTAACTTTTGGGGTCAACCCCCCACCTTCTCCGATTTTCACTAAAATGGTGCCAAACGTTAGTGCATCGTTTGTGCACGAATGTGCACGCAAAATTTCGTTTGTGCACAAGGGGAAATCCGAGATATTAACACCTTAACTTTTGGGGTTAGCCCCCCCACCTTCTCCGATTTTCACTAAAATAGTGCCAAACGTTAGTGCATCGTTCGTGCACAAGGGGAAATCCGAGATATTAACACCTTAACCTTTGGGGTCAGCCCCCCCACCTTCTCCGATTTTCACCAAAATAGTGCCAAACGTTAGTGCATCGTTTGTGCACGAATGTGCACACAAAAATTTCGTTTGTGCACAAGGGGAAATCCGAGATATTAACACCTTTACTTTTGGGGTCAGCCCCCCCACCTTCACCGATTTTCACTAAAATGGTGCCAAATGTTAGTGCATCGTTTGTGCACGAATGTGCACACAAAAATGTCGCTTGTGCACAAGGGGAATTCCGAGATATTAACACCTTAACTTTTGGGGTCAGCCCCCCCACCTTCTCCGATTTTCACTAAAATGGTGCCAAACGTTAGTGCATCGTTTGTGCACGAATGTGCACGCAAAATTTTCGTTTGTGCACAAGGGAAAATCCGAGATATTAACACCTTAACTTTTGGGGTCAGCCCCCCCCACCTTCTCCGATTTTCACTAAAATGGTGCCAAACGTTAGTGCATCGTTTGTGCACGAATGTGCACGCAAAAATTTCGTTTGTGCACAAGGGGAAATCAGAGATATTAACACCTTAACTTTTGGGGTCAGCCCCCCCACCTTCACCGATTTTCACTAAAATGGTGCCAAATGTTAGTGCATCGTTTGTGCACGAATGTGCATACAAAAATGTCGTTTGTGCACAAGGGGAAATCCGAGATATTAACACCTTAACTTTTGGGGTCAGCCCCCCCACCTTCTCCGATTTTCACTAAAATGGTGCCAAACGTTAGTGCATCGTTTGTGCACGAATGTGCACGCAAAAATTTCGTTTGTGCACAAGGGGAAATCCGAGATATTAACACTTTAACTTTTGGGGTCAGCCCCCCCACCTTCTCCGATTTTCACTAAAATGGTGCCAAACGTTAGTGCATCGTTTGTGCACAAGGGGAAATCCGAGATATTAACACCTTAACTTTTGGGGTCAGCCCCCCCATCTTCTCCGATTATCACTAAAATGGTGCCAAACGTTAGTGCATCGTTTGCGCACGAATGTGCACGCAAAAATTTCGTTTGTGCACAAGGGGAAATCCGAGATATTAACACCTTAACTTTTGGGGTCAGCCCCCCACCTTCTCCGATTTTCACTAAAATTGTGCCAAACGTTAGTGCATCGTTCGTGCACAAGGGGAAATCCGAGATATTAACACCTTAACTTTTGGGGTCAACCCCCCACCTTCTCCGATTTTCACTAAAATGGTGCCAAATGTTAGTGCATCGTTTGTGCACGAATGTGCACACAAAAATGTCGCTTGTGCACAAGGGGAATTCCGAGATATTAACACCTTAACTTTTGGGGTCAGCCCCCCCACCTTCTCCGATTTTCACTAAAATGGTGCCAAACGTTAGTGCATCGTTTGTGCACGAATGTGCACGCAAAATTTTCGTTTGTGCACAAGGGGAAATCCGAGATATTAACACCTTAACTTTTGGGGTCAGCCCTCCCACCTTCACCGATTTTCACTAAAATGGTGCCAAATGTTAGTGCATCGTTTGTGCACGAATGTGCATACAAAAATGTCGTTTGTGCACAAGGGGAAATCCGAGATATTAACACCTTAACTTTTGGGGTCAGCCCCCCCACCTTCTCCGATTTTCACTAAAATGGTGCCAAACGTTAGTGCATCGTTTGTGCACGAATGTGCACGCAAAAATCTCGTTTGTGTACAAGGGGAAATCCGAGATATTAACACCTTAACTTTTGGGGTCAGCCCCCCCACCTTCTCCGATTTTCACTAAAATGGTGCCTAACGTTAGTGAATCGTTTGTGCACGAATGTGCACGCAAAAATTTCGTTTGTGCACAAACGGAAAACACCAAAATTAGCAAGTCAATTTGGGGGGGCTGTCTAAATGCCAGCCCCCCCACCGTCTCTGATTTTCACTAAAATGGTGCCAAATGTTAGTGCATCGTTTGTGCACGAAAGTGCACGCAAAAATTTCGTTTGTGCACAAGGGGAAATCCGAGAAATTAACACCTTTACTTTTGGGGTCAGCCCCCCCACCTTCTCCGATTTTTACTAAAATGGTGCCAGACGTTAGTGTATCGTTTGTGCACTAATGTGCACACAAAAATTTCGTTTGTGCACAAGGGGAAATCCGAGATATTAACACCTTAACTTTTGGGGTCAGCCCCCCCACCTTCTCCGATTTTTACTAAAATGGTGCCAAACGTTAGTGCATCGTTTGTGCACGAATGTGCACGCAAAAATTTCGTTTGTGCACAAGGGGAAAACCGAGATATTAACACCTTAACTTTTGGGGTCAGCCCCCCCCACCTTCTCCGATTTTCACTAAAATGGTGCCAAACGTTAGTGGATCGTTTGTGCACGAATGTGCACGCAAAAATTTCGTTTGTGCACAAGGGGAAATCCGAGATATTAACACCTTAACTTTTGGGGTCAACCCCCCCACCTTCACCGATTTTCACTAAAATGGTGCCAAATGTTAGTGCATCGTTTGTGCACGAATGTGCACACAAAAATTTCGTTTGTGTACAAGGGGAAATGCGAGATATTAACACCTTAACTTTTGGGGTCAGCCCCCCACCTTCTCCGATTTTCACTAAAATTGTGCCAAACGTTAGTGCATCGTTTGTGCACGAATGTGCACGCAAAAGTTTCGTTTGTGCACGAGGGGAAATCCGAAATATTAACACCTTAACTTTTGGGGTCAGCCCCCCACCTTCTCCGATTTTCACTAAAATGGTGCCAAACGTTAGTGCATCGTTTGTGCACGAATGTGCACGCAAAAATTTCGTTTGTGCACAAGGGGAAATCCGAGATATTAACACCTTAACTTTTGGGGTCAGCCCTCCCACCTTCACCGATTTTCACTAAAATGGTGCCAAATGTTAGTGCATCGTTTGTGCACGAATGTGCATACAAAAATTTCGTTTGTGTACAAGGGGAAATCCGAGATATTAACACCTTAACTTTTGGGGTCAGCCCCACCACCTTCTCCGATTTTCACTAAAATGGTGCCAAACGTTAGTGCATCGTTTGTGCACGAATGTGCACGCAAAAATTTCGTTTGTGCACAAGGGGAAATCCGAGATATTAACACCTTAACTTTTGGGGTCAGCCCCCCCACCTTCTCCGATTTTCACTAAAATGGTGCCTAACGTTAGTGAATCGTTTGTGCACGAATGTGCACGCAAAAATTTCGTTTGTGCACAAACGGAAAACACCAAAATTAGCAAGTCAATTTGGGGGGGCTGTCTAAATGCCAGCCCCCCCCGTCTCTGATTTTCACTAAAATGGTGCCAAATGTTAGTGCATCGTTTGTGCACGAATGTGCACGCAAAAATTTCGTTTGTGCACAAGGGGAAATCCGAGAAATTAACACCTTTACTTTTGGGGTCAGCCCTCCCACCTTCTCCGATTTTTACTAAAATGGTGCCAGACGTTAGTGTATCGTTTGTGCACTAATGTGCACACAAAAATTTCGTTTGTGCACAAGGGGAAATCCGAGATATTAACACCTTAACTTTTGGGGTCAGCCCCCCCACCTTCTCCGATTTTTACTAAAATGGTGCCAAACGTTAGTGCATCGTTTGTGCACGAATGTGCAGGCAAAAATTTCGTTTGTGCACAAGGGGAAAACCGAGATATTAACACTTTAACTTTTGGGGTCAGCCCCCCCACCTTCTCCGATTTTCACTAAAATGGTGCCAAACGTTAGTGCATCGTTTGTGCACGAATGTGCACGCAAAAATTTCGTTTGTGCACAAGGGGAAATCCGAGATATTAACACCTTAACTTTTGGGGTCAGCCCCCCACCTTCTCCGATTTTCACTAAAATTGTGCCAAACGCTAGTGCATCGTTTGTGCACGAATGTGCACGCAAAAATGTCGTTTGTGCACAAGGGGAAATCCGAGATATTAACACCTTAACTTTTGGGGTCAGCCCCCACCTTCTCCGATTTTCACTAAAATGGTGCCAAACGTTAGTGCATCGTTTGTGCACGAATGTGCACGCAAAAATTTCGTTTGTGCACAAGGGGAAATCCGAGATATTAACACCTTAACTTTTGGAGTCAGCCCCCCACCTTCTCCGATTTTCACTAAAATAGTGCCAAACGTTAGTGCATCGTTTGTGCACAAGGGGAAAACCGAGATATTAACACTTTAACTTTTGGGGTCAGCCCCCCCACCTTCTCCGATTTTCACTAAAATGGTGCCAAACGTTAGTGCATCGTTTGTGCACGAATGTGCACGCAAAAGTATCGTTTGTGCACGAGGGGAAATCCGAGATATTAACACCTTAACTTTTGGGGTCAGCCCCCCACCTTCTCCGATTTTCACTAAAATGGTGCCAAACGTTAGTGCATCGTTTGTGCACGAATGTTCACGCAAAAATTTCGTTTGTGCACAAGGGGAAATCCGAGATATTAACACCTTAACTTTTGGGGTCAGCCCCCCCACCTTCTCCGATTTTCACTAAAATGGTGCCAAACGTTAGTGCATCGTTTTTGCACGAATGTGCACGCAAAAATTTCGTTTGTGCACAAGGGGAAATCCGAGATATTAACACCTTAACTTTTGGGGTCAGCCCCCCCACCTTCTCCGATTTTCACTAAAATGGTGCCAAACGTTAGTGCATCGTTTGTGCACGAATGTGCACGCAAAAATTTCGTTTGTGCACAAGGGGAAATCCGAGATATTAACATCTTAACTTTTGGAGTCAGCCCCCCCACCTTCTCCGATTTTCACTAAAATAGTGCCAAACGTTAGTGCATCGTTTGTGCACGAATGTGCACGCAAAAATTTCGTTTGTGCACAAGGGGAAATCCGAGATATTAACACCTTAACTTTTGGGGTCAGCCCCCCCACCTTCACCGATTTTCACTAAAATGGTGCCAAATGTTAGTGCATCGTTTGTGCACGAATGTGCACACAAAAATATCGTTTGTGCACAAGGGGAAATCCGAGATATTAACACCTTAACTTTTGGGGTCAGCCCTCCCACCTTCACCGATTTTCACTAAAATGGTGCCAAATGTTAGTGCATCGTTTGTGCACGAATGTGCATACAAAAATGTCGTTTGTGCACAAGGGGAAATCCGAGATATTAACACCTTAACTTTTGGGGTCAGCCCCCCCACCTTCTCCGATTTTCACTAAAATGGTGCCAAACGTTAGTGCATCGTTTGTGCACGAATGTGCACGCAAAAATTTCGTTTGTGTACAAGGGGAAATCCGAGATATTAACACCTTAACTTTTTGGGTCAGCCCCACCACCTTCTCCGATTTTCACTAAAATGGTGCCAAACGTTAGTGCATCGTTTGTGCACGAATGTGCACGCAAAAATTTCGTTTGTGCACAAGGGGAAATCCGAGATATTAACACCTTAACTTTTGGGGTCAGCCCCCCCACCTTCTCCGATTTTCACTAAAATGGTGCCTAACGTTAGTGAATCGTTTGTGCACGAATGTGCACGCAAGAATTTCGTTTGTGCACAAACGGAAAACAACAAAATTAGCAAGTCAATTTGGGGGGGCTGTCTAAATGCCAGCCCCCCCCCGTCTCTGATTTTCACTAAAATGGTGCCAAATGTTAGTGCATCGTTTGTGCACGAATGTGCACGCAAAAATTTCGTTTGTGCACAAGGGGAAATCCGAGAAATTAACACCTTTACTTTTGGGGTCAGCCCTCCCACCTTCTCCGATTTTTACTAAAATGGTGCCAGACGTTAGTGTATCGTTTGTGCACTAATGTGCACACAAAAATTTCGTTTGTGCACAAGGGAAATCCGAGATATTAACACCTTAACTTTTGGGGTCAGCCCCCCCACCTTCTCCGATTTTTACTAAAATGGTGCCAAACGTTAGTGCATCGTTTGTGCACGAATGTGCAGGCAAAAATTTCGTTTGTGCACAAGGGGAAAACCGAGATATTAACACCTTAACTTTTGGGGTCAGCCCCCCCCACCTTCTCCGATTTTCACTAAAATGGTGCCAAACGTTAGTGCATCGTTTGTGCACGAATGTGCACGCAAAAATTTCGTTTGTGCACAAGGGGAAATCCGAGATATTAACACCATAACTTTTGGGGTCAGCCCCCCCACCTTCACCGATTTTCACTAAAATGGTGCCAAATGTTAGTGCATCGTTTGTGCACGAATGTGCACACAAAAATGTCGTTTGTGCACAAGGGGAAATCCGAGATATTAACACCTTAACTTTTGGGGTCAGCCCCCCACCTTCTCCGATTTTCACTAAAATGGTGCCAAACGTTAGTGCATCGTTTGTGCAAGAATGTGCACGCAAAAATTTCGTTTGTGCACAAGGGGAAATCCGAGATATTAACACCTTAACTTTTGGAGTCAGCCCCCCACCTTCTCCGATTTTCACTAAAATAGTGCCAAACGTTAGTGCATCGTTTGTGCACAAGGGGAAATCCGAGATATTAACACCTTAACCTTTGGGGTCAGCCCCCCCACCTTCTCCGATTATCACTAAAATGGTGCCAAACGTTAGTGCATCGTTTGCGCACGAATGTGCACGCAAAAATTTCCTTTGTGCACAAGGGGAAATCCGAGATATTAACACCTTAACTTTTGGGGTCAGCCCCCCACCTTCGATTTTCACTAAAATTGTGCCAAACGTTAGTGCATCGTTTGTGCACGAATGTGCACGCAAAAGTTTCGTTTGTGCACGAGGGGAAATCCGAGATATTAACACCTTAACTTTTGGGGTCAGCCCCCCACCTTCTCCGATTTTCACTAAAATGGTGCCAAACGTTAGTGCATCGTTTGTGCACGAATGTTCACGCAAAAATTTCGTTTGTGCACAAGGGGAAATCCGAGATATTAACACCTTAACTTTTGGGGTCAGCCCCCCCACCTTCTCCGATTTTCACTAAAATGGTGCCAAACGTTATTGCATCGTTTGTGCACGAATGTGCACGCAAAAATTTCGTTTGTGCACAAGGGGAAATCCGAGATATTAACACCTTAACTTTTGGGGTCAGCCCCCCCACCTTCTCCGATTTTCACTAAAATGGTGCCAAACGTTAGTGCATCGTTTGTGCACGAATGTGCACGCAAAAATTTCGTTTGTGCACAAGGGGAAATCCGAGATATTAACACCTTAACTTTTGGAGTCAGCCCCCCCACCTTCTCCGATTTTCACTAAAATAGTGCCAAACGTTAGTGCATCGTTTGTGCACGAATGTGCACGCAAAAATTTCGTTTGTGCACAAGGGGAAATCCGAGATATTAACACCTTAACTTTTGGGGTCAGCCCCCCCACCTTCTCCGATTTTCACTAAAATAGTGCCAAACGTTAGTGCATCGTTTGTGCACGAATGTGCACGCAAAAATTTCGTTTGTGCACAAGGGGAAATCCGAGATATTAACACCTTAACTTTTGGGGTCAGCCCCCCCACCTTCACCGATTTTCACTAAAATGGTGCCAAATGTTAGTGCATCGTTTGTGCACGAATGTGCACACAAAAATATCGTTTGTGCACAAGGGGAAATCCGAGATATTAACACCTTAACTTTTGGGGTCAGCCCTCCCACCTTCACCGATTTTCACTAAAATGGTGCCAAATGTTAGTGCATCGTTTGTGCACGAATGTGCATACAAAAATGTCGTTTGTGCACAAGGGGAAATCCGAGATATTAACACCTTAACTTTTGGGGTCAGCCCCCCCACCTTCTCCGATTTTCACTAAAATGGTGCCAAACGTTAGTGCATCGTTTGTGCACGAATGTGCACGCAAAAATTTCGTTTGTGTACAAGGGGAAATCCGAGATATTAACACCTTAACTTTTTGGGTCAGCCCCACCACCTTCTCCGATTTTCACTAAAATGGTGCCAAACGTTAGTGCATCGTTTGTGCACGAATGTGCACGCAAAAATTTCGTTTGTGCACAAGGGGAAATCCGAGATATTAACACCTTAACTTTTGGGGTCAGCCCCCCCACCTTCTCCGATTTTCACTAAAATGGTGCCTAACGTTAGTGAATCGTTTGTGCACGAATGTGCACGCAAGAATTTCGTTTGTGCACAAACGGAAAACAACAAAATTAGCAAGTCAATTTGGGGGGGCTGTCTAAATGCCAGCCCCCCCCGTCTCTGATTTTCACTAAAATGGTGCCAAATGTTAGTGCATCGTTTGTGCACGAATGTGCACGCAAAAATTTCGTTTGTGCACAAGGGGAAATCCGAGAAATTAACACCTTTACTTTTGGGGTCAGCCCTCCCACCTTCTCCGATTTTTACTAAAATGGTGCCAGACGTTAGTGTATCGTTTGTGCACTAATGTGCACACAAAAATTTCGTTTGTGCACAAGGGAAATCCGAGATATTAACACCTTAACTTTTGGGGTCAGCCCCCCCACCTTCTCCGATTTTTACTAAAATGGTGCCAAACGTTAGTGCATCGTTTGTGCACGAATGTGCAGGCAAAAATTTCGTTTGTGCACAAGGGGAAAACCGAGATATTAACACCTAAACTTTTGGGGTCAGCCCCCCCCACCTTCTCCGATTTTCACTAAAATGGTGCCAAACGTTAGTGCATCGTTTGTGCACGAATGTGCACGCAAAAATTTCGTTTGTGCACAAGGGGAAATCCGAGATATTAACACCTTAACTTTTGGGGTCAGCCCCCCCACCTTCACCGATTTTCACTAAAATGGTGCCAAATGTTAGTGCATCGTTTGTGCACGAATGTGCACACAAAAATGTCGTTTGTGCACAAGGGGAAATCCGAGATATTAACACCTTAACTTTTGGGGTCAGCCCCCCACCTTCTCCGATTTTCACTAAAATGGTGCCAAACGTTAGTGCATCGTTTTTGCACGAATGTGCACGCAAAAATTTCGTTTGTGCACAAGGGGAAATCCGAGATATTAACACCTTAACTTTTGGGGTCAGCCCCCCCACCTTCTCCGATTTTCACTAAAATGGTGCCAAACGTTAGTGCATCGTTTGTGCACGAATGTGCACGCAAAAATTTCGTTTGTGCACAAGGGGAAATCCGAGATATTAACACCTTAACTTTTGGAGTCAGCCCCCCCACCTTCTCCGATTTTCACTAAAATAGTGCCAAACGTTAGTGCATCGTTTGTGCACGAATGTGCACGCAAAAATTTCGTTTGTGCACAAGGGGAAATCCGAGATATTAACACCTTAACTTTTGGGGTCAGCCCCCCCACCTTCACCGATTTTCACTAAAATGGTGCCAAATGTTAGTGCATCGTTTGTGCACGAATGTGCACACAAAAATATCGTTTGTGCACAAGGGGAAATCCGAGATATTAACACCTTAACTTTTGGGGTCAGCCCTCCCACCTTCACCGATTTTCACTAAAATGGTGCCAAATGTTAGTGCATCGTTTGTGCACGAATGTGCATACAAAAATGTCGTTTGTGCACAAGGGGAAATCCGAGATATTAACACCTTAACTTTTGGGGTCAGCCCCCCCACCTTCTCCGATTTTCACTAAAATGGTGCCAAACGTTAGTGCATCGTTTGTGCACGAATGTGCACGCAAAAATTTCGTTTGTGTACAAGGGGAAATCCGAGATATTAACACCTTAACTTTTTGGGTCAGCCCCACCACCTTCTCCGATTTTCACTAAAATGGTGCCAAACGTTAGTGCATCGTTTGTGCACGAATGTGCACGCAAAAATTTCGTTTGTGCACAAGGGGAAATCCGAGATATTAACACCTTAACTTTTGGGGTCAGCCCCCCCACCTTCTCCGATTTTCACTAAAATGGTGCCTAACGTTAGTGAATCGTTTGTGCACGAATGTGCACGCAAGAATTTCGTTTGTGCACAAACGGAAAACAACAAAATTAGCAAGTCAATTTGGGGGGGCTGTCTAAATGCCAGCCCCCCCGTCTCTGATTTTCACTAAAATGGTGCCAAATGTTAGTGCATCGTTTGTGCACGAATGTGCACGCAAAAATTTCGTTTGTGCACAAGGGGAAATCCGAGAAATTAACACCTTTACTTTTGGGGTCAGCCCTCCCACCTTCTCCGATTTTTACTAAAATGGTGCCAGACGTTAGTGTATCGTTTGTGCACTAATGTGCACACAAAAATTTCGTTTGTGCACAAGGGAAATCCGAGATATTAACACCTTATCTTTTGGGGTCAGCCCCCCCACCTTCCCCGATTTTTACTAAATTGGTGCCAAACGTTAGTGCATCGTTTGTGCACGAATGTGCAGGCAAAAATTTCGTTTGTGCACAAGGGGAAAACCGAGATATTAACACCTTAACTTTTGGGGTCAGCCCCCCCCACCTTCTCCGATTTTCACTAAAATGGTGCCAAACGTTAGTGCATCGTTTGTGCACGAATGTGCACGCAAAAATTTCGTTTGTGCACAAGGGGAAATCCGAGATATTAACACCTTAACTTTTGGGGTCAGCCCCCCCACCTTCACCGATTTTCACTAAAATGGTGCCAAATGTTAGTGCATCGTTTGTGCACGAATGTGCACACAAAAATGTCGTTTGTGCACAAGGGGAAATCCGAGATATTAACACCTTAACTTTTGGGGTCAGCCCCCCACCTTCTCCGATTTTCACTAAAATGGTGCCAAACGTTAGTGCATCGTTTGTGCACGAATGTGCACGCAAAAATTTCGTTTGTGCACAAGGGGAAATCCGAGATATTAACACCTTAACTTTTGGAGTCAGCCCCCCACCTTCTCCGATTTTCACTAAAATAGTGCCAAACGTTAGTGCATCGTTTGTGCACAAGGGGAAATCCGAGATATTAACACCTTAACCTTTGGGGTCAGCCCCCCCCACCTTCTCCGATTATCACTAAAATGGTGCCAAACGTTAGTGCATCGTTTGCGCACGAATGTGCACGCAAAAATTTCCTTTGTGCACAAGGGGAAATCCGAGATATTAACACCTTAACTTTTGGGGTCAGCCCCCCACCTTCGATTTTCACTAAAATTGTGCCAAACGTTAGTGCATCGTTTGTGCACGAATGTGCACGCAAAAGTTTCGTTTGTGCACGAGGGGAAATCCGAGATATTAACACCTTAACTTTTGGGGTCAGCCCCCCACCTTCTCCGATTTTCACTAAAATGGTGCCAAACGTTAGTGCATCGTTTGTGCACGAATGTTCACGCAAAAATTTCGTTTGTGCACAAGGGGAAATCCGAGATATTAACACCTTAACTTTTGGGGTCAGCCCCCCCACCTTCTCCGATTTTCACTAAAATGGTGCCAAACGTTAGTGCATCGTTTGTGCACGAATGTGCACGCAAAAATTTCGTTTGTGCACAAGGGGAAATCCGAGATATTAACACCTTAACTTTTGGGGTCAGCCCCCCCACCTTCTCCGATTTTCACTAAAATGGTGCCAAACGTTAGTGCATCGTTTGTGCACGAATGTGCACGCAAAAATTTCGGTTGTGCACAAGGGGAAATCCGAGATATTAACACCTTAACTTTTGGAGTCAGCCCCCCCACCTTCTCCGATTTTCACTAAAATAGTGCCAAACGTTAGTGCATCGTTTGTGCACGAATGTGCACGCAAAAATTTCGTTTGTGCACAAGGGGAAATCCGAGATATTAACACCTTAACTTTTGGGGTCAGCCCCCCCACCTTCACCGATTTTCACTAAAATGGTGCCAAATGTTAGTGCATCGTTTGTGCACGAATGTGCACACAAAAATATCGTTTGTGCACAAGGGGAAATCCGAGATATTAACACCTTAACTTTTGGGGTCAGCCCTCCCACCTTCACCGATTTTCACTAAAATGGTGCCAAATGTTAGTGCATCGTTTGTGCACGAATGTGCATACAAAAATGTCGTTTGTTCACAAGGGGAAATCCGAGATATTAACACCTTAACTTTTGGGGTCAGCCCCCCCACCTTCTCCGATTTTCACTAAAATGGTGCCAAATGTTAGTGCATCGTTTGTGCACGAATGTGCACGCAAAAATTTCGTTTGTGCACAAGGGGAAATACGAGATATTAACACCTTAACTTTTGGGGTCAGCCCCTCCACCTTCTCCGATTTTCACTAAAATGGTGCCTAACGTTAGTGAATCGTTTGTGCACGAATGTGCACGCAAAAATTTCGTTTGTGCACAAACGGAAAACACCAAAATTAGCAAGTCAATTTGGGGGGGCTGTCTAAATGCCAGCCCCCCCACCGTCTCTGATTTTCACTAAAATGGTGCCAAATGTTAGTGCATCGTTTGTGCACGAATGTGCACGCAAAAATTTCGTTTGTGCACGAGGGGAAATCCGAGAAATTAACACCTTTACTTTTGGGGTCAGCCCCCCCACCTTCTCCGATTTTTACTAAAATGGTGCCAGACGTTAGTGTATCGTTTGTGCACTAATGTGCACACAAAAATTTCGTTTGTGCACAAGGGGAAATCCGAGATATTAACACCTTAACTTTTGGGGTCAGCCCCCCACCTTCTCCGATTTTCACTAAAATGGTGCCAAACGTTAGTGCATCGTTTGTGTACGAATGTGCACGCAAAAATTTCGTTTGTGCACAAACGGAAAACACCAAAATTAGCAAGTCAATTTGGGGGGGCTGTCTAAATGCCAGCCCCCCCACCGTCTCTGATTTTCACTAAAATGGTGCGAAATGTTAGTGCATCGTTTGTGCACGAATGTGCACGCAAAAATTTCGTTTGTGCACAAGGGGAAATCCGAGAAATTAACACCTTAACTTTTGGGGTCAGCCGCCCCACCTTCTCCGATTTTCACTAAAATGGTGCCAAATGTTAGTGCACGCAAAAATTTCGTTTGCGCACAAACGGAAAACACCAAAATTAGCAAGTCAATTTGGGGGGGCTGTCTAAATGCCAGCCCCCCCACCGTCTCTGATTTTCACTAAAATGGTGCCAAACGTTAGTGCATCGTTTGTGCACGAATGTGCACGCAAAAATTTCGTTTGTGCACGAGGGGAAATCCGAGAAATTAACACCTTTACTTTTGGGGTCAGCCCCCCACCTTCTCCGATTTTTACTAAAATGGTGCCAGACGTTAGTGTATCGTTTGTGCACTAATGTGCACACAAAAATTTCGTTTGTGCACAAGGGGAAATCCGAGATATTAACACCTTTACTTTTGGGGTCAGCCCCCCCACCTTCTCCGATTTTCACTAAAATGGTGCCAAATGTTAGTGCACGCAAAAATGTCGTTTGTGCACAAACGGAAAACACCAAAATTAGCAAGTCAATTTGGGGGGGCTGTCTAAATGCCAGCCCCCCCACCGTCTCTGATTTTCACTAAAATGGTGCCAAACGTTAGTGCATCGTTTGTGCACGAATGTGTACGCAAAAATTTCGTTTGTGCACAAGGGGAAATCCGAGATATTAACACCTTAACTTTTGGGGTCAGCCCCCCCACCTTCACCGATTTTCACTAAAATGGTGCCAAATGTTAGTGCATCGTTTGTGCACGAATGTGCACAAAAAATGTCGTTTGTGCACAAGGGGAAATCCGAGATATTAACACCTTAACTTTTGGGGTCAGCCTTCCACCTTCTCCGATTTTCACCAAAATGGTGCCAAAAGTTAGTGCATCGTTTGTGCACGAATGTGCACGCAAAAATTTCGTTTGTGCACAAGGGGAAATCCGAGATATTAACACCTTAACTTTTGGGGTCAGCCCCCCCACCTTCACCGATTTTCACTAAAATGGTGCCAAATGTTAGTGCATCGTTTGGGCACGAATGTGCACACAAAAATGTCGTTTGTGCACAAGGAGAAATCCGAGATATTAACACCTTAACTTTTGGGGTCAGCCCCCCCACCTTCTCCGATTTTCACTAAAATGGTGCCAAACGTTAGTGCATCGTTTGTGCACGAATGTGCACGCAAAAATTTCGTTTGTGCACAAGGGGAAATCCGAGATATTAACACCTTAACTTTTGGGGTCAGCCCCACCACCTTCTCCGATTTTCACTAAAATGGTGCCAAACGTTAGCGCATCGTTTGTGCACGAATGTGCACGCAAAAATTTCGTTTGTGCACAAGGGGACATCCGAGATATTAACACCTTAACTTTTGGGGTCAGCCCCCCCACCTTCTCCGATTTTCACTAAAATGGTGCCTAACGTTAGTGAATCGTTTGTGCACGAATGTGGACGCAAAAATTTCGTTTGTGCACAAACGGAAAACACCAAAATTAGCAAGTCAATTTGGGGGGGCTGTCTAAATGCCAGCCCCCCCACCGTCTCTGATTTTCACTAAAATGGTGCCAAATGTTAGTGCATCGTTTGTGCACGAATGTGCAAGCAAAAATTTCGTTTGTGCACAAGGGGAAATCCGAGAAATTAACACCTTTACTTTTGGGGTCAGCCCCCCCACCTTCTCCGATTTTTACTAAAATGGTGCCAGACGTTAGTGTATCGTTTGTGCACCAATGTGCACACAAAAATTTCGTTTGTGCACAAGGGGAAATCCGAGATATTAACACCTTAACTTTTGGGGTCAGCCCCCCCACCTTCTCCGATTTTTACTAAAATGGTGCCAAACGTTAGTGCATCGTTTGTGCACGAATGTGCACGCAAAAATTTCGTGTGTGCACAAGGGGAAAACCGAGATATTAACACCTTAACTTTTGGGGTCAGCCCCCCCCACCTTCTCCGATTTTCACTAAAATGGTGCCAAACGTTAGTGCATCGTTTGTGCACGAATGTGCACGCAAAAATTTCGTTTGTGCACAAGGGGAAATCCGAGATATTAACACCTTAACTTTTGGGGTCAGCCCCCCCACCTTCACCGATTTTCACTAAAATGGTGCCAAACGTTAGTGCATCGTTTGTGCACGAATGTGCACGCAAAAATTTCGTTTGTGCACAAGGGGAAATCCGAGATATTAACACCTTAACTTTTGGAGTCAGCCCCCCCACCTTCTCCGATTTTCACTAAAATAGTGCCAAACGTTAGTGCATCGTTTGTGCACGAACGTGCACGCAAAAATTTCGTTTGTGCACAAGGGGAAATCCGAGATATTAACACCTTAACTTTTGGGGTCAGCCCCCCCACCTTCACCGATTTTCACTAAAATGGTGCCAAATGTTAGTGCATCGTTTGTGCACGAATGTGCACCCAAAAATGTCGTTTGTGCACAAGGGGAAATCCGAGATATTAACACCTTAACTTTTGGGGTCAGCCCCCCCACCTTCTCCGATTTTCACTAAAATGGTGCCAAACGTTAGTGCATCGTTTGTGCACGAATGTGCACGCAAAAATTTCGTTTGTGCACAAGGGGAAATCCGAGATATTAACACCTTAACTTTTGGGGTCAGCCCTCCCACCTTCACCGATTTTCACTAAAATGGTGCCAAATGTTAGTGCATCGTTTGTGCACGAATGTGCATACAAAAATGTCGTTTGTGCACAAGGGGAAATCCGAGATATTAACACCTTAACTTTTGGGGTCAGCCCCCCACCTTCTCCGATTTTCACTAAAATGGTGCCAAACGTTAGTGCATCGTTTGTGCACGAATGTGCAAGCAAAAATTTCGTTTGTGCACAAGGGGAAATCCGAGATATTAACACTTTAACTATTGGGGACAGCCCCCCCACCTTCTCCGATTTTCACTAAAATGGTGCCAAACGTTAGTGCATCGTTTGTGCACAAGGGGAAATCCGAGATATTAACACCTTAACCTTTGGGGTCAGCCCCCCCCATCTTCTCCGATTATCACTAAAATGGTGCCAAACGTTAGTGCATCGTTTGTGCACGAATGTGCACGCAAAAATTTCCTTTGTGCACAAGGGGAAATCCGAGATATTAACACCTTAACTTTTGGGGTCAGCCCCCCACCTTCTCCGATTTTCACTAAAATTGTGCCAAACGTTAGTGCATCGTTTGTGCACGAATGTGCACGCAAAAGTTTCGTTTGTGCACGAGGGGAAATCCGAGATATTAACACCTTAACTTTTGGGGTCAGCCCCCCACCTTCTCCGATTTTCACTAAAATGGTGCCAAACGTTAGTGCATCGTTTGTGCACGAATGTCCACGCGAAAATTTCGTTTGTGCACAAGGGAAATCCGAGATATTAACACCTTAACTTTTGGGGTCAGCCCCCCCCACCTTCTCCGATTTTCACTAAAATGGTGCCAAACGTTAGTGCATCGTTTGTGCACGAATGTGCACGCAAAAATTTCGTTTGTGCACAAGGGGAAATCCGAGATATTAACACCTTAAGTTTTGGGGTCAACCCCCCACCTTCTCCGATTTTCACTAAAATGGTGCCAAACGTTAGCGCATCGTTTGTGCACGAATGTGCACGCAAAAATTTCGTTTGTGCACAAGGGGAAATCCGAGATATTAACACCTTAACTTTTGGGGTCAGCCCCCCACCTTCTCCGATTTTCACTAAAATTGTGCCAAACGCTAGTGCATCGTTTGTGCACGAATGTGCACGCAAAAATTTCGTTTGTGCACAAGGGGAAATCCGAGATATTAACACCTTAACTTTTGGGGTCAGCCCCCCACCTTCTCCGATTTTCACTAAAATGGTGCCAAACGTTAGTGCATCGTTTGTGCACGAATGTGCACGCAAAAATTTCGTTTGTGCACAAGGGGAAATCCGAGATATTAACACCTGAACTTTTGGAGTCAGCCCCCCCACCTTCTCCGATTTTCACTAAAATAGTGCCAAACGTTAGTGCATCGTTTGTGCACGAATGTGCACGCAAAAATTTCGTTTGTGCACAAGGGGAAATCCGAGATATTAACACCTTAACTTTTGGGGTCAGCCCCTCCACCTTCATCGATTTTCACTAAAATGGTGCCAAATGTTAGTGCATCGTTTGTGCACGAATGTGCACACAAAAATATCGTTTGTGCACAAGGGGAAATCCGAGATATTAACACTTTAACTTTTGGGGTCAGCCCCCCCACCTTCTCCGATTTTCACTAAAATGGTGCCAAACGTTAGTGCATCGTTTGTGCACGAATGTGCACGCAAAAATTTCGTTTGTGCACAAGGGGAAATCCGAGATATTAACACTTTAACTTTTGGGGTCAGCCCTCCCACCTTCACCGATTTTCACTAAAATGGTGCCAAATGTTAGTGCATCGTTTGTGCACGAATGTGCATACAAAAATGTCGTTTGTGCACAAGGGGAAATCCGAGATATTAACACCTTAACTTTTGGGGTCAGCCCCCCCACCTTCTCCGATTTTCACTAAAATGGTGCCAAATGTTAGTGCATCGTTTGTGCACGAATGTGCACGCAAAAATTTCGTTTGTGCACAAGGGGAAATCCGAGATATTAACACCTTAACTTTTGGGGTCAGCCCCCCCACCTTCTCCGATTTTCACTAAAATGGTGCCAAACGTTAGTGCATCGTATGTGCACGAATGTGCACGCAAAAATTTCGTTTGTGCACAAGGGGAAATCCGAGATATTAACACCTTAACTTTTGGGGTCAGCCCCTCCACCTTCTCCGATTTTCACTAAAATGGTGCCTAACGTTAGTGAATCGTTTGTGCACGAATGTGCACGCAAAAATTTCGTTTGTGCACAAACGGAAAACACCAAAATTAGCAAGTCAATTTGGGGGGGCTGTCTAAATGCCAGCCCCCCCACCGTCTCTGATTTTCACAAAAATGGTGCCAAATGTTACAAAAATTTCGTTTGTGCACGAGGGGAAATCCGAGAAATTAACACCTTTACTTTTGGGGTCAGCCCCCCCCACCTTCTCCGATTTTTACTAAAATGGTGCCAGACGTTAGTGTATCGTTTGTGCACATTGTGCACACAAAAATTTCGTTTGTGCACAAGGGGAAATCCGAGATATTAACACCTTAACTTTTGGGGTCAGCCCCCCACCTTCTCCGATTTTCACTAAAATGGTGCCAAACGTTAGTGCATCGTTTGTGCACGAATGTGCACGCAAAAATTTCGTTTGTGCACAAACGGAAAACACCAAAATTAGCAAGTCAATTTGGGGGGCTGTCTAAATGCCAGCCCCCCACCGTCTCTGATTTTCACTAAAATGGTGCGAAATGTTAGTGCATCGTTTGTGCACGAATGTGCACGCAAAAATTTCGTTTGTGCACAAGGGAAATCCGAGAAATTAACACCTTTACTTTTGGGGTCAGCCCCCCCACCTTCTCCGATTTTCACTAAAATGGTGCCAAATGTTAGTGCACGCAAAAATTTCGTTTGTGCACAAACGGAAAACACCAAAATTAGCAAGTCAATTTGGGGGGGCTGTCTAATTGCCAGCCCCCCCACCGTCTCTGATTTTCACTAAAATGGTGCCAAACGTTAGTGCATCGTTTGTGCACGAATGTGCACACAAAAATTTCGTTTGTGCACAAGGGGAAATCCGAGATATTAACACCTTAACTTTTGGGGTCAGCCTTCCACCTTCTCCGATTTTCACCAAAATGGTGCCAAAAGTTAGTGCATCGTTTGTGACTTTGCGTACATCTATTCTATCTCATGTGTGCGATATGGAATACATGTGCAATGGGATTCATATGTATTACCGTGAAAATTGTCCATCACCATTTTGGTGCAATTTATTCGAGGCAATAAGAGCTTCAAGAAGTTTAAAAAAAAAGTCCAAACAAACTGTTGACAACTTCTGCACGAGCACACACAATAATTGGGTGCTTAAAATCACATAAGATATAAGATAAAAATTAATGAAGATAGTTATGGACAATTTCCACGGTTATATTCTTGGTACACTGTACCACGATATATTTTCTCTTACGCCGGGCCCAGTGTTGGAGTGGTTAGAACATGGATAGACTACAGGGGTCTACGGTTCGAATCCTGGCTTGTGCATGGGCTTTTGGGAGTGTCCATTTATCAGTTTCATCATATCATCACTCATCCCCTTCTATTAGCCGAAAGTGTCTTAAGAGAGAAGTAAAATACACTAAATCATTTTTTCCTTTACGGAAAAAATATGAAAAATCAATTTCAATAATGACGTCTATCCATGTGTACACCTACATATCCATACTTCTAGCAAGTAATACATTTTCCTGCTTGATTGAACCTGTACTCATATCAGTTAGCATGCTAGATCACTCTAGATGAAACTCATAATCCTAGAATTCTTCTACTTGTTTAGTAGCATAAATATTGCATCTACTCACAGGTATATGCATATGCTGTTATGAAAAAAAATATATCAAATCTAGTGTGATATATTGACATTACTTAGTTTGCAAAGTGCAAGTATAATATGAAAGAATTTTATAATGATGATGACTGGAAGAATGATATGAAAGATTTCTTAATGAGATACACTAACAAAAAACGAGAAATTCACTGCATCAATGTAATAAATTTTATTCGTCTTTAACAACAATAATAAATGTTCAATTAACTTAAAATTGTAATATTGAATTGTGTTTTATACATAATATGTGCCTATGTTTCAATTAGCACATTTTCCTCAACTACTTGATCCATATTTTTATATACCAGATTTAATTTGTAAATACAATACACTTATAATTTACATTAAAACTTTTTATTGATTACAATTTCTGAAAAATTTAATTCAAAATAAAAAAAATTATATGCATCAAGAAAATGAAAATATGCAAGTTTCTATCCTTGTTTCTCTATCTTCAGATTATATGCTATAAACAAGAACTTGGCAATTCACAGCTGTTGATCTCTTGAAGTAAGTCTTCTCCTGGCGTAATCATCATATAACTAAACAGCTATTCTAAGGAGAGAATTCAGTATGATCCATAGTGACCAACACATTGATAATTATTCTGAGTGGTAGTATGACTTTCTATACATATACTTGGCTTACACACACACACACACACACACACACACATATATATATATATATATATATATATATATATATATATATATATATATCTTTGTATCAACTCGCAGGTAGGAGCCCTTGCTGTTCTTCAAAATAATATTAAATCTAGTGTGTTACATGGACTGACTCGAAGAATTATATGAACGAATTTTATAATGAGATACACTAACAATAAACGAGAAATTCACTACACTAATATAATAATTTTTTACTCGATTTAAGCACAAATAATAAATGTTCAATTAACTTAAATTATAATATTAAAATGTGTTACATACATATTTGCATATACAGTACGTCCAATTCCTTGCGAGGCCGAGAGATCGGGAGAAGTCTGGCGGGCAGTGCTAGCGGAGATGCCGACATTTTCGACCAGTAACGTTCCGCTTATTTTTATGGACATATCTTTAGCATGCAGATATTTATAGCACTAATCTGCGTTATAAGAGTTGTTCAAAGTGATGCCCACCTACATTCACACATTCCTGGCATCGTTTGATGAAAATTTTGATTCACACGCAAATGTTCAGGCCTTATATTGTATTTTACTTCGTCGATATTATGAGGGTTATTACAGTACTGTTTTAATTTTAGTAGCTTAGTGGCTGTATGTGCTGGAGATTTTGACAAGCCCACCTCCTATGAAACATGGCGTAGAGGTTTGTTTGGAGAGCGTTCTAACGCTGCCCCAATTGTCGAGTTTTTCTTCGGTTAGAATCCGTCGTTTTTGCTTAGGGGTTCTAAAATTTAAAGATCCAGTTTCTCGTAATGTAAGGACAAGACGTCTAACCGTCTCTCTATCTGGAGGTGAAATGCCAGGGAATTTCTGTGCAAATTGTAACACACGTCTCGATATGAGTCTGTTTTCATGAGTCATACATAAAAATTACTTGTTCTAACGTGAAATTTGCGGTTTGCATTTCAATCACCTAACTTACACACAACACACACACACACACTGCAATTACACAAAGAAGTTGAACGGCAAGCCGGAACCTGTGCCCGAGTGGTTATGACATCGCGCTGCGACGCCAAGGGTCCCGGGTTTGAATACCACTCGGGCTTGGTTGTTTGTGAATGTCTATTCATCAATTTCATCATTTCATCACTCATCCCCATCTTCGCAAATTAGCCAGGAGGCACAAAACTCGAAGTAAAAATAAAAATAAATGAAATAAAATCAAGTAGAACGGCAAGTAACCATACACCACATTCTTTCACTCAGTACGAAATTAACACGCTCTTGGTTCAAGGTCTGTTCCTCATTCCATTTGCAGCTCTGCCCATGGCACCTGTAGTAGCAAAGGAAAGAACAACTCAAGCTCGGAGAGTTCAGATTGCAAACAATGCTCACGAAAACCTTTGACTTTTAACAGTTTAGTCTGCAACGTAATCTTGATACAGTGTTGCACATTCGAAACCTACAAACGATTCCGAGTGAAGCAAAACACTTTCGAGGGTAAATTTAAGCAAGACGTTAATGTTCGAAAATGTCGGCATCTCCGCTAGCGCCGGCCGCCACACTTCTCCCGATCTCTCGGCCTCGCAAGAAACTGGACGCACGGTATTAGTATAATGACATTTTCACAACTACTTGATTCTTATATTTATATACTAGATGAAATTTGTACACATAATACACTTAGAATTTAAAATTAAGACATTTTTCTTGAATAGTTTCTGAAGAATATTAATTACAAATTAAAAATATTATGAACCAAACAAAATAAAAATATGAAAGTATCTTTCTTTGTTTCCCTATCATCATATCACTTGGTATAAACAAGAACTTGGCAATTGACAGCTGTTGATCTCTTGCAGTAAGCCTTCTTCTGACGTAAGTCATCATATAATTCCCAGTACTCTGAGGAGCGTCTGCAGTATGATATGTAGTGACCAACATATTCGTAATTAAATTGAGTATTATATACTGGAACAATAACACCACGAAGTTCGTACTTGATTCCTGATAAGTCAAGGTATGGAGGTATATCTTCTAGTTTTACAACCATATCTCTGGCCGAAGAAGTGTCTACATCTGCATTGACTATCTCAATGTACAACAGATTCTCATTTACTTTAGTTTCAACTGTTTTCTTTACGTTACAAAGCAAGCACTGAATTGTTGGGTTTAAATATGACATCAAATGGACTTGAAGGGACGAAACGGAAAGCTTTGGACATGCCACGCAAATCACTGTCCGAGAAATTGTTCTATCTTCTCCAGAACATCTTTTTGGGCAAAACGAGCGTTCTACTATCGATTGGTGGTCACGTAGTAGCTTTTCCAGCATATGTTTTGCCGTGGCTTCAGCCGACACTTGCACTACACCCTCCGGTAATTGAACATATTCAAACAAATCAAATAACACTAGAGCTCTAAGCTTGTATGTTCTGGCTGTGATTCCATTCTTCGCTATATCCAGCACAACATTCCAGACTGTCACCAAGTCATTCCTAATATTTCCATCAACAAATGTTTTGAGATTTACACTGTCGCAGTAAGACACCGCTAATATTTGCACAATTGCATCAAATGCACATGTATTCTTTAGTATAATTTTTTGGCCTCCACTTGACACCGGTTTCAAACCAAACACACCACCATTTCTTAGCAGACCCAACCGTTGTGCACAAGATTTACTCTTGAAATCCATTTCGGCAATGTCTTTATTTGGTGCTAAATACGACGATTTCAGTCTTTTTACGCCCTGCACCTTCCTTTTCCATGTTTCTACAGCATAGTCTTCAGAAAGAGGCAGTCTCTTACTTTCATCTATTGCATCTATTAATGAAGAAGATATTGGATTCATTTTCATTTGTTTGTTTTCTTTATCTGTTCTTCTCGACGTTTGTATGTCATTTATTTTCTCTGTAACTACTTCCTCCTGAACGTATTCATCTGTTCTCAACGTTTCCATGTCCTTGGTGTTTTCTGAATCTACATCCTCTTGAAGTTCGTATTCTCTGTTTCTCAGTGTTTGTATGCCATTGATGTCTTCTGTAAATACTTCCGCCTCAAGTTCCTGAGTACGTGCTTTGTTTTTCACGCATTGAACGCAAAGTCTTAGTTCCCCGTAGCCTTCTTCTATACCAGGAATTGACAATGAGCATTTGTCGAAAACATGTACATTCTTCAAGCATTCTTTGCAGCGGTGAGCATCAGATGGCATATGTCCGTTGGCACAAGCTACACAATCTGCGTTGCTCGTGATATGATCGGTTGGGCACTCTGCAACGATACTTGCGGCCTGGGAGTCTACACGTTTGTCCTCTTGGCATTCGACAAGGTTTTCATGTAGCCGATGTTGTGCAGCTGCGGTGAGTTTCATCTCTCCTTCAATTGCACTGAGATAAACATCAATAAACTCATCTACACGAAGTGGGAGTTTCCTGTGAGCAAATATTATTTTCTTTATATCACAGAAATTACTTTCCACAGGAGCAGAGCTTGCAGTCAGAGTGCTTAAATGACCAAATGGCCGAAGCACTATAGCAGACCATAATGGTATTAGCCTACAGCACTTGATTATTTTAGTAACGATTTCTGGAAGAAACTGCAAGTTGTCATGATCCCCTTCAATGCCCATAACGTCGTCTTCGGCTTCGTTTTTAATATCTTCAGCCCATTCTTCGAAGGAAGAATTATTCACTCCGAGATGATAACTTCCTTCGGATATCTCAGGAGACTCTCCCATAACAGCATTTTCCAGAAGTGTGTTAATATCTGTAGATCCCTTGGCAATAAGTTCCTTGAGTCTTGATTTACTCATTTCACAAGGAGTAACATCCCCGGTGTTGATGTTATTACCTTCGCTTTCACTAATTGCCACAATGAAAATGTATTTTAAAACCAACTTCACTTCATTTATGTCACTGGATTGTACAATGAGTGCAATGGACCTTATGTAGAGATTCCTAGTTCTGAAACCTTTCCTTGAAAGGCAAGGCCATTTGGACACAAGGTTTATGAAGGGTGCGACATCACATCTAGGCACACAAGGAGGTCTCTGTAAATGTAATGTTGTGTGAAGCAAAATTGAGGAACAGAAGCTCAAGTATTCGTCTAATGATAAAAATCTACAAAAAGCACGTATGACAGCTGATAACAATGCCAGAGACATATCACAAATTACCTCTTTAGGTGTCGGAGCCCCATCTAATTGCCATTGTGATAGCCAATACAAAATGCTGGCTGTATCGTGTCTTTCAGATACACTATAGCAGATTTTGCTTCTGAATACTGGTGTTTTGTTTCTGGATCATTTACTGTAGCTTCGTATAAATATATATGTCCCGGTTTACTTACGGGCTTTACCACAGACCCGGTACTGTCGATTGAAATTTTGGGCAATGGACTTCTCTTGCAATATTCTTGATAAACTGATATTTGTTCCGGTAAGTAGTAATGAATAAAGAACCTATCCATTCCTATGTCCCTGATTGCATTTCCATATGTTCCAGAATGCTTCATTATGCATAAAGCTACAACGGGATCGTCGTGAAGTCTTGATTTTCTCCTCCATTCCCACTTTGCAATTCTTAATGCATTTGCTGCCGGAAGATGACTTGGCTCGCTATCACCAAATTGCATGTATTTTCCAGCTTCCAATCTCCTATACATATTTGCAGAAATATTTTGCTTGCACAACTTTTCTTGAACTTCATTTCTCAGTGGTTGAGCAAGGCGGCGCTTTTTCTGCACTTCGTGTGGTTTTCTGAAGCTTCCTCTGAGAGTGCAGTTGACAATTGCACGACAACCTTCTTTGGGCTCTTCTCGTATTGTGGCGTGGAAGACCGATAGGCACTCATTGCACTTACCGTCAATGGTTACATATTTTAACCCTGAAGGGTTGGTTAACTTTTCCCCTTTTGAAACTAAGACAACAAGGAAGACGTGTAACTTCCCAAATGTGTTCATTAATTATTTGAGTCCAAACTCCTGGACGAAGAATGTCGTATTCCCTACAACTTCTGAGATAATTATCTTTATCTGAGCACTTGTACTGTTTGGTCTCCGGACGAATTTTCTGCCATTCTTCTGGTGACAATGTCAGAACAAAGTGTCGAGAGTCGGAATTAGCATCGCATTCACTGTCACTGTTACCGTTGTTGATGTCTTCACTGTCACTGTTATTTTCTTCGGCTTCTTTATCAGCTGAGACAGTATTGTCATTCAGTGGATTCAAGCCAAGAGTATCCCAAGTTCCATACCGATTACATTTTACAATTGTGTATAGAGATTTAGAAGACACTTTATATTCTAATGCTTTGGAGATGTTTTCCCAGATTTCAGAGGTAGGTCCAGCTATCTGTCCATCACTAGATGAAATTTGGTTCTTAGCTGCAAGAAGTTCGTTGATGAGTTTCTCTCGATCCACTTTTAACTGGCGCGGCATCGTTGTCTAGAAAAATTGAAACTCCATGTACATGTATACGTATTTATGTTATGTAAAAATAATATTTTGTTTAAAAGTATAATATAATTTTATTTATATGAGGCATGCACCAAATCGTGAAACAGTGAAAGAAAATATGATCAATATCGTCTGGCTCAAAAGTAGAAGAAATACAGGGTGCCCCGAACTGAAATAAGTTCTTAAAAACTTAGAAATTGAGATATAATTCACAATATCGTATCAATCCTTACAGAGAATGAAACGATATTAAGATAATGAAAATTTCCATTACGATATGAAGTATGTTTTAAATTCATTTCATTTTATTTTTAGTGATACAGAAATAAGATGTAAAGAAATATCTTGGCGATATTGGTTCTGTCTTTTAGAAATACGCTCTCAAACATTAACGAAATTCAAGTCCAACGTCATTGCCGAGAAACGCTTCTGATTGGCTTCACGTCCAGAACTTTCTGTTCGATCATAAATTTTAACTTGGTCAGGAAAGCGTCAGCAAAATGTCGTTATTTCCATGTATGACAAAAGTATTTTGTAAGAAATATATTATCCTGCCTTTCTTGTAGATAAATTACGTTAGCCATAATATTTATTTTCATTTAGTGGTCTCAGGCTCAGACGCTCGAACGGTCCGTAAAGAACTTAATATTAATAAATTTCTTACGAATAATAAAGTGATGTATTTTTATTTTGTGAACATTTAGCAGACCGAAAACAGTTGACACTGTATCGCATGTGCCCTGCAGGTTGCTAGTTTCAGACTACTGGTGTACTTCAACCCCACAGAGTTATACAGTTGCAGTGCCAAGGGCTGTACAGAATTGTCAGCATGTAAATTCTGAGCAGCAACAAAGTCCCCTTGAAAGAATGGCAGTTAGAACTGCACTACTTATTTCTATCAAAGTGTTTTATTCTGTAGTTTTAAAATTATCGTATCCTACTATATGCTTCGAATTACACACATCTCTTCAATATGGAGAAATAACTTAGCTAAGAAGTGCGTAAGAGATTTTTGAGCGCTATTTAATCTCCCTCAGGAAATTTGTTCATTTTCCTCGTTTACGTTATTTTTCTGTCACTTTGGCTAATCGTGTCGACGAATATGAACTTCCTATGGTTCTTATTCTGTCGATTTTCTGCCATGATCAGAATGAATGATGCTAAAATTGAATAGATGAAGGTGAAAGAAGCGTCCACGCCCAAGCCAGGATTCGACCTCAAAGAAATGGTTACTTGGTGTGGTAAAGGCGGCTGGAAAAAGGTTTGCTACTTGACGCATCAACGAGATTATCTAAGGATGTGGTTATTTATTCTACAGCCGACCGCGGAATAAAGAGTATGAAAATGTTTTGCCCGAAGGAAAAAAAAAGTTGCCAATTCTGCGTAAGACGCTTGAGGAGCCTCGAGCATACTTTTCTAAAACGCACAATTTCAGTATCGAAGGTCATGCTACACGTGGATTGGCAACTTTCGGGAGCATCCTGTCTGTCTACACAGTTTTCCCCAAATGCATTATGAAGATTAATCTTGTGTTTACATATTCTTCAAATGTAGATATTTGGGACATTGCAGGACTCTTACAATTATTTGATTTTTTTTCTTATTTTGCTTTGCTTTTATTCCACTTATATAATTAATCGGAACTATGGGGATGGATGATACTTGGATTGAATTGATTAAGGGACACTCACAAAGAGGTAGCCAGACCAGGAATCGAACTCGGAACCTAAGTTGAGAGGTTTGGTAAAACCGTCAGTAACTCTAGACCATGAACTAGCTTATAATTACTTTTAATTTCTACGGATAATTTTTTGATATATTAATACCTAATAGCTCTTTTGAAACTTACTTTCTGAATGACAATAGATCCAAAATCCGTTCTGCGAGGACTTGGTTGACAATCCCTTTTTTGTTTGGGGAAGTGGGACGCCTTGTTCACATTCCAGAAACAATCATGGCCCATACTTAAAATGTGACTTACTAAACACTACACACGGAGATCAGTTCGACATGGCAACTGTGATCTGCAAGTTCCATTTTTCTTACCGAGATTAGTTATGTCCATTTTTTTTATATAATCACGCAAAATGTTTGCTGATTTACGTGAATTCACAATGAATAATCAATATTGGATCCACACTTTTAATTTGTAAAATCTTTGTGATGTATTTGTAAAAAAGTATGCAAGGAAGACGTGTAAGTTTCTGTGTAAAAATTGCCGAACTCAGTGGCGGAATAGTTAGCACAGCGCTAAGCGGGTCCCTGCTTCGAATCTCGGCCTGGGCATTGGTGTTATTTGTAAGTGTTCCTTTATCATATCATCACTCATCTTCATCGACGCTATTAGCTGAAAGTGTCCGAAAAAACAACGCTAAAGAGCGAGAGAATTTAAATATCTATGTGAAAATTACAAGGCCCTTTCATCATATCTAGTATCCCGAGATCCCGCAAAAACGAAATTTAATGGCTGGTCCACACGTTACGTTACGCAAGACGTATCATGTGGACCGGAAATTTAGAACTGCGCACATGCGGGAATTGTCAACCAAAGACTGAGCCCAAGTGCAGGCCGATCCACACGCTACGTCTTACAGTACGTCTTGCTTGCACAGTTCAAAACTGTACAGGAAGAGAGATGTTGCAGTTCTGGCGCGTCCACACGCTACGTCTTTCTGTACATTTTTTCCTACTCAGTTCCGCGCTGTCCATCATGGAAAATGCTACTCTGATGAATTTTCGCAGTTTGTCTTCCAAACAGAAAACAAATTAAACATCTTAAGAGCACGAGACATTCAGGATGGTACAGGCACTGGCTCCTGAAAATGGTGCATTTTCGCACGTGGCATTTCTTCGTGAATTGCGTGGGGAGAAACATTGTGCTTATTTACTTATCACCATGACCTCTTATAAATATGTGAATAAATAAACCTCCATTGTAAACGTTTAATATTAGCACTACCTAAAAAACTATTCCAATAGTTGCCGGACCCTGTGGCCGAGCGGTTAGCACATCGCGCTGCGACGCTTGGGGTCCCGGGTTCGAATCCCGCTCGGGCTTGGTTATTTGTAAAAATGTCAATTCATAACTTTCATCATTTCATCCCTCATCCCCATCTTCGCACAAAAGGCGAAGTAAAATAAACTATATCAATATTCCAATAGTTCACTAAGATTACTTTTCCCAATTCCATAGAATACTTTACAATGTTCAAAAATAAAAAGTTAACATAAATACCCTTTCTTGATGATTCTCTTACGAAAAATTTATTTATAATTCAGCTTGCTTAAACTATTTCCATTATACATAACAAATTAATTACAATTTACAAGTTACTTAGTGGCCGCGGTGGCTCAGTCGGTAACGCGTATGACTACCATTCTCAAGGCCCCGGGTTCGATCCCCGGGAACTTTTCTAACGGTTAGAAGCGTCCCCAGCGCCCACCCAGCGTCAAATAACATGGGTACCTGGGGAAAACCCTGGGGGGTAAAGGCGGTCAGGGGCGTGATGCTGATCACATCACTAGACACTAATATAGGCTAATCCGGGCTTGATCTATAATTGAACTCGGGGTCCCTTGATTACATGGCGACAGAGTTACCATGGTGTCAACGGTTCAATAATATCAACATTCAATCTTATAGTTGCTATTAGCCTGGAAAGGCAGTAAATAATTCGTACTCTCGTAGTTTCTTGATCAGTCAAAAATCCAAATAAATGAAATTATATTAACATTGACTTGTAAACATCATCATCCCCAGCACCAGAACGAAATGATTGGTTTGTTCACTTTGGCCAAATCTTTTCGGTAACCAGTCCTCATGGAATTGATTTTCCTTACTGCTGTACTTTTCACTAAAGCGTCAAGCTCTTTGTATTTTTGTAATAATGTTTCATAGGCCTCATTCTTCTTGTCCTGGTCATTTAGTTATTTGATTTTACTAGCTACAAACACGGAAATTTCTTGCAGAGTTCAACGAACTCCGCTAAAAACTAGCGTGAGCACTGAGGAAGATTTTTTCAACGACGTACAAAAACGAATTTATCAAGAAAAAAAGAGAGCAACATGTTCGATTTCCATTAATAGTGTTTCAGCACTAGAGTAAAAGGTAATTGCGCAACAGGGGGACAAAAGACTGAGGGGAGCGTCTACACGCACAGACTTGTTTGAGATTTGCTCAGACATGTATGCTCTTGGGCTCAGTCTTTGGTTGACAATTCCCGCATGTGCTCAGTTCTAAATTTCCGGTCCACACGCTACGTCTTGCATGCACAGTTCGTGCATGCACAAGCAAAATGTACATTAAGACGTAGCGTGTCTGTGTAAATCTAAAACATCTGCGCAAACAAGTCTGTGCGTGTAGACGCTCCCCTCAGTCTTTTGTCCCCCTGTTGCGCAATTACCTTTTACTCTAGTGCTGAAACACTATTAATGGAAATCGAACATGTTGCTCTCTTTTTTTTTTTGATAAATTCGTTTTTGTACATCGATGCAAAAAACTTCCTCAGTGCTCACGGTAGTTTTTAGCGAAGTTCGTTGAACTCTACAAGAAATTTCCGTGTTTGTAGCTAGTAACATCAAAGAACTAAATGACCAGGACAAGAAGAATGAGGCCTATGAAATATTATTACAAAAATACAAAGAGCTTGACGCTTTAGCGAAAAGTACAGTAGTAAGGAAAATCAATTCCATGAGGACTGTTTGTGAACAAACAAATCATTTCGTTCGGGTGCTGGGGATGATGATGTTTACAAGTCAATGTTAAGGTAATTTCATTTATTTGGATTTTTGACTGATCAAGAAACTACGAGAGTACGAATTATTTACTGCCTTTCCAGGCTAATAGCAACTATAAGATTGAATGTTGATTTTATTGAACCCTTGACACCATGGTAACTCTGTCGCCATGGAATCAAGGGACCCCGAGTTCAATTATAGATCAAGCCCGGATTAGCCTATATTAGGGTCTATGGCGGAGTGATGATCACATCTCGCTCTGCCGCCAGAGGTCCCAGGTTTGAATCCCGACCTGGGCATGGCTGTTTGTGTGTCCATCATACATTACCCATCCCCATCTTCGTAATTAGCCAAAAATAGCGGGAAAGCGAAATTAAATCAGCCAAACCACAAATGGTAACAACGCGGTACTTTTTTTCAACCCCGCAGGAAGTGTGTTTTGAAATCTTATCTTACCTATCTCCATGGCAATACTGTCAGAGTAATGCTCTAGAAAGCCAGATGTCACAAGTTCGACCCACAGTCATGTGCGTGTATATCACTGTGTTCGCACCATCACCATTTTATCACTTCGTCATCCATTATCATCGTCGCGATTAATCCAAGAGGTAAAAGAGCGACATGAAGTAATGAAGATATAAATAACTTGTACATTGTAATTAATTTGTTATGTATAATGAAAATATTTTAAGCAAGCTGAATTATAAATACATTTTTCATAAGAGAATCATCAAGAAAGGGTATTTATGTTAACTTTTTATTTTTGAACATTTTAAAGTATCCTATGGAATTAGGAAAACTAATCTTAGTGAATTATTGGAATAGTCTTTTAGGTAGCGCTAATATAATATATACGTTTACAATGGAGGTTTATTTATTCACATATTTATAAGAGGCCATGGTGATAAGTAAATAAGCACAATGAACTTAAGTCGTGATGCGTTGGCGATTATTTGGTAGCTCTAACAGGATTTGTAAAGATGGAGAGTGAATAGCTGTTTTCTAGGGAGGCGGCAAACACAATAAGATATTTTGTATATTTAGAAGTTTACACTTTAGAAAATGGAAATAGGGTGATTTTAAGGTGGGGTCATTTTATTTGAAAATATTGTTTTTCTCAAATTTCGGAGGGAGCCCCATCAACCCCACACCCACATGCGTACGCCAGACGACTATGACGCCCTACATGGATACTTTATCAACTTTTTTTTTATCAGTAAAATAAAGGTAGAAAATACTTTATACGTTTATTTTAAAGCATTACGATGTAGGAAGTCCCGCGTTCGATACACGGAAGAGGCACATAGTGGTTCGGATCACACTTTAAACTGTAGGTCAAATCCCGATTAGACTCTCTGTGTATAAAGTGGACTTAAAGCAGAAAATCAAACTCAAAGAGTTATTTTAAATTAATGTAATTACATATTTTAGCATTTAGATTTGAGTGGGATTCTCATATACTTTATATTAAAATAAATATAAGTAGAAAGCAAAATTATGAAAATATATACTCAACACTTACCTATTTATCTTCCCTTTCTAGGATTCGTTATCCACTTCTCAACTGCATCTTGTACAGAAAATTCAAAAGAACAAAAGTAAGACTTCTTGCTGCAAGGTCTCGATAACACATACTGAACTCATCAAACAAAACTCCTATGAAACCTAAATCCGGATGTGTAAGTCACATAATACACCGAAAAGAAAATTGATGTGATTATTTTCACACTTCAAAGTTTTGCCGACACAAACATGTCGGTCCAAATTCAAAGGTGCGGTGAATTCTCGGCGTATGGGCGATCACAGGGGTAGTACCTGGTTAACCAACCACTTCCAAACATTATATTGTTTACTCTTTAGCAAACAATGCTAGACCCATTCAAAAAGCTGTACATATCAGTTACGACGGCGAGACCAAAGACGGAGACGGGAGTACGCAAAACCTCTCAAATGTTCGAAGTTAAAACAGTTTATTGTATGTGATAATATTCAAGACATTACGCATATTAATCTTGGAAATAGCCTTTTTTGAAAACTTGCGGTTTACGTAGAGGACTGCCGCTTTTATAGAGCCGCAGCTAACCCTTGCACTAATTTAGCTTCGCAACCGATCTTTTAAGTGATTAAAACGGTCCTTTAGGCCAACTCTGTTATTAGTACAGTGAAAAATTGAAAGGGTAAATTTGTTGAAAATATGCGGGATTAAATAAGAAGTGCTTGAATTTAAACATTTCAGAATTGAGCTGTACAATGCTATGAGTCTCAATGGTAGTCCAAAATACAATTTTGTCACGTGCTTTATTTTCACCACTGTAGCTCAGGTGTTATGGCATCTAACTACCATGCGATAGTCGCGTGTTCGATCCCCGACGGGGAGAGGCAGGATTCTTTTCCACCTGTTCAAGGGGCTCCGGTGCCCACCCAGCGTCGTGTAAAGTGGAGGGAACTCTGTAGGGTAAAGGCAGCTAGGGGCGTGGTGCTGATGACATCACCCCCACGGTCGACCGTGATCCACACCCCCTATACGTCTTCACGGCGTCGTGAAAAACACAGGAGGGGGCACTTTACTTTTATTTCACTTTTTGCCACGTGCTTTGTCCAGAATATCATATTTATTGCAATATACTGTACTGGCTAAATTAATAATTATTGACAATAAGCACAGGCACTGTAAAAAGTGAGAAATAAACATGTGACACGTGCATCCCCCTCCACTTCCCTCGTACACTAGAAAAGACTAAACACGCACAAGTGATAATATGGGTACACCCGTGATAAATGGCTGACTCCATAAGTGTCTGCTTAATCGCAGAGAAAGACAGACGACGTCATGAAAAACTAAAATTTGACGCCACAGGCATTCGTAAAATTACAACATGAAACACACTCCACCTTTTCTAATAGCGGTGGTGCAGGGAGGAGGGGTGGAGGATCTGCGTGTGTAACAGTTCAAGTAATCACGTTGTTTAATTTTTAACTTTGCCCATAATAATCGTCACCAATTCTTAATTTATCCAGTACGCTACTGCGACGATGCACGGTATTTCGAACGAAGCATGTGGCAACATGGCATTTTCTGCTTCCATTAAAACTCGTACAAATATACAACCTTCACGGTGAACCAAAGTTGAAAATTCAATCACTTTAGGCGAGTGGTGGAGACTGGGTTCCAAAACCGGGGTACAAGATGACAAAACTGGGGGGCAAAGACAGTATATTTCCCTTTTTAGATAAGGTTTAACATAGTGCGGGGGCAAAGGTGGCAAAATGTGGCGGAAGTCAATTGCACCCCTCAACCCCCTAATCGCCGCCACTGCTTTAGACTGAAAACAATATATTTCCGAACGACACGTTTTCCGTCCTTACTTTTTTCGCTTTCTGCACCGGACTTTTGAATCACCGTGTGTATCAAGAACTGATACCGTGGTGTGGAGTTATTAGGCATACAGGTGTCTTACGAAACAGCTGCTTCAGGAGTAAAAGGAAGAAGATTTTCCTTTCATCTACTTTGCAAATTATTAAAATAATGCGCAAAAGAAAATCAAGTGGCTCTAAGACAAAGTGATCGACACTATCTTATATAAATTATCTTTTTACTCGGTCTGAGCTCACCTTACATCGACAACCGTTCCATTCGTCCCCTGTAGCTGCAAAACAGGTCGCATAGAACAAATAAACAATATAG
Source organism: Lepisma saccharinum (assembly GCF_977018435.1). Taxonomy (NCBI): domain Eukaryota; kingdom Metazoa; phylum Arthropoda; class Insecta; order Zygentoma; family Lepismatidae; genus Lepisma; species Lepisma saccharinum. The sequence continues at coordinate 857,219 of NW_028142955.1, read as the reverse complement.
GTTAACTTACAAATCACAGTTATAAAGAATATTAAAAAGAAGAAAAAAAGGTAAAGTGCCGCCTTGTGCTTAGCACCACGCCATGAAGGAGTAGCTATAGGGGGTGTTGGGGGTAACACCTCACTTTCTTGACCGGTCGTGACTAGGGATGATGTGATCAGCATCACGCCCCTGACAGCTATACCCCCAGGGTTTTCCCCTGGTACCTAAGTCATTCGATGCTGGGTGGTCGCCGGGGCCGCTTCCAACGTTAGAAACGTTTCGAGATTTGAACCGACCGGGGATCGAACCCGGGACCTTTAGCTTGGTAGAATAAAGAATATTAACCAGGAGGAATTCAAATAAGTCATTCATCCCTCGCCCCCACAAACACAAAGGTGAAGGGGCTGACCCCAAAAGTTAAGGTGTTAATATCTCGGATTTCCCCTTGTGCACAAACGAAATTTTTGCGTGCACATTCGTGCACAAACGATGCACTAACGTTTGGCACCATTTTAGTGAAAATCGGAGAAGGTGGGGGGGCTGACCCCAAAAGTTAAGGTGTTAATACTCGGATTTCCCCTTGTACACAAACGAAATTTTTGCGTGCACATTCGTGCACAAACGATGCAATAACGTTTGGCACCATTTTAGTGAAAATCGGAGAAGGTGGGGGGGCTGACCCCAAAAGTTAAGGTGTTAATATCTCGGATTTCCCCTTGTGCACAAACGAAATTTTTGCGTGCACATTCGTGCACAAACGATGCAATAACGTTTGGCACCATTTTAGTGAAAATCGGAGAAGGTGGGGGGCTGACCCCAAAAGTTAAGGTGTTAATATCTCGGATTTCCCCTTGTACACAAACGAAATTTTTGCGTGCACATTCGTGCACAAACGATGCACTGACGTTTGGCACCATTGTAGTGAAAATAGGAGAAGGTGGGGGGGCTGACCCCAAAAGTTAAGGTGTTAATATCTCGGATTTCCCCTTGTGCACAAACGAAATTTTTGCGTGCACATTCGTGCACAAACGATGCAATAACGTTTGGCACCATTTTAGTGAAAATCGGAGAAGGTGGGGGGCTGACCCCAAAAGTTAAGGTGTTAATATCTCGGATTTCCCCTTGTGCACAAACGAAATTTTTGCGTGCACATTCGTGCACAAACGATGCACTAACGTTTGGCATCATTTTAGTGATAATCGGAGAAGGTGGGGGGGCTGACCCCAAAAGTTAAGGTGTTAATATCTCGGATTTCCCCTTGTGCACAAACGAAATTTTTGCGTGCACATTCGTGCACAAACGATGCACTAACGTTTGGCACCATTTTAGTGAAAATCGGAGAAGGTGGGGGGGCTGTCTAAATATACGTCGTTAAGGGTTGTGTTTGACCTCTGTTCATTCTCCAACATTTCTCAGTACTTCAAAGTTCTGAACACACGAATGCACTACATGGACATCCATGAATCATTCCCCGCACGTTTCAGTTTCACATAACTAATAGTTAATACGAATACGAGATTTTGTTAAAATAAAGGACCTAAATAGTGATCTGTCATTTTTTGAACTACATGTTTAGAATGAGTGGCATCTATAGCGGTGTAGTAGTATCATGCTCGACTTGTGTGACAGGGGTTGTAAGACTTCTAACATGTAGCATGCCTTGATTGAGTGGAAAGTTAGTGCTTTGAAATAAAGATCTCATCTCTGAATTGTATACTTTACTGCCAGAAAAAAAAATACATAGAGCTGTTGGAAACTTTCGTCGTATGAGTACATTTTGCGAACATTCTGTAAAAAAAAATATTCAACTTATTACTAACCTCCATACTCAATGTATCTGAATGTCATTCTTACAAATATATATATATATATATATATACAAAAATTGGAGAGTTTTGGATTTTAACCAGCGACCCTAAATAAATATGTGACACGAGTACTTTACCAATGCTCTCCAACATCGCCTGTATCAAACGCCTTGAAACATATTGATATTTGCGCAAGTTACCACTTTTCCAAACGACGAACACATTTTCATTGCAAATTGCAAGAATTATTGGTTTTCGCTGATTACACAGTACTTCTGCAAGGTGCGGTTATATTTCATTTGCATAAACTATTCGAAATTATGCCCTTTTATGTTCCAACTTGACATCGATGACTTGGTGGACCACGAGCGAGTGCAGTGTTTCCAACCTCACAACAGATATTCTGATGTCAATTTTAAGATGCCGTATCGAAAGTATTCTCTCAAACTATTATTCCTCATACTTGCGTTTCTCGTTATGTACTCTATTAATGTTGGGCAAATATAGTGTTCGTCTTCATCTTATAAACAAGAATGTACATCATTCACCACAGGGTTTCTCGCCTAGTAGAGAAACCTGTTTAAAGTTGGCTACTCTCTGCTGGTGCTCATCAGCTATGTTGCCAAATTAACGACTTCTGGACTTAGAAATCTTTCAGGGCGGTTAAGAAACATTTGGAAAAGTGTACAAGAATGATTAATTTTGCAAGCTCAAAGATTTCAATTGTGAAAAGCAACACTTCTAAACATAAATATATATATACATAATTTCACCTGGTCTTTTCCAGAATTTAGACCTCATAATTAGATAGATCATACTCTAATTGATAAAAAATCGGATACTAGTATAATTTACGTTCGTTCGCATAGAGATGCTGACTTTGCCAGTAAGCATCAGTTTGTTACTACTAAATTAAGAGAAACACTGTCAGTGGTAAGCTATATGCAACAAAATCTAGAAGTTCTAAAATATTATACTGGAAAATTTGTCGGTGAAAGCTTTTAGAAAGATTACTAAATTAAATTGTCAATGAGATTTGATAGCTTGCAGAATTTGAATGATGAGGTAAATGTTAATGAATCCGACCTTTATAAGAATTAGATGAACGTATAGGTAATGCAATGGAATGAGCAGGTAAAAAGTATAGGGTACAATAAACTAAGGTAACGTAACCCGTGGTTTGATAATGAATGTTATAATACTCGTATAACAGAAATGAGATATCAGCCTAGACGTAAGTGGTTAAATATCTCTGATGATGCAAATTTATGTAATTATAATACAGTGTGACGCATATTGTATCTACCAACTTCAAATGACAATGGGTAGACGTTGAAAATTACTTGTAGTAACTTTGTATTGTTATGAAATAAAAATATACACTTAGGATTTGGAAGGGTTGCATTCTGGAAAGGCCCCAATTGAGATTGGTAGAAACAATATGCGCCACGCTGTTGAATAGAGAGAGAAGTTAACCGAATGTTAAGAAGTATTGATTGATTTGATTGATTTAGTTTATTTTACTTCGCGTTTTCTGCCTCTTGGCTAATTTGCGAAGATGGGGAAGAGTGATGAAATGACGAAATTGATGAATGGACATTCAGAAACAACCAAGCCCGAACGGGATTCGAACCCGCGACCCTTGGAGTCGCAGCGCGATGTGCTAACCACTCGGCCACAGGGTCGGGCGAATGTTAACAAGTAAAAAAAATGAGATAACATGAAAAGCATATTGAACGAAATTGAAACATACTGCAAGTGAAAGGTGTAAATTGAGAAAGCAGTTAAAACCTACAGTAAACTTGAAAAGAAAAAAAACCTGACTTTTTAGCTGATCCAAGCGAAATTTTAAAATGTTGGAAGAAGTAATTTTATGAGTACTTGAGTGTTTATGTAGGACATAAATCAGAAGTAAATGAAATACATACAGCAGAATTTTTAGTTCCAGAAATTAACATTACTGAAATTAAAGAGCATATTAAATGGCTAAGAAAATATTAAAGCATTTTCATTGATTTAATACCAGATGAGTTAATGAGATATGGTGGAAATTTGATAATATATCAAATTCGTGAATTAATTTGTTTAATAGGAATATAGAGGCACTTCGTCAACATTTGGAATATCACATAATTGTTCCTGTGTTTAAATTATAATATACAGAAATGGAATAATTTCTCTCCTCTCAACATCATATAAAATATTATCTAACATTCCTTTAATGAATGAAATTATAGGTAATTTTTATTGTAGACTTAGAAGTAATAGATCAACAATAGATCAATTTTTTAACATCAGAAAGGCAATTGATAAATAGTTGAAATATATTCAAAATATCCATAATGATGTTTGAAAAGCATATGATAAACTATATAATTTTTTAGTTGAGTTTGGAATATCTGAGAAGCTTGCTAATGTTATAAAGGTATGAAATAATAATGAAACAGAAAGCGAAATTCGTAATGGTGTTAATATGTCTGACAAATTTACAATCCACTGATGGGTTAAAACAAGGAGATCCATTATGTAAATTGCTCTTTAATTTTGTCATACAATAAGATGTTAGAAAGGTAAATTAAATTTGTGTAGCCCAGAGGCTGTTCGTGCCGATGTGCAGATGGTATGTGTGGCTGTCTGTGGATGCATTACGTCATCGTAGAGAAGCTCCTTATGGAGGAAGCAGTTGTTTAATATTAGAGCTTTTGATATATTGGATAATTTTTTTATTTTTGAGTGAGGTATTAGTGTTTTTGTCAAGTGTCATTATTCCTAATTGTACTGTAGCAAGCTGTAAAAACTGTGATCAGAAAACCTAAAGAAGTGATATAGTCTATCATACATGGTTCGAGCCCCGGGTAAGGCATGTGTATTTGTGTTTGTCCAGATGATAAGAAACGGAGATACTGTAACAATTGAAAAGTGTAAAAGTGAGAAAAAATGTAAATGGTGTATGACACCTCCGTGTAGTGGATATTTCGTATTTAAAGGAAAAATAAGAATAAATAGAAGTGTTAGCACATCACGCTGAGACGCCAAGGGTCTCGGATTCGAATCCCGCTCGGGCATGGTTATTTGTGAATGTCCATTCATCAATTTCATTATTTCATCGCTCATCCCCATCTTCGCAAATTAGCCAAGAGGCATAAAACGCCAAGAAAAATAAATAAGATAAAATCAAACAATTAAATCATGCGTGTAGACGAAAAGACAACATTAATGGAAAGTATGCTACTGTGTGTAGTGCGCGTTTTTGTGAAAAAGACTATGTGTGAGATTTGCAGGGAGAAAAATATTGATTTTCCACCAAAGAAAGTGTTAAAGGCAACTGCAGTGTCATCGATAAAATTACATCTAGTTAGTTCAGAGCAAAATAATCGAGAAAATTGTGTGGTGAATTCTCCTGGACCTTCCTCTTCACAATATTATTCTTGTGTGGGACTTGCAGATCAGGTACGTAGAGATTTACGCTACGAATGACGTGAGATAAGGAAACGTGCACTAAACAGGTTAAGGATTGTGTCGCCATAAAATATATAATTAGATGTAGGCACAGAAACTGCAATCAATATTTGGTTCAATTCCCAAAAAAATTACATTTATTTGCTTAATACGTACAATCTACATAAGTTTTGATGGACTTTCAACACTGAGAAGATGAGAGTCGAGTTCCTTTCGTTGACGGCCAGTTATTTTAGGTGATCTGTTGCACTTCATGAAATTGTAACCAACAAAACTTAGTGAGGGGGAAAGGTAGTCTGTTCTGAATTTTAATAAGATGAATGTGGATGCCAGATCGAATGTAAGGTTCTCATAGTCAGGTACTGGTTGCTGTGATCCGTGGACTTTTTTAAAATATTGGAAACATCCTGTTTATTTCAATTTCGAAGTACCAAAGACCAGCTACTTGCTGATCGAAATAGAACAAAACATTGGTAACGTAGGATTCACATTTGTTGAGATTGTCTGTGGCATGGGTGGCAAAAATCGAAAGATCTGGAAAGGCCTTCAAATAGATTACAAGAATAGGTGTTTTGAGATCCTGCAGATATCTAAACGAATACGGATTTTCGAAGATGTTCTTCACATTCTGAAATTTTTAAGAAACCATTTTCTTAAATATGAAATTACTCTTCCTGATGGCAACATATCGGAAAATCCATTGTTGAGCAACTTTTGTTTTAGGCAATACCGAAATAAAACTATGTCCTAAGTAAGCACCTTAACATTTATCTGCTTTCGCTAAAGATCCAAAGAGTCCGGGTGGTTTGCCAGTTATTTTCCAATCACTTTATACAGGCAATACGTTATCTTCTGCCAGATCAGCAACATGCTGCAGGGATCTTTAAATTTGTAAATGACGTGTTTGATGTGTTGAATTCTAGAATTCTAAGGAATCAAAACCAGCCGCTAGCCAGTAATTTTGGGTTAAATGTTTCAGTTCAGGGAACATTGTTGAGTAAGTTCAATACAATAGTAGAGAAAATGAAAACTGATAATAGCAAGACAATGCTCCTGTTCCAAATAGGCTTTCTTATGTCGATTCGTCCCTTGTTGGGTTGTTATCTGACGTTAAATTTTGTGTATGTGTTTAATACATTTTAGCTTAGTGTGTGAATCAAGACTGCATTGAAACTTATTTTCGCAAATGAGAGGCTTTGGTCGAACATACGTTTACTCCTGACAGTAGTATTTAAAAGTCGATTGTGACTTTTCGGAAATAGCCGCAACATATTTCCCTGACCAGATCTGCACCTGTTACTCAAGATGATCGTGAAGATTATATAACGTCTCATCTCTTAAGTAGATATACTCCTGTCATGGAAGATGTTATTAATATGATAGAGGGTGTAAGATAAATTTTACTTGTAGATCAACGAACATCATTTTCTTATAATGCATTTTTCAATGTTGTACATAATAACTTCGCTGTTTATAAGGATACATTGCAATTGCCTAGTTGATCCATCTATGGGCAATTCTAGTTGCGAAAATATGTGACTCATCTCACAAGACCACAGCAAAGGATGGATTGAAAAACTGTCGGGAGGAGCACTGGAAGTACCTACGGATAGCTGGTTGCAATTAGAGAATTTGCAATAGGCTTCATGATCTTCCACAGCAATAGTTTGTCCAATAATACATCTTAATTAATATACTTTCACACAAATACCCTCTTCCTCATCCTGAAGACATTAGAACCTCTTCAAGAACTCGAACTTTCATACGCAGCAGCCAGGGCTCAAAGGACAGTGCAATTACACCGGAAAAAGGTTCGGAAATGAGTGGCTTCAGAATTTAACTAATCCAAATTAAATTTAGAAATGTAGAAGTGAGACTCACTCTAAATTTAAATCATGTTACAAAAATAATGTTCTTAAAAGTTATCATAGTATCTATGTTTTATTTGATATCTTATTAATTGGTGCATTCTTCTCGAACATAGCTACAAGCAGTGATCTCACCACAGGGGGACAAAAACGCTCCCTATTCTCCTTCTCACTGCCTTATCTGCCCCAGTAAAACAAAGAAATATAATTTAAAAAAATGAATGCTTGTCTAGCTGAAATATGAATGCTTGCGTTCTTTGTAAAATAATAATCAACGTGATTACCAACTGAAAATGTTATTTTCCCCTCAATCTTTTCATTGGTGCCGTTAATAGATAGATAAAACCCATTTTGATTTCTATTGTTCCCTCATATTTATTTCAATTTTAATATTTTAAATAATTTTCCGCTGTGTTAAACTTTATTATACCACGTACGATTTCAGTTGTAAGTTATAGAGTGAACTTGTCAGATCTTTTCTTAGATTTTTTGCATTCTTGAGCTATTAATATATATATATATATATATATATATATATATATATATATATATATATCGCCCATCATCTGGACTATTTCTTAGCAATGTTTTCCCAGTGGAAACCTCTTTGAAGAACAAGGTTCGGAGCTCGGGCTATAGGCTTCTTAAGCCACCACTCTCTCCAAATAGATCCAACCTCATGAAAGAAAATGTTTGTATTTATAAGAAATATTACTTTTACTTAATCGCCTCAGTAATATGCCAAAGGGTCCTTATGCCCTCTCCCAGTAAGTCGGGCGAGTGTCATCATATCTTCATGACCGTTTTCCTTTTAGAGTAAGATAATCACATACCTTCATGGTTGTTTTCCTTTGAGAGTATGAGAATCACATATCTTCATAGTTGCTTTCCTTTTAGAGTAACATAATCACATACCTTCATGCTGGTTGCCATTAAGGTAATACAATCACATACCTCCATGGTCGTTTGCCTCTTTCACAAATACCTTCATGGTGGTTGCCATCAAGGTAATAAAATCACATACTTCCATGTTCGTTCGTCTGTTAGTGTAAGGGTTTTACAATACCTTCAAAGTAGTTTTCTTTGTCACAAAAAGTGAGAAAATAAAATTTCAAGATTTTCCCTGGCGAGGTCTAGGAGCAAGTTTCGCTATTCGGCTCTTCTCTTGTGTTATTAACGAAGAAGAATGCTTTTACTATTATTTGCGTCGTAACAAATGCTCTACTGTTTTTGCTTTGGAAGAAATGATATTAGCGTTGTTTGGTTTGCAAGAAATTCTCTACTGTGTTAGTCATAAGATACATTTGTCTAACAAAGCAAAGAAGCATTCTTCACGTAGGAAGTACAGTAGCCTTTTGGAGCAAAGACATTTGAGAAATAAAAAAATCAACATTTGCACTAGCTAGGGCGAGCGGACTTTTTTCACCTTTCGGCTCCTTTCTTGGTTAATTTTAAAAAGAAAAGCTATACTTCGTTAGCTTTACTGTCTTACTGCTGAGCTATAAATTTGCCTTGTGAGCTGGCGATCTTGAAGCAGGAGAGTCCATCAGTTGGGTAAGTACACCAGCGAGGCTTCTGCGTTATAATAGCAAAGGCGTCGCCATTACATCGCCTCTCCCCTCCTTGTATTGCATCTCCTCTCATTGCATTGCATCGGTCACTCGCTTTTTTCTAAGTTAAATCACTCATGGTAAAACAGAACACCCTGTTTACCACGAAGCACCACTCGACACGCAAACGACATCGACCCGCATCTATTACGTCAGAGAGCGGAATACGGCGATCGATTAACAAAGAGGTAGTGTAAGTTTCGTGCGATAAGTAGAGGTTGTGGAAACACAGTGTGCGATAATGGCGCAGGGAGAGAATCACATCGTTCTTCCTAAGATTTAAAATTATTTATGATAAGAAACAATTAATGAACAAACATTATTAGTACTTGCTACATTGCATCATACAATTAATTGTCACCCATCTTTCGTTTCTGCTGCCCGTATTAACTAATTATGTGTATTGGAAAATTGTGCCTCTCACATTCTTCGAGTTGTGTGGGGTATATATATGCCATCCGAACTTTTATTCTGCATGTTAAATTGTGTGTTGGGGATCTTTAGGGAACGTTATTATATTAGAGCGCTCTTTATGAATTCTATAACAGCATATAGGCTACCGTTAATTTAGCATAAAATATCTAGGTCCTGTTCCTTCTAGCATAATTGCAACTTGCGATGGTGACATCGTAGGTGAAATGTGATTATCCTATGATGTCATATCTCGTGCTTGCATGTGCGACACGAAGGATAGGCATACAGTTTCTAGAATCAAGCTAGTTGTAAATGAGGTTCTAGTAAGCTGTTAAGGTGCTGGGGTGTTTTGAAAAAAAAATGGTGACCGGTTCGTGGGGCCTATTATAAAATTATAAAATCTTTGATTACTAATACTTCAGCAACGAAGTTCCGCAGAGAGTTCGGAATCGCACTGATGACCATGTCTCGATGTCCTCTCCCCTCCATATCTGAAATCGGAATTGCTCGTCATAGGACTTAAAAAATATCGAAAACGGTGAGAGGTACAGCATAAATAACATGAAAAATTCCATCCTTTGCACCCCTTGTCGACTTCGGTGATGTAGATTATGTGTACCAAGTTTGGTTGTACTAGCTTCTAGCAAAGTGGGTGTTGGGTGGCCAACAAGAAACGTTTTGATAAAAATTTGATCTCTCAGATATCAGCAACCAAACGTCACAGAGAGCTCGGATTTGCACTATCGATGTTCTCTGTCCTATCTCACCACAGTAGGCATCGCTCATAATAGAACCAATTTGCCCCTCTTAATGTTTTTCTCAGCGTTCAAGAACATAAAATATCAAATACCTCAAAAACGGTAAGAGTTAGAACAAAAATTATTCGAAAAATCTCCCGGGTTTACAGAATTGTCGATTTCCGTTATGTAGATTATGTGTACCAAATGTGGTGGTCCTAGCTGCAAGCAAATTGGGTGTTGCGTGGGCGACAAAAAAACATTTTAGTCAAAAATCTTTCATCACCTATTTCTCAGCAATTAAGAAGAACGGAATTGACATCGGTCATCATGACAACCAATTTCTCCCCCTGAGATTTTTATGTCTCCCGTGACTGCTAACTGAATTTTTTTCAATATCTCTGTTTTTCTTGGTCCTTTCGCTAATCTGACTTTATTTTTCTGAATGAAACAGGGTACTCTGAATCCATTGGCCAAGTCAATTTTCATCTCCGAGGGACTCTTTAGCCTGCAGAACGAAATGTCTTTAATATCTTTGTTATTTCGGCATTTAGGGGGCATCGGGCTTTCTCATAAGGAAAACGAATACACTGAATCGATTAGTAGGGTATGTTTTCTTCTACGAGAAAGACAAACTTATCAAAACAAATCTACTCATTAAATTTCGTGCTCAATCAGAACATAGATTTATTTCATGTTTTTTAACACAACAAAACTTTTTTATAACAGAGCTTGCAACAAAGTCTCATACACTAGCAAGATCGTTACCGGGTGTTTAGCCGGAGGGAGTACCTTGTTTTCTACGTACAGCCGATCACTTACTTCGATGGTGAACATTTCCTGTATTTTCTCTTCTTTTTCCGTTCCACAGGGTCGTCAATGTAGATGCTCCAGGTTTTGAAGAATCCGAGGTTGCGTTGCTGTACTTCAATCTGCTGTGGCTGTAGGAAATGTGCAGATAAGAATACAGATACACTCGCAGTATCTTGTTTATGATCAGTGGATTTCTTTAAATCTTCCCCTACAAAAACCGTAATACGGTTTGTAGGCGTCCAAAATATATATATTATAGCTTTCTCGTTGAACGGGGAAGTCTTTTCCCGGTGCGGGGCGTTGTTCAAAACTATGATTTGAATTGATGAAAGTATTGTCAGTATTTCTTCCACCGCATATTCGTCTCCGGAGAATGAAGTCCGTAACTCGGCCAAAGCGCTTTCGACTGGATCCAAATGCCCAGATATAGAGGTGATATCTTCTCAAAATGTAGACTTCCTCTAAATGTCGGCGCGAATAAACTTCAGTTTCTCGTGAAAATCGCAAACCTTTGCTCGTAAGACAGATAAAGCCGATTCATGTGTAACATACTCGTACTGCAACGCAGATATTCTTTCCCTTAGGTTCGCGACAATTTCCTTCAGGCTCTCCGTGGCTGTCAATTTGGAGTTTTGTCTCGCCATCTCGTCAACGTGCGACTGCAGTTCTGTGAAAGCATCGCGAATTTTGTTTATGTGTTGATAGGTGGGCAAGGTTCGAATGACATCCTGAACTTCGTTCAATTCCTTTCGAATGCTCTCATTCGTTTCGCCACCGAGGAGTGTTAAGATGCCGGCTGCTGTCTCTTTGAATTCTGTAAATTCCTGGCTTGTAGGCAAATTGTCGACTTCGGATCAGCAAAATCGATGAAAATTGATTGGAAAAATTGTTGTGGCTGATCTAAAATGAGAAATATTATAATTTCTGCCTTATTCGAAATCTTTCAAGGTTGGTCTGAAGTGAAATAATGAAAAACAAAGGTCCCATTGGAATCTGCTATCGCTGCTTGACATTTTTTTGTGATCAAGATAAGAAAACAATCAAGCATAGACTAAAAGAGTATCTTAGATATTGCAGACTGCATAAGGCGGCTCGTTACGTACTGCCTGATGAGTGTCGACGAGTTCAGAAAGTACAAGGTCCTGATGAAGGCCCCTTTGGTATTCACCGCCGAATTCGAGTCTTTCCTGAAGCCGATGGCCATCTGCGATCCCGATCCATCGAAGTCCTCAACCAATGCGTACAAGGAACACGAACCCTGCAGTTAAGCATACTACGTGCATTGGATCGAAGGAGCTGAGGAGAAGACTACGGGCTTTGTTCTTTACCGCGGTCCTGATGCACGTAAACGGTTCCACCATTCGCTGGTGCAAAAGATACAATACTGGGGGAAGGTTCTGGTCACGGAAAAACTCATGAACGTCACAGAAGAGAAAGAATTTGATCATTATTGGAGAAATCGCTGAATAAAACTGCAAAAGAATTTGATTATGAAACTGTAATAAAAGTAATGCATCATATTCATATAAGAGCACGATATCTCGGTGCATTATGCGGAGACAGCAACTTGAAGATAAAAACGGCCTAATTAATGCTAATAATTCTTCATGGTCTTAGCAATTACGACTTCCACCATTTCGTCAAAGAACTCAGCTACGACCGAAAGCGTATCCAAATGATTGCTTAGCACAATGAGAAGTACATAACTATCAGTAAGAGTGTAAATTTTTGGCTGGGGTATCATGCTTCAGACATCAACATGAAAACAATTCCCTGGGGAGATGAGTGTTCCATGTGCGTTGCGAGTAAAGAGCCTGAGCGAGGAGAAGTCGAGATGCGAATCCTGGACTCTTGCCGTTTCCTGCAGATTAGCTTGGAAAATGCGTCGTCAAGTTTTACCGGTTGCGAGTCACCAGAAGAAGTTTTCCCGTAGTGTCATTGAACCTCAGTAGAAAAGATGTTTACCCCTACAAGTATGTCGACGGTGCAGCAAAGTTTGAGGAAATACTTCTCCCAGGGATAGAAGCTTTCCTTTCCACATGATAGACCCAAATTGCTCTCTGGTATACTACGCTCACTCCCAGTGTACGTGGGAAGAATTCGGATGTCATACTCTGGGCGATTTCTTTCCATCGTCAGTATTTTGAACACTATGTGCTGCTTCTTTCGAAGTGTTCAGTGTGTTTCGTCAAAAGACAATGAAGGATTTAGAGATCGATCCCGGTCAGGGTGTTGTACTCAAGAAAGTTCACAGAGTCTTGTCATTCTTTCAAAATGAATGGTTAGAAGACTATATCGACGAGAACACCACAAGGATACAGGCAGCGAAATCCGAAATTAACAAAGATGTACAAAAGCTGATGAACAACGCAATCTATGGAAAATACATGGAAAACGTTAGGAAATACCAAGACATCAAGATGGTGTCCTTTGCGAATAAACGTAAGAAGTGGATTAGTAACCCATTGTTTAAGAGCGGAAAAATTTTCTCCAAAAATCTGATATTGTTACATCTGGACAAACCGAATGAAATTTGGCACACAAACTTATGTTGGTGCCGCCATCTTAGAGTTGTCGAAACTGAAGATGTACAAGTTTCATTACAATGTTATTTAAAAACCCCGATACAAGGAAAATATCCAGAAACCATACATGGACACCCACAACGTTTTCTATGTAATGAAGGATGATCCTTACAATGGCATGGAAGAGGTATTAAATGAACAATTCAACACTTCAGGATATCCGCAGCAGAATGTATACAATAATCAAGCCAGGAACAAAAAAGTGCCTCTATTGGTGAAGGACAAGATGAACGAAAAAGTCATCATGGAATTTGTTGTGCTTCGGTCGAAGATGTACTGCATCAAGACAAATGATGTCATCCTTAAGAAATCTAAGAGGCTTGGAAGAAGCACATTTGAGGAAAAAATTACAATTGACGACTGCGTCGCGTGCCTCAAGATTGAACCCCATCATGAAGACAGAAACCAGAGTACAGAGTAAGGAACATTATGTGAATACGGTAAAATTGAACACAGTGGCCTTGGATCCATAGGACAACAAAGAAAAGTTTTAAATTGCACACCTTTGTCTGGGGCTATTCTCCGATGGAAGTGAACTACAAGACCTGTAATATTTGTTCAAAATAATTCACGATCTCACTTTGTACATAACACCGATAAAAGGAACACTCACTTTGTATCATATTACTACACTCTTTTTGTTTCCTACACCCTACAATGCTTGCTTCGGGAAGCGGATACATGAAGAAATTTAGAAGAAACCAATTCATGGATGCACTTACTGAAGAAACAACGCGAGAACTAAATATAGTACTTAAAGAAAATTTGGTTCAGCAGGCCACAGCTAAGCAAGTTGCAAAAATCAGACTCGAATGCAGGGAGGTTTATTTTCAGCAATCTCCGGGTCCTTGCAGCTCTCGGAGCTGTGGGAAGTCTTGCAGGTGGCAGTGCCGCGATTTCCATAACCGTGATCGATGAGAAGAAAAACGTACAAGAGCTTTAAGAGGACAGGACATGTTTTAGTGACTAGTTCTCAGAGTCCAGGCCGCTTGAAGGAACCTCTGTGTCCCTTTCCGCTTTCGATGTGGAGGATTATATAGTCTTTGTTAAACGTGACTTTGGGAGAGCGGATATTAAGTGATGTTAAGAACTGCCACCGGCTCCAACTCCGATCAAATCTTTGTTATGTTCGGCAACGTCCTTGATTTCTTTGCCTAGATCTCCGATGGCATCTATCAGCGGTTGCTACTGTCGTTTTTTCTGTCATCTTTTTCTCTTCCTTCCACCCTTTGAATCGTTTCGCGAGATATTCACTTAACTTGATGTTTTCTTCAGCTTTCCTTTTGCACATTGGGAAAGTTAAGTTTAGCTATTTTTTTTTACAATTAAGTTATTTTCTTTTCGACGAGAGAAACAAGACACAGCTGTCAATGAAAAGTTTTTTTGATAATCCTATCTCTTTTGCTGTTCATCTCGTACCATGGATCTGACAATTTTATAACATTCTGCTTTTGGTATCCATAAAGCCTGTCTTCCATTTCGTCCGTTATTGCTAAAAATTGATATTCTCGATTCTTCTCTTCGTGATTTTAAATATGTGATCCTTGATAATCATCTGACACGGTACAGTGAACACTGGCGAAATATCTGCGATTTCAATTATTCTAATGATATTATTTTCTTCTTTATTCAACACAATCTTGAAGATATGATACAGCAGCTCCGCAGGAAGATGGATTACATTATACGATCGAGAAGACTCCATTTTTTTAAAAAAAGTTTTTCATTTCGTGCTATTACATTACATTTTCTACTACCAGAAACTCGTTGATCTTGTTACGATATTTCACCTTGATCGGTTTGCGTTTCATTTCTAATTTAGAGAATCCGTAGTCGTTGACATTCAAGCAATGCGAGCAGAGATTCCGGAACTACTCGTACAATACGTCTCCGCCGACAAACTCGTCCTACGCGTGCTTGAGGTTGGTGTTATCCTGTCGAAACAGACACAGAAAGTTAGCGTTGTCCCTGATTAACTGCTTGGGATCTTGGAGAAGGTATAAACCAAGTAAAGGCAGTCCATGTCTTTGTGGCGCCCTAGAGTGAATTAATAGCGTACGTCGTCCTGATTTTCCAGAATGACATCGTCGAAGACAACCACTCTCAGATGGCAGGGGAAGAAGCCTGGACTACCTGAAGAATCAAAGCAGCCTCCCATGCTATGTATACAGTAAGGAGGTTACATAGCATATAGCCGAAAGTGTTCCCACTTCAAAGCCAACCTTTAAGAGGAATACATGAGCAGTTTCCTTCATGTTCTTCACCCCAACTATGTGCAGAACTCCATCACATGTACTCCAAACGACTCAATTTTGCGTACAGTCGGGACCAAAACTACATTTGGAACCCAGAATGCAGAATTATGGAACACGTACTGCAGCAAAAATTTTTTACAGTTTTGCCAATATTTTAGTGCAGTTTCTTCTCCGTGGAGCTTCGTTACGTGCAAATCGGATTTTATTGATTTAACACCGGTATGCTACAGTGCATCGAGCAACCCGGACAAGCTTGTGGTGTACAGTAACCTACACAACTACCTTGTGTGCCCCTGTAACAGTGCATATGCAGCCAGCAGAACATTTCGTGCTTCCTGCTTCTGGTGAAAAATTGTAATGGACGGCCCTTACGAAATGACGTCTGCCAGTGACAGACTTTTGGACACTTCATGCCGATTTTCCACTTCTAAGCACCCGTCCCTGATCCCAGAGTGAACTTCAAGGCTATGATACGCAGAGTGCATGGGAACCTAAAACTATTCCTCGTGTACTTCGGGAACCATTTGAAAAGCTCCATCACTACGCCTGCGTTCGAATTAGCGAAATAACGATGACTGACAACTCCCGGAAGCTTTCCTCAGTGAAATTTGGATATAACATGGAATCCCATTTCCCTGATTTGTGCATCGAACCAAGAACTTTTCTACTACGGGCGCAAGTGAGCGGTTTTTAAATTGTTTGGACTGTAATTTCTCCGCCCAGGAATGAACTTCTGTACGTCAAAATAATCAATTAACTGTTAACTGATAACAAAATACTGTTATTAACACAAAATCTGCTAGCGAACATATATTCTAAGTTTTCGTTTATTATCTTCGTGTGGTCGAGGTATATATTAGTGAAAGTACTTGTATATTTTATTTCTGGCACATCGCGTGCCTAATTCCTTCAGTACGAATGGAGATTGGTGCAAATCACGGTCAGCACACATGTATCTGAACAGTTTCTTCACCAACCAGCGATGCTATTTGCAACGTTAAGTCGCTATCACAAAGTTCCAGACGCTAGAGTCGGTTTAATGAAATGGTGCTCTTATTTTTTCTCTCCGTACGTGTTGTTCGAGTGACCTTCAAGCGGTAGCCTAGAACTCGAGCTGTGCTATCATACTCAGCAGCTTTGAGCTCAACGTTCTCTCACATGCTCGTGCATTTTTTTTCAAAAACAGGAAATTACCAGCGTGTGTGGAAAAGGGATTCATATTCAACTGCCACGCCTTATGCTTTAATTTTCTTTTCAACTTGATTCATTCAATACATTATTTTTAGTTTATGTCATCCTGATGCAATAATTTTCATCTATTTTATTTTGGGAAAATTGCAGAAAATTAAAATCTAATTTCGATATGACAACTTCAATTTTGGAAATTGTTTTGCATGGAGAGGATCGTAGCATATCCCATCGGTACGGGTAGAATCTTGTCTAAACCTGTCAGATCCTGCACCTGGATTTTGTTTAGGAAAGTGGTTGATAACACAGGAAGCTTCGTGGATCTCCTTGAGCCAGGGAAGCCAAGGTTGCAGCGAGAGGGTCAAAACATAGGAATCTAGGAGCAGGGGGATCTTTTGATTGTGGTTCATCGAGGAAGTAACACTGCTAAGTGCATATCTTAAAGAATATGACGGCATTTGATGATTTCTGCTCCAAATTGAGGATGGACCACAAGGTGTCCTTTCCCAGTCACAAATCTTTTACTCTTTGCAGTTATACCAAGGAGGTCGAGGAGAACAAACGCATTTAAAGTTACCAATCTCCTGTTGCCAAACAAGGCAGAAAGAAATTTTATCTATGGAAACTAACTTCTTCCATTTGCTTTTATGCCAAAAAACGGCCATTTCCATGCCGCCTACAAACGTGTCAAGGAATCGCTCATGGGCAAACTCTTTCCATGGAATCTCCGATACGGAGTAAGGAAAGCAAGTCTCTAGGCAAGTAGTGACTCGATTGGGCTCCACGAAGGAACACGTGCTAGAAAACGACTTTGTGCGAAAGAGGACAACGACTTACTCGTTTGAAGTATAGTGTAAAGCTTCGCGCCACGCACTCGATTTTTCCCTTCTCCACCGTTATGCAGTGCCTTGCTCCACATATGCCCCTAATAAAGTATAGGAACCCTCGTCACTCGGAGAATCTCTCCTCGATCAAAATTTAGAACTAATATTCGAACCAGTGAAATCTAAGTGTGATTTTGGTACCAAAATTCACCTAAAATATTCTCTAAATATTGCTTCAATGCTTAATTGATTGATTGATTTGGTTCATTGTACAACGTACTTCGATTTTCTGCCACTTCTGGCTCATGGCTAAGATGAAGATGACTGGTGATGTTATGAAATTGTAACTGGCCTTGTAACAATCTGTACTAACTATTCATCTACTCATATTGCATCACACGTAAGTGTAATTGAGAAACTTTATTATCTTAAAAAAAACAACTTGCTTGTAAAATAATGACGCACTTGAAAGTAACAAAAATAAGGTTTTGAGAATAAATAAAGACTCT
The DNA here is from genome assembly GCF_977018435.1 of Lepisma saccharinum. Taxonomy (NCBI): domain Eukaryota; kingdom Metazoa; phylum Arthropoda; class Insecta; order Zygentoma; family Lepismatidae; genus Lepisma; species Lepisma saccharinum. Next base: position 839,167 of record NW_028142955.1, on the reverse strand, counting down.
TACGGATGATGATGTAATATAGCATGCAGCCTATTTCGAAACGAAAACATTATTTCGAAATATTTCGATTTGAATTTTCTCTCAGGACAAATATGTTTGTGTGGAAACATGCAATAATAATCAGTTTCAAGTTCCTGTTAACTTAAGGGTAAGGAAGGAGTGCAGTCAAATCATTTCCATCCTTAGAAGGAAAGTTTTAAGTTAATCTATCTTATTTCCACGAGGTAAAATTAACGGTTTATTTACGATATTTGACACCTTTTGTTGTTTACATTGTTACGAAATATATATATATATATATATATATATATATATATATATATATATATATATATATATATATATATATATATATATATATATAGTCCATTTCCCATATTTCTCTTTTTCATAATATTGGCCGTCATTCCAAATTCTTAGGGTTTAATAATGAGAGCATATCTGGATTTCATGATATACTAAGCCAACTCTCATCTTACCAAAGTTCTTTCACTCCTTGACGAGTCTACCCAGTTGCCAAAGGTTATAAATATACACTTTACAAAGGCAAAGTGGAATTATTTCATTTTAAATTAAATAACCTGTCACCCGAGATATATTTAACTTGGATTCAGAACGTACAGTGAAAAGAAGGAAAATTTTAAGTTTGAATGCCCACATCAACACAAAAACTGACCAAAAGCCTAACAAACTTAGTTCATATTGTTTAATGTTCCTCTTGTGTGAAAATTTACAGTACACGAGTTAAAAGTTTATGTTCTAACTAACATATTTCCTATTTAGAATTCCAGTATAACGTTATGAATATTAGGTGATTTGTTTGTATTTATAATTGCAGGCATGGAAGAACTGAAGGAATATATTCAAGGAACTTCCCTTCATGGTTTGAAATATGTTATTAAAATAAATTTTAACAGCTTTGAAAGGTAAATATTCTGAATGGGAGAATTCTAATAGTATATTCAAAATGTGTGTAATATCATGGAATGCTAAAGGCCTTTATTCATTTTGTAGTGCTTTGCTTATCCTAACACTAAATTTAGAGTGAGAACGTCCTCTCCCGTCTTTAAATGTACAATTTTGTTTGCCATTGACTCATCGTAAGTCTTCGCTTCACAACGCTTCCAAAAGTCTTTGCAGTGTAATATTTATCCAACATTTTCGTTTAGATTTTATAGGTCTCTTAAACTCCACCACAAATTTACGGACATTCTGCATTTTTAGAAGGCACAATATTTGCTCCATTTTTAATATAAGTAGTGTTTTTATTAACTAGTTCCTCTCGACAGACATAGCGACTTAGAGATAGACTGAGAGGAGCGACTGTTATGATGTCACGTATCTATTGTCCGATATGCAAAATACGCTAAAAATACAAAAAAATAACTTGCCTAAACTTTTCATAAGTTTACTGTGATTATATTCATAAACGAGTAAGTAATGTTCGTCAGATTTTGTGCGTTGTCACGGTAACAATATGGCGAAAGCATGGGACGTCACGCTCTCGACGATACTGCCCCTATGGAAAGATGGAGAAAATAGAGCAACTTTCATTAATAGACGACAAATAATTTCCACATAACAGGGATCATACGAACTGTCGTATATATAACGTGTGAGTAGAATGTTATAATATTCTTGAGATAAATTGATGTTAAAAACAAATTACAATATATTTCAAGTTTACTCGGAATTCTAATCAGGGAATCGTAAGCTGGGTCGGAAAAGTCAATTAAGTAGGCTGGAAGTAAGTACTTGTCTGAGGTGACGTTACCCAGCGAAGTTCTAGAAAGCCAATTAGACATGCTCTAGAGCCCGCAGTACGTAGTACGCGACATTGTAGGCTAACATATTTCACTCGTTCTCTTAATGTTCACTTCATCGAAATCAGGGGATTTGTAGGTTGGCCAGATTTTGATTCTAGTTCTTCAATTGCATGGAAATCTAGAAATACATTCTTTAAAAATGAGATTGTGAGTTCTGTGCGGAAGCGCAAGTGTATATTACGCTAGACAATCAACGTGCTTGTATTTTTATCTGCTTATTGTCTTTGGCGCTTCAGTCTAAGTAGAATCCGAAAGATTATAGCTTCCAGTCCAAGGTTTCAATTGAACTGCTAGACGATTCAAAAGACGTTATTGCACGTTTCGGATACAGATTGCGTTTCAATACAGGTTGTGATGACCACAGTCCTTTGACTGTTGAATCAATGTAAACTTGGATCAGTGCTGTTTGTATCGCTCTAATGGGAGACTGGCTGACCGTAGTTGATAGTCTTTGGCTTCATCTGGTTTCTGTTTTTACGCCTTATAATCCGATTTCAAATTCGTGTCATTAATCATAACATTGTTTGATCATTTATTACGTATATACGTTAATTTCCAGTTTGTTTCAGATACATTTAGTTGGAAATAATGGCTAATTTTCGAACATAATTGTGTATTATATTTCCACGTAAATAATTTGGATTCAGTAACCTGTGGACAGATTTAAAATATGTTCTTTGCAAGAAAAGGAAGGTCCATGAATCTTCTTTGTCATGTGCATATCTGTATTCTTGGTAATTGTTATGGTTAGGTGTTAGATAATTACGTTTTGTTGTTCAATAAGTTTTAATTTCGTTTATTCGTTTATTATGCAATCTGTAGTTTGGATATATCGTAACTGATAAGGTGAAAAATTTTCCAAAAGCTTTTAATTTAGAATTACGCTTTAGTAGAATCAGTCTCTGAATTAACCACTTTATTGAATAAACATTAACCTAAATAAAATCGTCATTAAAAACTAAGGATTAATTTGTATTTCAGAACTTTCTGGTCAACATGCTTTGTTGCCTCTTTGCTAATGGCTGCTGGTTTGATAATCAGTTCTTGGAAAACTTTCCAGGATGATCCGACCTACATTTCAATCGCACGAATCACGTCTGAAGAGACGATTCCATGGATAGCCGTAAGCTTCTGCCACGTCGACACCATTCCACTTCGATATCATAACATATCTTGGTAAGGAATTAGAACGATATTGTAGGATACAAGACCGTATCCTTTAATCTTTGGTTTATATCAAGTTAAAGGCACTTTGACAAAGAATTTTAAGTTTGGAGCTGAGTACTTTAAAGTTTAGTGTACTTTTATGACGACAGATTGCCATAATATATGTTGAAAAGGAAATAATCATATGTTTTATTATTTTCGAGTATTGCAAGTATTTCACGGAATCTTGAGTCCATTTCATTTTTATTAACAAGATATGCCATTAGACAAACTAAAAACTAGAATATCGTATTGTTATTCACAAGAATATCACAAGATGTCTCTAGCGCTCGAAATACAAGTATTTCGTCCGGATGCAAGCAAGCGGATGGGAGAAGGGACTAGTTGTGAATAATCGATTCCCGAAGTTGCTTGCAAGGTGCAGTCGCTAGTTTTGTGATGTTTATGTTGATATCAGCATCGTCCGGCTTCAAATTGTATTCATCAAACAATTTGCAGGCAGATGATCCTGCGTAATAATTTTGAATTCATCTGAGAGTAACTTCCATATTTGGTGCTTTTCTGGTTGGATATAATAATAATGTTTATTCTTCTATGAAATTTAATTTGTAAATTCTTTTTTTTTATGTTCTCTGTTTTATTCTTAAGTATCCTCATAGCATGTAGTAGGAAGGAAGTTTGCTTGTTCTAGTCTACTACGTAGTGAGATTGACAGGTTGTTAATGAAGCATTTAGGCCAAGATATTTATATAAAATAAAGTAACAAACTATGTAATTGTTTGTTTCTTGAAACATTATATGATTGTACTTTCCTCAAGAATGTAACCCTCCAGTATGTGCTCTTTGGGCTAACAAGGTAGACGTGAGAGAAGGCATTGGAGACAAGAAATGTCGAAGATTGGTTAGTTTTGGGACGTTATTGTTTGATTTTATGGTTTCTCGTAACGCTTGTGGTTATAGGGTTCACCTCACTACTGGCGTGACGTTTCAATTAGATTATAACGCTCACGTCTTATGTTTTTTTATTTTAAAAAATGAAAGATTTCATTTTGAAAATTTTTATTTCATCTTCGCAAAATGGGGACATAGCAAAAATATTATCTTAGACACTCTATTGACATACCTTGAGGAGAGCAGTCAAGATACCACTGAAATGGAAATTAAAACGCTGAAAGAGAGCAACGAGAAAGCGACCGAAATGTTCAAAGAGAACATTGAGAAATCAGCCGAAGTGCTCAAAGCTCAGTTGACAGACAATTTTGAAAATTCGTTTAAAACAACTAATGATCAATGGTCCTGGTTATGAAAACTAATGAGAAACTCCAAAAACTACAATGGAAAGACACATTAAAATCTAAGTGATCTTAATTTTACCGTTTCCATACAAGATGGAATGCAAGAGTAGGGCCGACATTGTTGAGAGTAAAGATAATAATCCGTCGCGCAACAGCCCATGAAGGGCCTAGACATACCTACCGACTGCCGGTCTCTCTCCCACGCCTTCCTTCGTTACCTCTAAGCGTGGAGATCTTCAACCAATATTGGAATAGTCGGGGTTTCAGCCCGACGTATCCCCAGCCGTTATAGTAGGTCTCCGTGACGGATTACGCTCACTCACTCGGAGCTCCCCAATTTCCTCACGATGATGGGTTTCCACCGGCCCTATACGTAGGCCGAATAAATTTCGACCAGAGCCGGATTCGAACCTACGCCGTCCAGCAGCAAACGATCTTAAGACGAGTGAATGCCTTAACCCGCTCGGCTATGGAGGAGGACTGAGAGTAAATATGGTGTTCTATATTCCAGACTGGACTAGAAAGTGCATGGTGTGCACAAAATGTTTCAGCATTTCAAGTTGGATTGGGTACAAAAGTTGAGGGATTTGAAAGAACACGTAGACGTAAAAGTTAGGGTTTGTCCGGAAAGTAATAGGACTGAGTCGATTTAAAAAAAAATATTGAGCCAATCGTTACAATTCTTTAAAAACTTTCAAAGTAGTCTCCTTCTGCGTCGATACAGCGCTGCCAGAGCGATTTCCAATCATTGAAGGCGTCACGGAAGGCATTCTCCGGAATAGCCTTTAGAGCCGCGGTGCAAGATGCTTGGATCCCCTCTGTCGTCTCAAAATGCTTGCCTTTCATCGGCCTTTTCAGGCGAGGAAACAAAAATAAGTCTTGGGGGGGGGGGGGGGGGGCACGTCTGGGCTGTAGGCCGGCTGCGGAAGCGTTGGGATGCCTGCCTTGGTCAGGTAGCTGGTCAGAAGAAAGGCGGTGTGAGCCGAGGCGTTGTCGTGGTGCAACTTCCAGTCGGCTGCGATGTCTTGTCGGACCCGATTGACCCTTCGTTTGAGTCTCTTGAGCACTTCCACATAAAACTTGGCGTTGACGGTTTGTCCAGGAGGAACAAATTCATGGTGGACGATGCCTTTGATGTCAAAAAAGACAATGAGCGTCGTTTTCACTTTGGATTTGCTCATTCTTGCCTTTTTTGGGCGAGGAGACGCCGTCGTGTGCCACTCGGAAGATTGCCTCTTTGTATCATCTGGGTAAGCCTGCTTGATCATATCAAACGTCTCTGTCGCAGATTTACCGAGTTTCACACAGAATTTAATCGCGTACCTCTGCTCTAACGAACGCTGCATTTTCGGCTTGCACCACTCACAGAAACACGTCGCGCGAAAAAGCCTGTCCTGACTCTCCGGGTGCTCGGAGACAACTGACTAGCCGCTTGTAGGTTAGGTAGGAACCCCTCTACCGAATACAGTCAGTGCGCGCGCGCTCCGAAGTACAGTCGCGGCGAAAAAAATCAGTCCTATTACTTTCCGGACAAACCCTGTACAACTATGGCGGGTTTTGTGGTTATGGCAGGCGCGTACCATGAACTTGTAAAAAAAAGAGGCGAAAACGACTAGATTAGAAGTTTTCTAGCGAAAATAAATTCGGAAGGAGCGTATAACTAACTCGTTGATGAGAGACTTACGTCTTCAAAGTGGATACGAAAACTTTGTAAGAATGACTGTAAGTGATTTTGCATTGTTATTAAATCTTGTTCGACCACAGATTGTAGTCGCGTCGTCTGTTTCTACTCTAGTGCGCATGCCCCAGGAACTTGCTGCAGGCTGTTTCCATTGTCCGCGGCGCATGTTGTGCGTCTTAATCGTTTGGGACAATTTTTTCCCTGCACTTGCGCCGCGGCATATTGCAGACAGTTTCCATTTCAACAAATGCTTGCACATGCAGCGTCGCATGCCGCGCGTCATGTTGCGCGGCAAATTTGTGGTAATAGAAACGAGGCTTTACATAGTTTTTTTTTACTGGTCAACTACAGTGCGGGGAAGGAACAATTGGTGCTACTTCCTGACTACATTTGTTACCAGTAGCTGCATTGCTCCCTGACTGAAGTACGAGAAAAATGGGTAACAGAAACAAAAATACAACATTTGACGAACGGCAGCTATTTAGTTTTACCGTACCTAACCAAAGGGTGCAGGTATAGGGAAATTGAAAATGTTAAGTACATGTAAGCGTACCGTGGGTGACGCAATAAAACGTAATGAAAAGCAAAATGAGGTAGATTCCGTATCTCAGAAAATTCAACCAAGAGAAATGGGAGAACGAAATGAACGAGCTTCAGTATAAAAAATCAAGACCCTTTCCTCATCCCCACCCCCTTTCCAAACCAAGGGCTCCGAAAGCAGTTGTGCAACTTGGAGCAGGCATTGGGACTGCTGTACGGTTCAGTAGCGTTTCGTCCGAAAGCGAAATTTCTAGAAAAATGCTACAGTTCGTCTGAGACGGTTTAATGAGTTGCGTTTCGTCCGAGCCTGGCTGATGATGAGTCACACCTTGACTAACCACTGGCAGCGATGGAATTGGTGACTAGTATACCTCGGTTTACAACTTTTAAAACTACATTGCATAGACAGCGGAGTGCAGCACAGGGAGTGCAGACTCAGCCAAATTGTCGAGAGAGAGGTCCCGGGTTCGATACCCGGTGGAGGCACAAGTGGTTGGGATCCCACTTTAAACTGTAGGTCCAATCCCGATTAGCCTTCATGTGCATAAAGTGGACTTAAAACAACAAATCAAATCAAAACAAATCGTCGAGAGGAAGTGAACTTGGATCTAGAAATTTTAGTCATGGCAGATGGCAACACTTTCTTACTATCTGACAACTATGAAAGTGAGATTTGCAATTTCCAGAGGGAAAGAAATATTAAAACAACAAAAAAATATTTTCTTGGATGGAGCATTTAAGAGTGTTAGCAAGAGTTTGCTTCATTAAACACTATTAGGATGGTAGCCCTCGGACGAAACGCTACTTGGCCAGGTAACCGTAAGTTGCCTGTTCCTGGAATTCGGACGCGAAACGCTACGCCACGTGCTGTACACCTGGCGGTTCAGAAAGCGAAGATGAGCATGAGCGACGAATGCTGAAACTGATGAAGGGACACTCACAGAGAACACTCATGTTCAGGTCGGGATTCGAAACCGGGACCCCTGGCGTCGTAGCCCGCTGTGCTAACCACTCTGCCACGTAATATTTTTTTATTTACTCATTTTTAGCTACTTCCTTTTAAACTAACTAACTCTCTAGCTTTCTTAAACCCGAAGGTTCATGGCTGCAGCAACACAAGCCATCCATCTGTCCCTATCTTGAGCAAGATCTTTTCCATCCCTACCGATTTCCTCTAGGTCCATCTCAACGTTGTCCCCCCATCTTGGTCTTGGTCTTCCTATAGGTCTCTTACCATCAGGTTTCCCAACAAGAAGCCTATAAACTCCTCTTTCCTCTCCCATTCGTGTCATATGGCCTGCCCACCTAAGTCTTCTTGATTTAATTAGTCTAATAACATCTGGACATGAATACAAATTATGTAGTTCTAAATTATGTAACCTTCTCAGTAGTAGAGATCTGCGCTAGTGTAGTGGATGTTGCTATTTAATATTCGCAATTTAATTTGCACGTACTTAGAACTAATTTGCACGGGTTTTAATTAATTTGCATGTACTTAGAACTAATTTGCACGTACTTAGAATACTTTACATTTATGTATTTGCATGTTTATAACTTTTTATGAATATATAATTATTTATTTTATGAAAAATATGTATATAAAAGGTAATTAGAGGTACTAAACGCTATGCATATGTTTTTATATTCATAATAAAAACTCTTGCTAGAATCGTTTAAATTGTGTTATTTGAATAAAAATAAGGATAAGCTGGAAAAATGTTTGACATAAAGTCAAAGTTTGGTAAAAAATAAACTCAATATTATGTTAAATAGCACCCAGTAACATACATTTACTACCTAAATCAATAATCAAAGGGTCCTAGGTTCGTTACCTTGTGATAAAAGCAAATGGTGAAAACTGTAGGCCCCGTCCCTGATAGCTCTCCCTTCTTCCTAGTACATACAGTGATGGACAAAAGTAATCATACAGTGGAACTGAAAGGAAGAAAGGACGAATTGCAGCAGCTAGGAAAACAATAAGGAAGTCAAAACTGTTAATGCTGTACGATGTATGCACCAAACGATATATTGACAACAAAAATAAATATCAGATGCTGCTTGTAGAAAAATAAAATACAATACATTCTCAATACCCGCTTCTTTGGCTGGACAAAAGTATTCATACACCAACATAAAAGTTCACTTTGTAGACAAGAAAGGAACAAATACCATGTCGTCAGAATTTAGTATGCATTCCTCTGTTATGGAGAATAGCTGTCAGTCTCTTTTGCATAGAATGAACACGAGGCATGGTTATTTCAGATGTAATACTGTGCCACTCATGCAAAATGACCTCTTTCAGTCTATTCTTGCTTGTTATGTCATGTTTTCGGAGTCTGGTTTCCAAATGGCTCCAAAGATGTTCAATGGGGTTAAGATCGGGGGACTGGGGTGGAGTTTTGAGTGTGTGGGGAGTATTATATAACAACCAAAGGCGGACAATCTCGGCTGTATGTTTAGGGTCGTTGTCCTGCTGGAAGTAAAAATCATTCCCAAGACCCAAATGTTAGATACTCTGCTGCAAATTGTTCTTCTGAATATCCAAATAGACAAATCTATCCATAGTTCCCTCAATAAAGACGAGTTCTCCAACACCTGAGGCTGACATACAGCCCCAGACCATAACGCCACCACCTCCATGTTTAACTGTGGCCAAGATATTTTGAGGCTCAAGCTCAGTATTGGGCTTTCTCCACACCAAAATTCTACCATCACTATGGATAATATTAAATTTGCTCTCGTCCGTAAACAACACATTATCCCAGAAGTCCAAACTTTTACTCACATACTCCTTAGCAAATGTTAATCTGGCCTTCTTGTTCTTCTTACTGATGTATGGGTTCCTTCTAGGTACACTAGCTCTGTACCCTGCTCGGTTGAAAAGACTTCTAATACTTCTTGAGGACACTTGTTTTCCCAGTTGTTCGTGAACATGTGCCGACACTGCTGACGATGTTAATTTTGGGTTTTTCTTGATCATTCTCAACAGTCCTTGTTTCTCTCTCGAAGTATGTTTCTGAGGACGCCCAATCCTTTCCCTATTTATCAGCACTTTTGTGTCTTTATATCGTTTGATGACACTTTGCACAGTCGCACGACTTCTCCCAACTATGTCTGCGATTTCAGAATATGATTTCTTATTGTGGTATAATGATATCATAATTCTCCTCTCTTCGATCGTGGTTTCCTTCCCTTTGCGGCCCATTTGACTTCCTGCAGCACGCCAACACCAAACCAACCACTTCCTTACACAGGTGCAACTGCAGTAAACAAATATCTGGCACTGAATGATGGAAACGGTTGTTTCACGAACTTTTTGGGGGGTTTATAACCTGGCGTATGAATACTTATGACCATCCAGAAAGCAGTTTATCTAAGGATTACCCAAATTTCTCATGACAATTTCAATTGTATGCACACAATTGCTTTGCGTTTCTATTCTTGCCATTCCAATGGAGCATATGTGCTACAGACTTGACTTGCCTTTACGGTCTTCTTTGTATAATAACATGTTTCATTCAGACAATGCCTTTGTATGAATACTTTTGTCCATCACTGTATAAAAAACCCTTACGCTTCGTTCTCCTTGTTCAAAGTAAAATTCTCGCTCCAATCTAATTGGGTATCCAAAAATCCTTTTTTCTTGTGTTCCCGGTAACCTTGGCTTACTTAGACAGAAACCTGTTCTGACATGCAAGCATTCTAGCCCAAAACCCGCGCTAAAGCGTCCTGTGCCTTGGGGCAACCCTGAGCTGAATATTAATTGGCGGCGGAAACCGGTTCTACAAGCGACGCATAGCTTCAGAGATTTGACCATTGCTGCGCATTTCCAGACATCCTTTGTTGTCTGGTTCAATCCCTCCCCTGCCCTACAGTATTGCATAGCTTTCCCCTGTTCTTGCGTACTAGTTAACCTTGGAAAAAAACCGTTTTTGAAAATCTACCGACGCGTTCTCTGATTGGTGAATCAGGTTCTCGCGTTCTTTCTTTGTTCTGACGTCATTTGACCTTGACCGCACATCTCCCAAATTCCTTTCTCGTCTACCCTCAGAGCGGAGCTCAGATTCAAAGACCGTATTCTGTCTAGCGTCTGAGACCACCGTCTTTCATAACATAATGAAATTATTACATAGTACTAATTAATAACATTACATATCACGGGTTCGAGTACCGGGACCGTCTTCTTTCGTACCATTACCACCATTCATAGCGGTTCATAAACCATAAACTCTTATTTTCAATTTTATAAACATTAATTATTATAGTTTTATACATTACATACTTTGCAGTAATGAATATAAAAACATATGCATAGCGTTTAGTACCTCTAATTACCTTTTATATACATATTTTTCATAAAATAAATAATTATATATTCATAAAAAGTTATAAACATGCAAATACATAAATGTAAAGTATTCTAAGTACGTGCAAATTAGTTCTAAGTACATGCAAATTAATTAAAACCCGTGCAAATTAGTCCTAAGTACGTGCAAATTAAATTGCGAATATTAAATAGCAACATCCACTAGTGCAGATCTCTACTACTCTTCTCCTCTTACCTGTCTCCTCATCCCTTTTAGGTCCAAATATTTTCCTAAGAACCTTATTTTCAAATACTCTCAATTTATGTTCCTCTTTCAATGTAAAAGACCAAGTTTCACACCCAGATAATACGAGCACTACATACAAAATTACTGTTTTGTATATTTTAACTTTTAGTTTCTTAGTTATTAAACTAGAAGACAAAAGTTTATGAAGAGAGAAGTAACATGTATTTCCTGAATTAAGCCTACTTTTCATTTCCTCTTTAATATAATTTTCATTTGTTAATATTACTCTTAAGTATTTGAATTTGAAAACTGGTTGAAACGAGTTGTTATGAATAATTAGATTTTGATTATTACCTAACACTTGGTTTCGGCCTGTAAGCATATATTTAGTTTTCTCTTTGTTAACTTCCAAACCTATGTCTTTAGCAGTTTCGAAAAGTATTTTAGCATTATTCTTAATTGTATTTATATCATCCCCTAATAAGTCTACATCATCTGCATATGCTAACAACTGAGTGACACCATTTAATTTTAGTCCTTCGTTAGTTTCTTTTACCTTCCTAACAGCATATTCTAAGGCAAAAATAAAGAACAATGGAGATAATGCATCTCCTTTTTTTTATCCCATCATGAATTGTAAATTTGTCAGACACACTAATACCCACACGAATTTTACTTTCTGTTTCACTGGTGCATACTTTTATCATACTAACAAGCTTCTTAGGTATTCCAAACTCGACTAATATATTATATAATTTATCTCTTTTGACCGAATCATATGCTTTTTTGAAATAAATGAATAGCTGATGGACATTTTGATTATATTCCCACTTTTTTCAAGTGACTTCCTTTTACCTACGCTAAAAAAATAAATTAAAAAAATGAATATTAGTCTTTTTTTCAACATGTCCATTGAGAATGTAAATGATCTGTCCATTTTTCATTTTGTCAGGAAACCTTTAAAGTTTGACATTATAGTTATTGGACCTTAGTCGCCATTGCACTGAAAGTTTACATCATTGCAAAGGTTGATATATCTATCTACCAGATAAAACACTGGAATTGAATGAGATTAGGTAGTTGTTCAGTAATGGAGATAACACAATTCCATTATAACTTTGTCATTCGGTAAAATAATCGATTACTTTGATTTCACTATTATTCAAAATGTATCCATCTGCTAAAAGCAAAAGTAAGAACCGAAGTCCACCATACCAGCAACACTACTACTTCTAAGCAGCTCCCATAAGTGACTGAGGTTAGAATGAAAGTTTGTCTTGTTTTAAGTTCACTTGTATGCACAGATAGGCTAATTGGGAGTGGACCTACAGTTTAAAGTGGGAAATGAACCACTGTGCCTCCACCAGGAATCAAACCCGGCTAGAATGCAAGTGGTTTCTCATACTCAAATGGCAATTGTAGTTGATTGAGGGAAATTGTAGGCTGCAATTGTTTCATCTCTTATCGTCTGATGTCTACATACAAGCAATTTTGGTATATTGAGTGTGTTTTTCGTTCATGTACGCAATATGGCAGCAGCCACGAGAATGCAAACTCAAGACAGGCACACAAATTTGGAAGTAGTAAATACTGTATAGATGAATGAACAGGACAAAATTTAAATTAACACACAAGTATCGCGTTCGAAAATCTTAGCATGCTGTGGAGCAAATTGTGGTTTTGCATTAAAGGGAAGACACGCGAATACCACTACTCACTCGTGCATGCAGTGATCGAAGTGGTAGTTTGTAGCTAGGGTGAAACGAGCCTTGGAAATCGGTCGGGAATTTGTTTGTTATTGTTTCACATAATTTGTAGGTAGTCACACGTAGTCTGAGAAACAGAAAAGTCACACATACAAGAACCTTGCTTACAGGCCACGGATAATAATCCTCATGGGTAAAAAAGTGTAGCTTTCCTGGCGAAGTATTCTCGGCTTGCGAGCCAGCTTAAATCGGCGTTAGCGTCCAATGTTTTGAGCGCATACATTGCTCCCCATCATAAGGTAGAGAGCATCCTGCTTAGAGCAATGTATGCGCTCCAAACGTTGGACGCTAACGCCGATATAACATGGCTCGCAAGCCGAGAATACTGTTCGAATCTCCACAGGCATATAATAAAAATGTATCATACCCAAATGGCACATCTGGTGTAATACCTAACGTGCCAAATTTTGGAAAATAGGAGCTGATAGCGTGTGTGAGAACCAGAGGGACTTAACTCCAATTTATCAAATTTATAGGAGAGGAAATAATGTACTCTTAGGAATATGACTCTTAAACGTGACTCCGCCTTACAGATAAGAATTAGAAGTGGAAAAATGTCGATTTACTCCAAATGCTCTTTAGAGGATTTTTTCTAACAAAACTGAAAACAGCATTATTGTAGTTACGTTCCTCTGATTCCCGTAAGAAGATGTGAAATACATTTCATGAGTGATGTTTGAAAGAAGTTGTGTTAAGATGTCAAACATGTAGCCCACAGCCATGCTGTATGAAGAAAGCATAGAGGATAAGCTCCAATCACACTTAATCTAGGCTCACAACAAAGATAGCGGCTGAGTGACCATGCGTAATGAAAGGCAAAGAAAACAGTTAATCATTGGAAGAAACAATGAGTTTCATGTTTAAGATCATTCTATCATATGTATAATTAAAGCAGTTGCTTATAGAAATAAAAATGGACCAAAATGCTTCAAAGTAATTTAAAATATGAGGCGTTGCGGATACGAAGGGCGAACTCAAAAAAGTTCATTGTGAGTGAAATGCGTTTCAAGTTGCCAGACACAGTGCGAACTCCATAAAAAACTTTGAAAATCACGCATGAAACATTCCGATCTACTGTTACCAAGTTTTTGTGGAGCTAGAACTGTGCCTGACAACTTGAAACCCATTTCCCTCACAATGTACGTTTGTTGAGTTCGCCCTTCGTATCCGCAATGCCTCATATCGTCTCTAGGAAAAACCATTCAAACTAAAAACCACGATTTTCATACTAAATAGAAGGCATTTTTACCACATACTTGAAATTAGTTTGAGAAAATCTAAAATAAGAGGAATTCCTATCCCTGTTCTCGTGTTGATATTTCCTGGCAAATAAGAGGCTGTCGCGGTCTATTGCCGCGCTATACATTGAAGAAACAATGCTTTCTAACGACCAGTGGCGTAGCATGGGCATTTCGGATAGGAACGCCAAGTCCGAAGGAAGGGTCAGCCCTTTTTTGCTTAATACGTAATTTTCTTATGGAATTAGTCGCCACAGGTATTATTTGCTTGAAGTCAGCTGGATTTTCAATAAAACATCATCCAACCATGTTTTAGCTAGAAAATTAGATGCCTCGCTATGCCACAAATGTTTTGAACTCTGGTGTTTTATACCTTATTTTATAACTTTCTGCATGACGCAAGTCATTAAAAACCTACCTGAATCACAATCGTCTCTGCACAACAGTAGACGTCATTGTTGTGGAGGATCCAACTACTGATTGATTTGGTTTATTTTACTTCGCTTTTCTACCACTTTTGGTTAGTCGCGAATACGAATATGAGTGATGATGTTGAATAAGGGACACTCACAAAGAACACCTATGCTCACGCCGGGATTCGAATCAGGGGCCTCTGTCGTCTTGGCGCGCTGCAAAACACTATGACACGGAGGTGGGTGATTGATTCAACTATCGTACACTCTACTGACGTAACAGTGCCGATTAGTAATTCAGACCACTGTTTATTACATCTTGGAATGGTGATAAACATTTTAAAATAATTTTGTCCACAAACCATTCGATGTTAAGAGTTTTCAAATGAATGCTAAACATTTCGATTGACACAAAATTAAGCAGTTAAATACTAACGATATAATAATAATAATAATAATAATAATAATAATAATAATAATAAGAATAATAAATAGATTTGCGGGTTAAGTGGTAGAGCAGGCATAGGCTGAACTTCTACCACGAGGACTTCACCAACATATTTGACAAAATCTATGTTGATCTTTTAGTTTTTAATACACATCGCTGTTCGTGCAATAAATTATACAATGCAATGGTCATTAAGAAATGGTATATTTGAGTTTGGTAAAGTTACATCAGTCAATATTGAGTATTGTAGCATCACATAGCACGACTGGCACGAGCGCGAAGAACCGGGTAGTAATTCTACCGCTGTCGTCTGCTTCAGAAGGCACGAAGGGTCACATGAACCAATCACGTAGCGTAGCCCTCCGCTCCATACGCTGGCGTAAGAGAGAGCATTTGCCCGCGTGCTGTAGATATCCAAGCTTTACCTCCAGAAAGGCAGCAAGGAATATAGAGTTCTTTACGCCGAACCTGCCCGGCGTCCAGGCAGGAAAGGCATTGAAAACAATGATGGAACGAGTGTTGTTAGTGGAGCGTTGCAAGCGGATCGCGAAAAATAGCTATTATAATGCCATGAAGGTCAAACATATATGATATTAGTCAAGACTTACTTTATATTAACAGCATTTACGTATTTTTGAAATTTTATATCAGGGAACGCCGGGCGTATGGGCGTACTATAACGCTACGCCACTGGTAACGACCACCACGTTAGGCAGATTTCAGTTGTATATTGGCATTTATCTTATTCGTATGTTTTCAAGTTAAGAACTTGGATTAAATTATTTATACTTAATTGTTTTTATAATTCATGTATATATTACGTTTTTTTATATTTTATAATATTATTCGCGTATTTTTGCAACATTTATTCAGAATTTATAGGCTAATGATTATCCCAAATAATATATGCAACGTTTTCATTGTTTTTAAAGTACAAGTTAAATACATTTCTTCTTAACATCGATTTTTGTTCAACAATGTACAAGATTGAAGTAATTTGTCTTCGTTATAAACTAAATCTTTATTTAATCATTTTTTTATGTACAAGGGCAAATATGATTTATTTGATAAAATCAGTTTAGTTATTTCTATATAGTTTAATATTGTAATATTATAGCAAAGTATTTCTCCCTCGTTTTCAATAAAATATCGTTTTCCTATTGGCTGTTTATGTTAGGAGTGGGGGAACCACGCTTCGTGTTCTTGGCGATGTAAAAACTTCCACGTTGGCATTTTTAATTGTTGCCAACCTTAACTTTAGCTTACTATCGCTAATTAACATTGATGTGTTATATAAATTATCAGTTTTTCTTGTGTTATTTTATGTTATGAGTTTGTATTGTAAGTTAGAACAATCTGTTATGCTGCGCCTCGCGCTTGAGGTAGCAGTTGAGGTCTTGCTATTAACTGTGAAGGCGGTGCGCGGACTCTCGTGTTAAATAAATTGCTTATCACTGCCTGCGAACGTGCATGACCCAATAAATTATAACTTTTAACTTGTGCGAATCAGTATATACGCGCGCGATTCGTGATTAAAGATTTTGGACATTTTAATTATAAAGTATTTGGAATTTTATTTACTGTCACGTGTCGCAATTCGGTGGTTTCCTTCCTGGAGGAAGGGTGGATCGTCTTAATCCCGATCCCTGGGTGAGAATTGGTGCTCCCAACTGACCAGCCGGAGCAAGGAGCGGTGTGTTGATAATTCGGATCTCCGTACCCTGGAGTTACGAAAGGTGTTTTAATTTGCGCTACGCAGATGCTTCTTTTCCATTTCGAAACGAAATAGCTATGTGCTTTTCTACAACTATCAAAGTTCAGTGCTCGTGCACAATTAATCTCAACTTCATACAATTATCTTACCGTTGTACACTACAATATCGGGCCAACACGTTGAGTTGCCACTTGATACGTTCCGGAATAAACGCGTTGTATTATTATACAATAATATTAAAATAACTTAATAACATTCAGCGGTGAACGATGAGACTCGGTGAAGTACACAGACTCCTCTCAGGTACAGGGATAGTGTAAGGCAGAGACAAATATTCACAGCACAGATAAATAAAACCACATTACTGCAGTATGTATAAACTGAAAGGTTTCATTTTTTATTTATTGCAATTATAATGCAATTATACTTGAAACGAAGGCGAGGATTTCGCTTTTTCGATGAATTGACTCAACTAAAATGCATAAACTCAATGCGTGGCTATCGGCATGCTTATGATCACATAGACCTAGCTTGCGCCCCGAACTACCACACCAAGAGATATGCAATAATAACTGAGCCAATATTTGCTCCTTAGCCTTTTATTTCCAAATCAATTCTTAGGCTAGCTTTATTATTTAAAATAGAATGGTTGCAGTATTGTGCATAGCATCAATTCATGGCTATCGGCATGCCTATGATCACATAGGCCTAGCTTGAGCCCAGAACTACCATACCAAGATGTATGTACAACACCGAGGAGTTCCTTTTAAATTTAAAAGCTTCGTCGATCCCTAGCGAAAGTGTGTTTTTTTTTTTACCTTATTCGGTCGGAACGTCATCTGTTAAGGGAGCCTGCATCTTGTTTTCACTATTCATTAACAGGTGTCTTACAATTTTATTTACAATAATAAAGTTTACAATCATCATTTACAATAGCCCTCTGCATCTGTCGCAAGAGGGGGAATTCTCTAGTGTTTCCTAAACTTTACCCAATACAATACAATACATATATAATAAGAAAGACAATACAAACATACAAAGGTGGTATATTTTTATACCACATGGTTCTGAGAAGCCAACTTGTCAGATTTGTTACCTTGGGCGTGGAAGCGCTATCCTGTCATATTTGGTTGTGATGGTCCCAATTTGTTTGATGAGTGGATTCTGATGAGAGGCCAATTTGTCCCATAGTTTGTTTCTGTTTATGTCATTTCTAAATCTTCGTGCATTTGCATAATAGGTGTTAGTCGTGGATAGTACCAATTGTACCAAGGACTCGGTTTTGAAGTCTTTGAATTTTGGCCAGGTGAATGTTTGCTGCCTGCATCCATACTGCACCATCATTTTGTAAAGATGTAATTTTGATGTCATGGCCAAGACCGGAGATCGAAACAATGGTGTTAAATATGCTATTATTTTCCTTGCTCGTGTACACACATGATCTATGTGGGGGCCGAATGTGAGAAGGGTATCAATTTGGACTCCCAGGTATCTTACATTTTTTGCTGCCGGTATGGCGGTACCAAATAGCTTTAATCGTGCTTGGTTTTGAGATCCCCCGTATCCAAGTACTATTGTATTGCATTTGTCAGGATTTACTTTTATTCTTCATTTGCTTGCCCAACGTTCAAGTAATGGCAAATACATTTTTATGCGATTTTCGCAGGTGGCTAACTTCCTACCATGGACAAAAAAGGCAGTATCGTCTGCATATTTCTCTTGGAGAAATATGGGGAGCATCTAATTCTGTAGGAAGCTGCAAAAGGTGAGTGTAAATTTGAGTTGATGCCTGCTCAGTCTCTAAGTTCATTAGACCTTCGTTTAATTGGAAGTTGTTGTGGAACTGTTGAGCAAGAAGTTCCGCTTTCTCTTCCGGCACCAATACCGTTCTGTTGTCCCCAGTGAGTGCTGAAAGTGCTCCTTTATCGCTTGCATTTAGTTTTCTTGCCAATTTCCAGAAGGATGGATCTTGTTCTGTGAGGTTCTGAAGACGTTGGTCCCATTGGGATATTCTATCTGGTTCTAAATATTTGTGTAATTGGTTTGCAATAAATTTCCATTCGTAGCGATGGTGTAGTGCTCTTGTTCTCTTCCATCTTCTTCTTGCCCAACGGGTGAGTTGCAGAAGAATAGTGAGAATTGGAGACCAGATAGTCTTACCCATGATCTGTTGTACTGTGGTAGCTAGCTTGTCGATAAGCTTTAGCTACCACTGCTGTAAAATGATTAACAGCATTATCAATGTCTTCCGGGGTTTCCATACAATGATTTAAATTTAGATTTTGGTGAGTACATCTTTGAAATTGTTCCCAGTTCGTTGGGAACGTTTACGGGAGCTGAAATCGATAGCAATACACCCCTTGGGCCAAGGCTGTAAAAACCGGTAGATGATGTGAGGTTAGGGAGTCTTCCACATATGGAACTATGCACGTTCCTATCCTTTTGCATAGGATAATGTCTAACACCTCCGGGAACCCTCTTCCAGTAGGATAAAAAGTTATGTCCTTCGGAGCTGATACCGAGAATGCGGTATTTGGTAGTGTTCGCCAGAGTAGATTGCCAGCCGTATTTGACACCCTAGAGTTCCACGTTGGGTGTTTTGCATTAAGGTCTCCTGCTACTACTACATGTGGTCCTAAGTAGTTTAGTGTGAAGATGTCCTGATCCTGTAAAGGGGAAATTGGAGATCTATATGCTACTACTAAAATTAGTTCTTTGTTGGCTGCGTGCAGACGAATGCCTATAGCTTCAATGGATTACAACTGGGGGATTGCAATTTGGGCTACATTAAATCCTTTTCGGGCTAAGATGAGAAGGCCGCCTTTTGGACGACCTATTCTATCTTCTATGATTATTAGGTAATCCGGTAGATTCCATTGGATATTGGGTTTCAAATGTGATTCGTTGATTAGTGCGATGTCCACCCGTTTCTCTGTTAACTGCTGGTATAGTTCTGGAATTTGTTGTTTTATTCCGTTAGCATTATAAACAGTAAGTTAATTTGGCGCCTGAGATTACGTTTGCTAAAAGCAGCCATCTGATTGCATTTCTAAGAGTATTTGGATGGTTGTGCTAATGACTGCCATTCCTGTCGTGGCTTGAGAAATTTCCTGGAGCCCTCATGAGAGATGTTGCCATATTTTCGATAAATTCCAGTTTTTCGCCATTTCGAGAAGTGCTATTATTCCATCACCTGTGTATGTAGGAGGTTGGACATAAGATTTTCTTTTTTGCCGTTGTTGTGGATCAGCATATTGGGCGTATGTGAGTGGTTGCGAGGCTGCTGTGGGTGTATATGATGCCTTCGTTGCTGTTGTTGGTGGGTCGGCTGTTGATGCTCTTGAAGGCCCAGCTGTAGATGAGGGGATACTTGAAGTTCTTGTAGTTATCGATGTCCCTATCCTAGTAGGTAGTTGTCTCGCTCGCGCTGCATTCACTGAACGATTCAGATTGTCCGTAAACGTTCTGCATCCTCGATGGTTTGCCGGGTGTGCACCACCACAGTTAACACACTTTGGGGCTTGGTCAGCTCTTAAAGAACAGTCTACGGCCAGGTGATCTTTTCCACACTTCACACATCTGGAAGTTGTAAAACATTTTTGCTGGGTATATCCGAGTCTCTGGCATCGGAAACATTGCAGAATTTGCAACGGCTGATATGGTTTCACATGCACTCTGTAACGGCCGAGGAGTTCTTGTTGGTAGATGTTTGAAACTTCCGGTGATTTGTACAAGGTCACTAGGAATAGCGGAATGTTCTTTCGTTGAGTGGTTGTAGAGGCTCGTTGAGTCATCTGCTGCACTGTCTGGACTTCAAATCCTTCTTCGTACAACCCTGAACAGATGTCCTTGACGTCCAGGTCGATCGGGAGGAGGCGAAGAACCAGGGAGTCGTAACGTAACGAAATGGAACGGTATTTTCAATTACGGTTTCCGTTACGTTACAACCAGAAACAGAATAACTTTTTTCGTGAACAGAAACGTTACCTCAGGTATATGAACATTACGTTACAGGTGTGCATAACGGTACCGAACCATAACTGATCTGTAAATCAGTAGGTCGTTAGGTGACGCTTTAACGTTACATCCATTGCCGGCAACCAGTAACGTTACAGGGTAAGAAACAAGTTCGTCACGTATTGACTAGTAACTTTAGTGTGTGTGGAAAGTGATAGTAACGTTACAATTAACCAGTAACTTAATTGAGGTCACGACTGTAAAAACGTTACACTCCTTTTTTTAAAGCAACAACGTTATTTATAGCTGGTATCATACAGACGTTCCGATGTGCAATACCGTGTCCGATGCCGTGTTCCGGAGAGAATAACATAGGTCTCTCGTATAATTGTGCTCGTTACTTTTGTAACGTTACAGTTCTTTTCCTCCACAAAAGTCTGTTTCGAAAAAGTGATACACATATCCGTTACGAATAGCAAATACCGTTATCGAAGGCGTTTTCGAAGAAGCCTCATAATTATGATTGGTAGCATACTAACATTACAGTACTTTGACCCCTTGAAAGTCACTAAGTTATACAGTAATACGTATTTTCGTTTTGGATGTCAGTGAAAAAAATTAAATTGTAAAACAAAACGTTTGAAAACATCCGTAAACAAGATTCGGCGTGACAAAAGTTCTGGTTATTGGAATTTACTTATTAACTATGTATTTATCACAAATATATTTCTTTTCTACATACTTAATCGCTTTATGTGAATTTGTTCTAATTTGATTATTTATGCAAGATGAATTTTAACATGTACGTTCACTTTATACAATAGCAAAGCAAACGTTTGTTGAGGGAAAACGTTTATATCTATCTATCTATCTATCTATCTATCTATCTATCTATCTATCTATCTATCTATCTATCTATCTATCTAGCTATCTCTCTCTCTCTTTCTCTCTCTCTCTCTCTCTCTCTCTCTCTGTTTACAATTGTTACATCATTTTTTTTTAAAAAAATACAGTTGTTTGGCGATGAGAATGATTCGTGCTTAGATTAAGTTGCTGAAGGACGAAACATAAAGGACCAACCATGGTCGAGCCAAAAAATCATCCGTGCCACGCGTTCGCCCACCTAAGCGAGAGGCAAGCTTTCTCATATCGGAAGACGAAAAATAATTGCTTGTTGCGCGACCTTGAGAAGGCGAACCGAACTGATAGCAGCAGCACCACGCAAAATCGGAAAATCTGAATCCTGAAACTTTGTACACGTGACCTTCGATCACGAAGCATCCGAGTAGACAACGCCTTGGGGTGATATGAAAGGCACTTTTGGTAAGTAGAAAATACGTAGAAACGAAATGTTAGATGGAATTGTTGTACCGCGTTTGTGCAACTGGTCTGTAGCTAGACAGGGCCATTGGACTCTCAAGAAGGCAAGAATTGTATGGAAAGTGATTCTCAAAACTAAGCAAATAAAAGGACAGTATATTTTATCATTTACAAGGGCCCTCATCCGCTTACAATTTTGAAAATTACTTTCAGTAATTCTTGTCTTCTTGGACAGGAGGTGCATTAAACTTTTTGGTGTAGAAACAGACAGAACGCCCGGCTACCTACAACGTTTGAAAGAAGGGCATAGACAGACAAGAAAGTAATTTTCAAGAACGCAATAACGGCAGTCGACATGGACATTGAGCAACGTGTGACTGAGAAATACAATCGGAACAAAGGACAAGATTATTCAAGAAACAGTAATTTTATAAAACTTCCTATCATTAACTCAAACCCAGTTCATCCCTTTATCCTCTTTTGTTTGTTATACTTTTGTATTATTCATGTTTTATATCGCTTTACTGCCACTTGTAGATAATCGCGACGATGAAGATGAATGATGATCATATTAAATCTATGAAGGGATGCTTACAAAAAAAAAAAAACAGCCATGCCCAGATGTCTACTCGAACTTGAAATGTTTGGTACCGAGTGTATGAGTGGATCACTAAACGACTTCGGCCTTCGAGGCTACGGTTTCAGTTGCAACATGCAGTATAATTACGTTTCTACTACTCTGAATTGACCAAAGTATGTGGTATGTATCCTTCATTTTACTTAAAAAGCCCCCTTGATACATGAGATACTACAAATAATTTCAGGCATACCCTCGAATTCTGATTGCCTGGCACTTTTTTTTTTAACTAAGTAATGAAGTGATGTTTATATTCATATTAGGCCTACGACTAGCTCGAACTAAAAACTCTTGTGAAATACTGTGTATATGTTATCCTTGTGAAGTGAGGAACTTCATATTTTGCTAAGAAAATATGTATGAAAAATTATATTTGTAGCTACTACTTGAAGAATTCAAATTATTATTATGATGGAATTTCAACTTACGTATACTCTGCATATAATGTGTTATCGGAGAGGAGTTTTTGTCTCGCAGTCAATTTACTTTTAGTTGAGGAACACGAGAGTAAGTTGGAAATATATAATGACCCACGTTGTGGTGTGCTGTTCGATTAATCAGAATTGGAGTGAGAGAAATCTGTAGTTAGTTCATTCAACACGTCAATTTGTAACTGTGAATGCAAATTTTCTTTGATTTAGCAGGAAATCAGTCTGCTATTGTTGTAAGTAATAAATGGAAATATATATATATTTTCTGCTCGAGTAGGAATCCGCAGCCGTTATCTAATCAATCAGTTTCTGTGTGTGAAACTTCTGTATAGGAAAGCTACATACAATTTGCTTTTAATAACAGCAGCTATCCATTCTTGTCATGCCAAGTAATGTTTGATTTTGATTTGTTATATTTAACTTTGGTTTTATGCCACTTTTGGCTAATCGCGAAGACGAGGATGGGTGATAAAATGACAAAATTGATGAAAGGACATCACAAAGAAAATAATGCACAGGCTGGGATCCGAACTCGGAACCTGTGGCGTCGTATTGCACTGTGCTAACCACTCCGCCACGGAGCTCTGCAAAGTAATGTTTGACCATACATCGTTAATGAAATAAAAACATAACATATACAGTGGCTCACATTACTAATCAAATACGTAGCATTTTGCTGCATTTCTTCACAATATTTGAAAATTAACAACATGTACATAAATATAAACGATGGTGAAATATTTATACGCATTTCTTAAAATTATATGTAACTTTTTTTAAATTTTGGGTGCGTCAGCACTTAGGCTATTTTGCACCCGCCACGTTATACGGGGTGCAGCCCCTTACCATAACAAATAACATAACTGTAATGTCGCATAACTGAAATATTAAAATATTCTGACAGGTTAAAAGCTGAAGCTGTAAAGAGGCACTCAGCGCATATGACAGAAAGCAGGAGAACACACAGAATTATACTGGCCATAGGGCCAGTCGCCAGAGTCTCGTTAGTCTACAAAGAGCAGTCCAGGGTGTACTACGTGGAATGAAGTTGAGGATTGGATGTAATACGTGGAAGGTCACCCCTTACACCCCTGTTACGTTTTCAAATCTGAAAATAGTTATTTATGTTTGGGTGTGAAAAAAGAGATCACTTTAATATTCAGACAAATCGTGAAAGCCTTCTGTTTCTGTTAAGCTACGTTTCCATTCTGACAAGTTCCAGACCCATGACGCGCAACATGTGCCGGCGTATGTTGCGCGTCATTTAGTGCACTGTTTCCAATTCAAAACTACTTCTGCAAAATACGCCCGCAACAACACCGGAGTGCAGGACTTGATTGTAGCGTTGTTCCATTGTGCTTTAGAGTAGTCAGTGTTTCTTCTCTTGTATTGTAATAACTTGGTAGCTTAGTTGGAGCAAGTTTTGTTTGGATCCTCTGGGACAGATCAATATCCGTGTTGATGAATTGAAATCTGTTAACACATAAATTACTTCATGCGATCCATCTAAAATAACTGTTAGTCCCCAGCAGTTATGCAATGCTGTTTCTGTAAATAATACGTTTTGTAGGGAAGTGTTTTCTACTGTGAAGTAGATGAAGACTATGGTCAAAAAGTTTAATAGTGTTGTTATGAGAAGGGAGGATAGAGATGATAAGATTAGATGTGAAGATCAGGGTAGGAAATGAAAATTGTCCATTTATGGGGGTATCTCTCAGTGTAAGAGACAAGTATATAAAGAGACATCTACAAAGAAGTCTGACTGTGTGACTTTCTTTTGGCCCCACAAGCATAATTTTCTTGTAGTGAAATGGTCTACTATCACTGAATCCTCTCATCGGATTCCCGTAAAAGGGGAGAATAACTCTAGTAGGTGCAGGAAAAGTTCTGCTAAAACTCGTCATAGGAGGTCAAAAGTTGTGATTGATAAAAAAATCAGGTAAAATTGGGTGAAAGAGTTTGTCAGTACTCATCTCATAAACTATGGTCTATTTTGACAAAAAAATATATATATTTATATCTTCTGGTGGATTTAGCTAATTTCTAAGTGCAGCAAAATTCCTAACCATGCTACAAATTCTAAATACTCGTACTAGATGATTAACAAGAGTATAATTCTTGAAATGTCTACCCCAGGGTCAAGTGACACTTTGTTCATTGGTTGAGAGTGTACTTGGGGTTATGATCCAAGCAGGTGGCTAGTCTTGTTTCGAAATAATATTTTTCTACCTAACATAGTTTCTTAGTTATAATAAGAGACTATTATATTTGCTTCTACTTAAAATAGTTTATTAGATATGAAGAACTGAGTACATGGTTACCAATAAAGAAAATAGACAATACTTTGTGTTTTATCCTCATTCGTTGTGAGTTATTATTTTAAAAAATTGACATTACTTTCAATACACCCTGTATTTTATCCTAATTTGCTGTGAGTCAACGTAGGGACAAATGTATAAGACTTTTGGGACATACTGTTTAGTCTGACGTATTGTTTAATTACATGTGTATGTATTGAACTAGTGTGATTTTTTTCTGCAAACATCATATAATGTTTGTCTGTTAGTGATAAATTACTTATGTACTCATGGAGTAGGGTAATGTCTTTGATAAATTATCTTGTTTGTCACAACTAAGTGTCTTTGTATATGATATTTTAGTTTTCCCCTACGTGTCATTAGTGGATATTTCCTCTACCTGCGTGATCTTTATTAGTGGGAATGAATGCAAGCACGTTTTGACAATCTAGGTTGTTATTAATGATCTGAGGTATTTGGATCTGAGATGTGAATTACTTACACGTAGCTGCTGGTATATCTAAAAGGAAGCTCAACGTTGCATATTGACAAATTCCACTAAGGTTATAAGTTCATACACATGGAAGAAAAATGTTGTCTCACTTCTCTACATAGAGCTACTGATTGTCTTTTTGCGCAGTAGGAAATTCCAGACACGAGAGCGTGGAGAACTAATAGTCTTGCACTCAAAGAGGAAATACTAAATTAACATATCAGTAGTGCAGTGGCACGGGTTCTGCGCCCGAAAATGAGGTATAGTGAGGTACACAGTGTTGCCAACCTCTTACTCGAAAAAATAACCAAGGTTTTTCTTTTTCGGTCTAACCTAACCTCAAACAAGGAGCTGGCAACCTTGCTTGAGGCTTTTCTCGCAGTGTTGCCAGCTGGAGCTCGGTGGGGCTCAGTGCCAACCTCTTACTCGAAAAGTTACCAAGGTTTTTATTTCTTGGGCTAATCTAACCTAACGCGAGGAGCTGGCAATCTTGCTTGAGGCTTTTCTCGCAGTGTTGCCAGCTGGGGCTCGGTGGGGCTCGCAGTGTTGCCAACCTCTTACTCGAAAAAAATGACCAAGGTTTTTATCGTGGTCTAACCTAACCTCAAGCAAGGAGCTGGCAATACTGCTTGAGGCTTGTCTTGCAGTGTTGCCAATATTTTACTCGAAAAGTTACCAAGGTTTTTATTTTGGTCTAACCTAACCTAAGGCAAGGAGCTGGCAATCTTGCTTGAGGCTTGAGGCTTGCTTTAATTAATTGCATAAATCAAGGTTGCCAACCTACTGGTATTTCTACCATGGTTTTTTTTACAAAAAAAAAGAGAGAGGGGGAAGAGTTAAACAACCGACAATGCTGCCAACACCTACCTATAGTTTTTCTTACTTGATAAGGGTTTAGCCAATTTATACACTGGCGTAACATACACACACTGTGCAATAGAGCCGGCAACAAATATATACTGCCGTAAAAGAGAGATGGCAACACAGTATGTGTGTGCGTGTGTGCGTGTATAATATGTAGCATTATTAACTAGAGTGTGTTGGCAACCTACCTGCAATTAAAAAAAAAACTAGAGACGTCAATGTTGCCGTAAGATAAAGAGGGAGACTAAGCTGGCAACAGTGGTGAGCGAATATGCCTTATTTCCAAGTTCTGGGCGTCAATGTATATCGGGATTTTTGTAAAAACCTTATCGCGGGAACGATGTGCTGCACATGCATATGCGCGCACCTGTATTGTGACGCAAACAAACAAATAAATAATTGTTGTTTTTTAGGATTCCTGGCCCCTAACCCCGCCAGGGTGCGTGGTGCCCAACCCAAAAAGGTTCTAACGGCTGCGACTCTAGATAGTCGCACCTCTGTAGGGTTTCACGTGTTTTTTTTTTTTGTATGGTAGTGGTGGTGTCGGCAATAGTGGGTGGGTTAATTGTTGTCGTAATATTTTGGTTATTTGGCAAAATACTGCTAGTAACTAGAGGAGTTAGCGTGGGAACGTGAGGCGGCGGCATCTAATTATCTCCTTCGCCATTATCCCCACCGGAAGGTCTACTCCACCCAGTTGCGGCCAGTTTTTTTGTTTCGCTGCTGGGCACGCCAGTGACGCAGAAAGCTCCAAAGGCAGCGATCCAAATCATGATGAGCGTGGGAACGTGAGGCGATAATATCTGATTGTCTTCGCCGCCATTATTCCCACCGAGGTCACTCGCACAAAAAAACTGGCCGCAACTGGGTGGAGTAGACCTTCCGGTGATATTGTGTTGGTTTCGCTCGCTGGGCACGCCAGAAGCACTCGGGTATTAATCAATCAACGTCTGGTGAATCGGGGGGGGGGGGGGGGGGTGTGATACATGCCAAGGCTTTTGCCTGCTTTTTTGCTATTCTTCGCACATCAGTTGCAGTCGAGTATTGCTACTGGGTAGTCGCATAAAAGTGTACGCTATACCAAGTGTAAATATCAAGTGTAATAGAAGCCGAATTAGTTTGGTCTGTCAGGTGAGTACCATATCAGCATAAGTTATACGCACACAAGTTGCTTGACTAGCTATAAAACTAAAATTTACGCAGTAAGGCTAATCGAAACTGGGTCTACAGTGGGATCCGAACCACTTCCACTGGGTATCGAACTTGGAGTTTACAATTATACAAGTGTACAGGGGAAATTTTATTTTTTTTGAATTTGTTGATACTCTCGATTGGATTTTGTTGTTTTAAGTCTATTTTATGCATAGTAAGGCTAATCGAAACTGAGCCTACAGCGAGATCCGAACCACCTCTGCAGGATATCGAACTTTGAGTTTAAAATTATACAAGTGTACAGGAGAAACTCTATTTTTTGAATTTGTTGATACTCTGGATTGGATTTTGTTGTTTTTTAAATCTATTTTATGCACAGTAAGGCTAATCGGGACTGGACCTACAGTTTCAAGAACTACTTGTGCGGGTATCGAAGCCGAGATTACAAGGCTATTGCAGTGCTATCGCAGAGGCTGTTGGAAGTACTGATTGATTTGATGTTTTAAGTCTATTTTATGCACAGTAAGGCTAATCGGGACTGGACCTACAGTTTTAAGAACTACTTGTGCGGGTATCGAAGCCGAGATTTTTTGATTATAATGCTACCGCTGCGCCATCGCAAAGGCTAGTAGAAGTACATAGTTATTCGAATCTTATTTATTTAGACTTACAGTCTAAAAAAATATCATGGTATTATTATTTCTGCAATTATTTGCAATCTTGGCCAGAGAGAGGAGAAGAGGAAAAAAAAATAATATTTTTGTTTCAATATCGAACCTATATTTTAAATTTATACATGTGTGTATGCGTGCAGGGAGTATTTTTTTTTGATCGGGTGGGTTGTAAGGTGAGTGAACATGTAGGAAAAATACTGGTATATTAATTGATTGATTGATTGATTTAGTTTATTTTATTTTGCGTTTTGTGCCTCTTGGCTAATTTGCGAAGATGGGGGTGAATGATGAAATTGATGAATGGATATTTACAAACAACCAAACCCAAACGGGATTCGAACCCGGGACCCTTGGCATCGCAGCACGATGTCCTAACCACTCGGCCACAGGGTCGGACAAGTACTGGTATATGCATAGACCAAAGTTACATGGTTCTAGGCCCCATAGGAGCCGAGAAAATCAATGTCTTGGAAAATGTCTTAAGACAAATATCTTAATCTTTAAGAAAGTCGACTTCCGGTCTGTCAAGATGTTACTTCCGGTCTGTCAAGAAAATTTTCTTAAGACAAAAATCTTAAGATGTTTTCCAAGACATTGATTTTCTCGGCTCCTAATTGAGCTAGGATGATGATTTTAGGTTTGTTGGATAGGATTCGACGAGAACTATTCGACTGGCAAATAAAATCAATTCCACCCCCTCAAGTTTCGGAAATACAGACAATTTTTTTATTTTTTGAGAAACTTGATTTGCTGGCTTAGTTTTTACCCTATTTCGAAAATTTTAATAGTATTCGATACAAAATTAGAAGTACTCTACAACCTAATGGAGGGATGATGACTAGTGCCTGCTGTTTTTGAGTTATTTTGGATTAAAATTTCAAGATGTAATTTCTAAGATGTTTTGTAATTTATAAACTATGGGTTGTAGGAAAACGATTCTTGCTCTATCTGCTATTGCCCGACAAATACTATAAACACAAATAAATTTTTTAAAAAAATAAAAATCGAAAATAATTTTGTTTTCTGAAAATAAAAAATATGTGTATGGAAAAAAATACGATTGTGTAATTTTTTTATGATGTATGTTTGCATATAAAAATAAGTATACCTGAAAGTTTTAGAATTTCAAAATAACTATATATATATTTGCTATTATATCAGCCAAAACAAAAAAAATATATATAAACAAGTATATTTTCATAGTTTCACACCTCTACTAGATTGGTGGAAAAATATACTAGTGGGCAATAAAATCTGAAGAAAATTCGTGTCTAGCGAAAGTAAGCTAAATAAAATTACACATACATACAATATTTATTGTGTTTTTTCCATCTACAATCATATTTTTCTTATATATTTTTTTATATTTTTTTATAGAGTTTATTAAAACACATATTTGAGGAAGACAACGCTTCCCATATATAAATAAACATACCCCGAAAAAATGCCCTCTATGAAAAGTTGCCCTGTGTGCAAAAAAACTATATTAAGCAAAAATTTTGCAAGACATTGTCGCACCTGCGTGCCAGACAAGCATTTGGCTGCCACTGAACTGTGTTCCGGATGCAATAAACATATTACGATTGCGTATGCCAAGAAACATAAGCTTACTTGTCTAAGCAAAAATACATCTGGGGCACAGCCTTCGACCTCCACCAAGAGAGAGGCAGAAGCAGCCACCATCAATGCACCACTCGCCAAACGTGTCAAGCATGTGGCGAAAGCGAACCAGTCTGCTTTCCAGCATTTGTTAGAAGACTTTCCTTTTACTTCGGAGGACTCATGCGACGTGCGTAGCTTTTTGGAGAACGTGCAAGCCCAAATTATTTCCATTCTCGGCGATGCGCTTGCAACGCACTCTACCAAATTCTACGCATCGCTTTGTTGCTGGTACAAGAAGCCGTCTGACGAAATTTACAGCTTCTGCCACAACACCAAGGCGAAGACGCTACATCTGGCGGATGTCGAAAACCTAGAGGTCATCTACAACAAGTTTGCCGAGGAGCTGGTGGCAAAGCAGGAGGAACATCAAGCCAAGGGCTCGGGGGGTTCGCTGTGTGGTGAGCCTCACGAACTGCGCGTCAAACTTTGCAAGTTTGTGCCTCTCTCCGCCTCCAGCTACGTCCGCTTACCAGACGCGATTGAGGATAAAAAGGCTGTCCTGAACATTCAAAACAGTGACGCCAAGTGCTTTCTCTGGTCGGTGCTTGCAGCATTACACCCTGTCGACCGGAAAAACCATCCACACCGAGTTAACCACTACCTACCCTACGAGCCAGAGCTGGAAGATGCGATGGCTGGGATCGACTACCCGGTGGCGCTTTCGGACATTCGCAAGTTTGAGGCCCGTACACACAACCCTCGGTTGGCTATCAACGTTTATGGCGCCACCGACGAAAATGTGGTGTACCCTATTCGGGTGAGCGACGTAGACGACGACGGTGCGCAGGAAATTCACCTTCTGCTCATCAAGGATGAAACTCGCCACCATTACACCCTCATCCGTTCCCTCTCTCGGCTTGTTTCAAGCCAGCTGAGCAAAGACAAAACCCACGTCGAGGTGTGTCCCAGGTGTTTGTCTAAATTTCGTAATCAAAAACGGCAGGATTATCAACGCATCAGAGGTCCCAACATCGCTGCCGAGAAGCTCGCTAACCACAAGCTCTACTGCAAAGCCAACGAACCGGGGGTGGCAGTCTTACCCAAACCTGGCACCGTGGAGCGTTTCCACATGCACGGTGCCATGGTGGAGCACCCTGCTATCATCATCGCGGATTTCGAGGCCTTCCTCAAACCCCTGTCCACTTGCGACCCCGATCCTGAAGTTTCTTCCACCACCCCTTACCAACTCCACGATGCATCCAGTTTCGCTTACGTTGTGGTGCGACGAGATCAACACATCGCCCCCGAGCCCTATGTGTATCGCGGTCCCGACGCAGCCAAACACTTCCTCGAGAGGATGGTTGACGAGGCCATCGAGATAGGGAAGGTGCTGTTGACCCCCAAGTCTATGCTCCCACTGTCCCCCGACGATCAACGTAGACACGACGAGGCCATCGCTTGCCCTGTCTGCGTCGAGGAGTACACTACCAAAAACCGTAAAGTCCGTCACCACGATCACTTTAACGGTAGGTACGTTGGTCCTTGGTGCAACGATTGCAACCGTATGGCCCGGGACCCACGCTTCATCCCTGTGTTTTTTCACAATGGCTCGGGGTACGACTTTCACCACCTGATCAAGCATCTTGGGTACGACAACGAGCGAATCAACGTCCTGGCGCAGAACGAGGAGCGTTACATTAGTGTGAGCAAACTAGTGTCGATCCCGGGAGCAGACTCTACCGTCGAACTTCGCTTCCTCGACTCCCTGAGGTTCCTCCCGGCTAGCCTCGATGCCCTTGCAGGGAAGCTGAGCAACGAGCAAATACTCATCACCTCTGCAAATTTTCCGAACTTGGACGCCGGTCTCTTCAGGCGTAAGGGGGTCTACCCCTACGAATACGTCACCGACTCTACCAAGTTTGCGGAGACGTCGCTACCTCCCCAGGCGAAGTTCTACAGTCAGCTACGAGGCTCGAACATCACCGACGAAGAATATCACCACGCCCAGTCCATGTGGTGCGAGCTGGGTTGTCGAACTCTCGGAGACTACCACGACGCCTACCTCAGACTTGATGTGACGCTCCTCGCCGACGTGTTCCAGACGTTCCGGGCGACTGCAATGAACATCTACCACCTGGATCCCGCCTACTTCTATAGTCTCCCCGGACTGGCGTGGTCAGCCATGTTTCTGGTGACGAAAATCAAGCTGGAGCTTCTTTCGGATGTGGACATGATGCTGTTTGTGGAACGCGCCGTGCGGGGTGGAATGGTCCAGGTGTCGCAACGGCACGCGCACGCCAACAACCATCACATGGCTACTAGCTACGACTCCACCCAACCGTCGAGCTACATCATGCACACGGATGTGAATAACTTGTACGGGCACTCCATGATGCAGCCACTCCCCTTTAGAGGGTTCGAGTGGGCTGATCATTCCAACTTCGACGTTGAAGGTAATGACGATTCGGAACATGGGTTCTTCGCCGAGGTGGACCTTGAGTTCTCCAAGAACGTGCAGGATTCGTTCTGCGATCTTCCCCCTGCACCCGAGTTCAAGTGTCCACCCGATTGCAACCAGAAGAAGCTCGTCATGGATTTCGAACCCAAAAAGAATTACGTCCTTCACTACCAGAATCTCCGGTGGTTGATGCAGCAAGGGGTCACAGTCCACGCAGTTCACCGTATCCTCAAGTTCGAGCATTCTCCGTGGTTGCGTCCATATATTGAAGTTAACACTGAACACCGCACCGCAGCCACGTCCGAGCTTGATAAGGATTTCTTCAAGCTCATGAATAATGCGGTGTTTGGCAAGACCATGGAGAATGTACGGAATCGCGTGGACATAAAATTGGTGACGAGGAAAGAGCGATGTCGTCAGCTTGTCGCGAGTCCATTGTTCAAGTCTCGAACAATCTATAACGAGCAGCTGGCTCTGATTCACATGAGGCAAGGTGTGGTGAAACTCACCAAGCCCATCTACGTTGGAGCCACGGTTCTGGATCTGAGCAAGCTCCACATGTTCGAGACATACTACGACATATTACGTCCACACTACGGCCACAACATCTCGCTTCTCTACACGGACACGGACAGCTTGGTGTACCACGTTCACACAGCCGACGCATACGGGGATATAGCCACAGTTCCATCTTTGGTTAACCTCTTTGACACGTCAGGCTATCCCCAACCGAACCAGAGCGGTATCCTGGCCCGCAACAAGAAGGTGCCTGGCAAACTCAAAGATGAGAAGGACGGAGATGTGATTCTCGAGTTTGCAGGTCTTCGCGCCAAGGCCTATACCATCAAAGCCGAGGGTAGCGTTACCAAGAAGGCCAAGGGTGTCGGCAGACAGGTGGTTCGGGAGCATCTCACATTCGAGGACTTCGTGGATTGCCTCAAGACCAGGTCGTCGGTTCTAAGAGCAGAACAGCGCATCCAGAGCGTCGACCATGTGTTGACCACCAACAAAGTGAGGAAGATTGCCCTGGATCCCAACGACGACAAGAGGTGTGTTCTCCAATGTGGAATCCACACACTGCCGTGGGGACACTATCGCTTAGCAGAAAGCAAAACCTGCAACATATGCCCATCTTCAACAGAAGATTCATAAAACAAAAACAAAAAAAAACAAAAAAAATCATTTTGTTAGTTATTACAAAAAAAAACACTGACTGTCATTACAAAAAAAACTTTGACCGTATTTTAAATAACCAGCATAATATGAATCTCTTTGGTTTCCGAAAACAAACCAACATGGAGACTGTACATCGCGCGACGACAGATCATGAATTTCTACCTTCCATGTTAACTAAACTCAACGGTCTACTGATTGTTCACCTTAACAGCATTTGGACGAAATTGGATGACGATGTGGGCAAGATGTTTTACGTCTTCAACAACAATTTACATTTTTACAAAATTCCGATCGATGGAAAACTTCAAATCACCGTGAATCCGGAAAACGTAGGCGAAATCAAAATATCTACCGGCAAGAACATTTTTCGAATCAAGCACGACAAGATGCTTTCTAACATTACGTACGATGTTTCCGCAGGAGATTACCTGTACGTCGAACTCCTAGGAGATTACGACAAACTCATTCCTCTCTTCGTTGAATTACGAATCGTCTATCCTATTATAAATAACCGTTAACCAAAATGCCTAACGACATTTTCGGCAACACTAAGCGTGTAGACCACGCAGAAGAGATTCTTATGTTGGACGTCCGAATTAAAAAGTTGAGGAGCGATTTGATCGCTTTGCAGGAGACCTTAAACAAAAGTTTAGAGTCGGAGATCGCTACGCTCCAAACGCAATGTCTCGACCCTATTCTGAAAATCGATTCCGAACTGAAAACGCTCATAAAAAATTATGTCGACGTACCTTCTTACGACAACGTTCAAAATATACAGTTGAGCGTGGATAAGCTTCAAAATGATTTGGCCAAATTGCAGCAATTTCAATCGAAAAATGAAGATTTGGAAAAATTGAAACTCGAAATCGAAGAACGAACTTCGGCAATCGAAAAGAATTTCTCTGAACTTCAAACCGTCGTGAAGGATATTGATGTAGAACGCTTGCATGTTGTTGTTTCCAAATTACAAGAAGAATTCGCCAGCACGTTGGAAGAAATTAAATCCAAGTTACAGACTTTGGAAGATACCATGACGAACCTACCATCGTCAGACGAACTGCAAGTCATCAGCAAAAGCGTCGCGAACATAAAAATTCAATTGGAGGCTTATCAAGATTTCGAACACATTCAAACCACCATAGCTACGCTTCAGGCGTCTCTGGAGTTGATCAACGAAGAAATTAAAAATATTCACGCTGAAGCAAACGCGTTGACGAGCATACAAGACACGTTAAGCACGGTTCAGCAGAAGATCGAATATTTAGAAAATTTGAACGTCGAAACGAATCTTGCTCATTTTCATCACGTACTGGACAACATACAGAATGACTTGGAATCGTTACGGACGAGCGTACCTTCGAGCGAAGATTTGGAAAAATTGAAATCGGCGGTGACGGCACTATCCGATTCGAGCGACATCAAAAGTTCATTGAGCGATCTCGAGAGTAGGGTGGCCAATCTCCCCACCTCAAAAGAATTACACGCTTTGAAAAGGAGCATATCGCGGATGCTGAAACGACTAGAAACGGAAACGGCGAACGTGGAACAGATTCGAGACGAACTTACTTCGCTGGTGTCGACGCTGCCCACTTCGCAGAGCGTCGCCGACCTTCACACGCAGTTTACCGAGATGCGAAGCATCGTGAACGATCTTACCGAGAAAAGTTCGAAATTGAATCAAGTCGAGAACCTTCAGAGTATTGTCGTCAACATCAGAGATCAAGTTGGAGTGCTGGAATCCACGCAGGAATCGACGCTGGCCTCTTTCGGTGCCAAATTACAAGAACTCAACGAAAACTTCAAGCAGTTGAACGTGGAAGTGAAAATCAAGCCGTCATTTTCTACAGTAACGGATACCATCGTCGAACATTTGTTGCCCGTACAAAATACACTAGGACAGCTTCACAGCAACCTCGTTAGCGTCGATACTAAATTCGCTAAACTGCATTCTCTGCAAGCCATCGAAATCAACAGCGTACCCAATCAACAGAGAATCTCCACGTTCGTCGAAGGTAACAAACTGTACATGTTACATCCTTATCATCCGTACTACAAGTTTCTCCTCGATGGCACGATTCAGATAAACGAATTTTCGTACTGGTCTCACGGCAGAAAAGCTAGCGTTCCCACCATGACCTTGATATCGAATCGTGGTGTCCAGAAAGCAGGAAACATTCCTCTGGCACGTTGGAACGAAACGCGCAACATATATGAAATACACGAAGACGAAGATCTTACCGTTTTTGACGTGAGTGCCGGCGATAAGCTGATCGTTCAAAACACGAGCGAAGTGCCACCCTCTTTGAATCCCATCACGCTGGTGCTTCTCTTCAAACGTAATCTCTAAAAAATGTCTAGGCAAGCCATCGTCGAAGAATTGCATAAACCTGCACGTCGCAACTACGAACGTTTAGCTGTGGTAACCAAGGGAATCGATGACCTCTGGCAAAGTGACCTCGTGGAGATGAGTAGCGGCAATTTGAAAAATGTGCATAAATTGAACAAGGGCAACAAGTACCTCCTCACCGTCATAGACACGTTTTCGAAATTCGCATGGGCTCTACCTTTGAAAACCAAAACGGGGACATGCGTCACGGAAGCATTCAAGACAATTTTTCGCGAAAGCGACAGACGGCCTCGGTTTTTGCAAACGGACAGGGGGAAGGAATTTTACAATGCCGTATTCCAAAAGTTTATTCAAAAACATGACATTCGACATTATTCGACCTTCAGTCACATCAAAGCCAGCATCGTGGAAAGATTTAATCGAACCTTGAAAACACACATGTGGAAACGATTCACGCTTCGAGGAAATTACAAATGGGTCGACATACTGCCGGAACTCGTCGACACCTATAATAATACGGTACACAGAACGATAGGCATGAAGCCAGCTGACGTTACGAAATCTGACGAGCAGCGTTTAATTTCTACAGTTTACTGTCCAAAGTACACTCCCACGACTACCAAAAAATCAAAATTCAAAATTGGAGACCAGGTGAGGATCAGCAAATTCAAACGCACCTTCGAGAAGGGATTCACAAAAAATTGGAGCACGGAACTTTTTACGGTGGTTCGAGTTTTACCCGGAAACCGACACACGTACGTATATAATAAAAGATAGTAGCGGCGAGATTTTGAAAGGAAGATTTTACGAAGAGGAACTCTCTAAAACAAAACATCCCGACACGTACCTCATCGAGAAAGTATTGCGTAGGAAAGGCGACAAACTGTTTGTCAAATGGCTGGGACTTCCGGAAAAAAGTTGGATCGACGCGAACGAAGTGATCTTGTGAGTACGTGGAACGTGGTGAAGCGTCTACCGGATTCGGAAAGTCAAACGAAAAAAAAGAACGGTGAGTTGCTTCCCGACAGCATCCGCTGTCTGATCGTAGGTCCTTCAGAGTGTGGGAAAACAACACTGCTCGTGGACAATTTTCTCCTCGCACCGAATTGGTTAGATTGGAAGAACAGGCACCTCTACGTATTTTCGAAAAGTCTCGAACAAGCGAAATACCAGCAACTGATAAAACTGTACGATGGTCTGGACATTGCAACGTTCTCTTCGGAAATAAAACCACTCCACGATTGTCGTGAAAATTCAGTCGTTGTGTTCGACGATGTCATCCTGGAAAATCAAAATGAAATTCGCAATTTTTTCACGCAAGGTCGTCACAAAGGAATAGATTGCTTCTTCCTAGCTCAAACGTTTTCCAAAATTCCAAAACAGTTAGTACGCGACAACGCTAATTTCATATGTTTGTTTCGTCAAGATCACACCAACCTCAAGCACGCGTACGATGACTACGTAGGCGGAGACATGAACTACAATCAATTTTCGGAACGCTGCTGCTCCCACTGTTGGAACAGTGACGATTTCGGATTCGCGACGATCGACATGACGAGAAAACCTAACGAGGGAAAATACAGAAACAAAATCAACGACTTTCTAAACGTTGCAACGTTGTGAGAAACGATGAGTATAAATAACGCTATGACGAAACGAAAAATCGAAGACGAAAATCTCAAGCTTCGCGATTACCTCGCGAAACGCTTCAAAGGTTGGAAATCCGAGAATCGCGGATTCTACGAAGAGAAGAAACGTCAAGATCAACCTGTGATCGACGCCATCGGCGATCTAGGTAAAGAAATTAAAGGCGTCACGGAACAAAATAAAAATTTGATCAACGAACTCGTACCACTTGCAGCTAAAAATTACACCGTACCCACGCCCATTTCGAGCATTCCTTCGACGCCGTTCGAACTAAGAGACGTACCGCCACGACGTCGAGCCATAGGTAGCACGTCGTCGTCTTTGGATAAGATCGAGTTGGGACCTTTGGCACGAGACTACCTGAGCACGGCGAAATTCGACAAGGATGAAGTTTTCGGATTGTATCCGAGCATGGAGAGCAACGAAGGCGGCGGTGTGGTTTGGAAGATTGGAAAATCGAAAGTTACCTTCGAAGGCAACGACATTAAAGTTAATTTAGGCGAGAAGGATAGTTGGAACAGGTATCCGGGTACGGTGGGACTGTGGGAACTCGTTGCCAAAAAGCAGCCGAAAGATTACACCGACGAAGATTACCAGAGTTACAAGGAAATTTTGATCATGACGGATGCCTTATACCAAAACAACGACGCCTCGCAGAACACGGTCAAATCCAGCAGCGGCGAGAAGTACAGAAATCTCATCAAGCCGATATGGAACCAGGTGAAAACAGGCAGCGGCGTCAAACTCTACAACACCCTGCCCAAAGAATTCGTTTGGGTGGACGACGTGCGCAAGCTCATAGACAGGTTGTTGGTTATTGCAGGAGAGGAGACTGCAGGCAATCGTAATTTCTACAACGAGAAGGTAGGAATTGTGGACATGATCAGCACAAAACTTTCCAACTTCATCGTGAACGACGACAAGGGCATAGGTTACCTCATTAAAATTATCAACACGCTGCCTCCGAGATTCTGGAACATGGCCGAAGGAAAGGGACTCGTGAACGACATCATCAACAAGTTACCTTTCGAGATGCATTTACCCGGCTACCAGTACTGCGGACCAGGTACCAAACTCGAGAAAAGATTGAAGAGAGGAGACAGGGGTGTGAATCCGTTGGACGCCGCATGCAAAGATCACGACATCGCTTACAACACCACTCGCACCGAACTGGATGCACGTCACGAAGCAGACAGAAAGTTAGAGCACGCAGCTTTCGAAAGATTCGTCAGCAGAGACGCTTCGCTGGGAGAAAGAGTTGCAGCACTGGGCACCACCATCGCCATGAACACAAAACAAAAACTTGGGTGGGGTATATAAATAACATACAGTAAAAAAAAAAAAAAAAAAACACATCATGTCTGGTATAACCGTCTTGCCACACGAACTGTTGTGTAAAATTTTTAAACACGCAGTAAACGGAGATGTTAATAAACTTTTAATCATAGCGAGATCAACGCCGGAATTTCGCATCCCTTGTGAAATGGCTGTTAAGGATTATCTTCGGGAGATCAGTGGCATGAGGTGCGGTGATCTCGACACTCTTCTTTCGGCTGCAGGGGAAAAATTAAACGAGAGGATGGACGAACTGCACGAGGCGAGGCAGGGAAGAAGACAATACACGGATGATTGGCGTAGATCTAAACAAGAGACGGAAGATATTATCACGCACATCATCGTGTTTTCCGAAGCACGAACTTTTTTCCTCTGTCGAAAACTTGATATATAAATAACACACACACTGAAAATTTCTCTTCAATATGACGACTGAAAAAATGAGTGACTTTCAAGCATTAAAACAAATGCTAAATTTGTCAGTAGAGTATGTAAAAATTCAGGAATTAGAAGTGGACAAACCTTACACGATAACTTCCGGTTCAATTGTTTCTACCCAGTATGGTCCCAAGGCGCGTTTGTTGCTCAACGCACAATACAGTCTATTTTTACCAGATCGATACGCTAACATGTTATCCGACGAGAAGCTAGCTATTTTAATCGAGAACAAAACTCAAATCGTGTACAAGGGTACAAAGGAACTTCTTGGTAAGAAAACAAAGCACGTAATAGAATTTGTGTAACAGCTCTGCGCGGAGTATATCCTTGAAAAAAAAAATTACACGGAACAAAAAAATCTCAGAACATTTATATATAAATAACATACCGAAAAAAATTACACAAAACAAAAAAAATCTCAAAACATATATATAAATAACATACCGTGAAGATAACATATAGAGCATCAACATGAAGCCCAAAGGTGTCGTGTACCAGATACCATACTCCAATCTGAAAAATCTAGGTACCCTCGATGGTTTACTCACCAAAAAACAACGCGAGAAGAAACGTTCTTGCTTGATGAAAGGACACGGAATGAAATTACTTCTCAGCACACCTCAATTGAGACGCTTGCAGCGTTCGCGGAAACAGCAAAAAATCGGAGGTTTCATATTCAGCATCCCAGCCATCCTGGCAGCATTGGGGGCTGTTGGAAGTTTGGCCGGCGGAAGTGCCGCCATCGCGAAAACCGTCATCGACTCGAAGAAGAACAAAGCCGAGTTGGAAGAACAGAAACGTCACAACCTGGCTATGGAGAAGAAGGGGAAAGGTATAACCAAAAAACAAAAAAGCAACCTCGATGCTTTGAAGAAATATAAAAAAAAGAAGAAGCCCTGTCCAACTTCGATATTGAATCTCTGATCGAACTGTTGGGAATAAAAAACTTCAGGGGTGTTTTCATGTCCGATTCTCTACCCTCTGCTGTGAAGAAAAAGGAGTATGGCGTGGTCAACCTGGACAGTTACAAAAATCCTGGTACACATTGGATATGCTACCTCAAAATTGACGATAACAATGCATTTGTTTTCGATTCGTTCGGTGGCACACCACCTGCCAGGTTGGTGAAGTATCTCAGTGTTGCCAACCTCTACTACAATGACAAACGCATCCAGGGTTTCACCGATGTTAACTGCGGCCACCTATGCCTTTCTGTTCTCGCATACATGTCTAAAATAAATAACCCGTCGGTGGAACATTTTCAGAAAGCATTGTGGAATCTTAAATACGATGGGCGTGTTCCATCTCACGAGCGAATCTTCAATCTTGAAACTCACGCTGCACGACGACATCGTCTATCCTAAATCCGTGGCTCTGCGTGCATTCTACAGCATGTACCTCATACCTAACGTCACGCAGCACAACAACAAAATTAGCGTCGGAAGCAAACACATTGTCGTCACGCCAGGTCAATACAATCTTTCCACTTTGCAAGCTCAGTTACCCAAAGGCACGTACCTTTCTCAAAATTCGGTCACGCACAGAGTGGAAATCGTATCGGCAACGGAGACCGTGGACCTGGGCACCATAGGAGAACTTCTAGGTTTCGAGAACAACACCAAACTCGAAGCTGGCATCAAGCACACGGCAGTCAATATTCCTAAATTTCTAGCCATCGAAACTCTGAACGTTCACTGCAACGTGGCGGAAGGCATGATCACGAAATCCTCGGACGGGGAGCTGCTGGGAAGTCACAAGCAGACAGGAATCATAGCTACGTTCAAACCCAGTTCCGAATTCATGGAACCGATCATCTACACACCCTCTTCGCCAATCTATTTTCCAGTATGCCGCAACCGCATAGACGACATAGAGTTGGTGGTGACAAACGAGAAAGGAGACGTGGTGGATTTCGCAGGTGCCACTACGACGGCCATCGTGGAGATCAACGTATAATAAATAACACACATAGTGAAAATGGAGCAAATCGAAAGTTACGAATTGCAATCTTTCCCTCCCAACCGTCGCACGTTCGCCAATCTCAACGAAGCAAACAGGGAGATCGAATACGACGTGGACGTAGGCGATGGGTTCGTTCATCCTCACAGAGCGGACCTCTACCTTCAATTCGACGTGGTGAAGAAGGAAAGCGGAGATGCGTTTCCGCCCAATGCAAATTTGATACTCGTGGACAACTTCGTGCCTCACCTGTTCTCGCAGGTGGAGGTGAGGAAACACAACACCGTCATAGACAGAATAGATTATCCAGGCATCACGTCGACGGCAGTGGGAACATTGAAATTATCCAAAACAGACGCAGCATACTACCAGGCGGGAGGATTCGAAGCGGGGACCAAAATATCGACTAAAAGTCACACGGTGCTTTTTCCCATGCGTCTGCTGCCGGGATTCTTCTCGGACTACAAGGAGATCATGTGGAAGGGGGGATTGCGCGTCACGTTTCGAAGAGCGGCCAACGACAACGACGCACTGATGCGATACACCAACTTGAACGCCGACGGCACGCCGATAGCCAACACATTACCTGAAGCGGCCAAGTGCGTCATCCGGAGCATGGAATTGAGAATGCCGATCGTAGAATACGAAACAAACTACGCCCTCAAGTACAAAGCGGAGATCTTGAAGAGTCCGCAGGTACCGATTCACTTTCACGGTTACCAGTGCGTGCAGAAGATGGCGTCGGGAAGTCACATGGAATTCGACGTGACGACGCAGTTCAACAACATACAGTTCGACATGCCAGATTTCGTCGTCGTGCTCTTTCAGACCGGGCGCGATAACAACCAGGAAAAAAATTCCAGCATGTTCGACGACTGCAAGATCAAGAATGTTTATCTGAAGAATGGCAGAAACGAAGTGTTCCCGCGCGAGAATTACAACCTCGACATGACCAAAGACGATTAAATCAAACTTTACGAAGCTTACACCTCTTTCAAACGCGTGACCGAGGGAAGCATGGACATGTACTACACGCCCAGCGAATTCAAAACCCGCAGACCCATGTTCGTCATCAATACCACGAAGAGGAAGCAGGTGGTGGTCAACAATCGAACCAACATCAAGGTCGTCTGCGAGTTCCACGACGCGCTGCCCGAGGACACCGTATGCAGCGTTATCCTGATTGCAGAGAAGTCCTTCGTCCACGACGTGAAGAACGAGAGGGTCACAGAGCAGTTTTAACAAGTTTTTTACATTTTTTTCTTGCACAATAAGAAATTTTTGTACTAGCACAATCAGTTTCAATGGCACAATACGAAAATTTCACTAGTTCAGATCAGTTACAAATGTCTATTTCATTAGTTATCAGTTACAATATCTTTTTTGCACTATAGCACGAGAGACAATCAGAAAATTTGCACAAAAAAAATTTGTTGTTGTTTTTTTACACGAGAAAATTAACAATAAAATTCTTTTTTATCGTTTCAGATGCTGTCGAAACATCAAAAACACATACACACACACTAGAAAAAAGCATGCAACTTTATTTGTAACACACACACATACATTATTCATCTTCATCAAAAAAATATTATAATAAACATAATTATTTTTATCTATATCTCACAATAAAACTCTATATCCAAAAATATTACAACATCAAAATAACACTAGAGTCGTTAGTACACGTTGCATGCATTACGGAGGTCCTCTGTAGGGTTTCATGGAAGTTTGGGGGGAAAAAAAAAAAAACACGTGAAACCCTACAGAGGTGCGACTATCTAGAGTCGCAGCCGTTAGAACCTTTTTGGGTTGGGCACCACGCACCCTGGCGGGGTTAGGGGCCAGGAATCCTAAAAAACAACAATTATTTATTTGTTTGTTTGCGTCACAATACAGGTGCGCGCATATGCATGTGCAGCACATCGTTCCCGCGATAAGGTTTTTACAAAAATCCCGATATACATTGACGCCCAGAACTTGGAAATAAGGCATATTCGCTCACCACTGTTGCCAGCTTAGTCTCCCTCTTTATCTTACGGCAACATTGACGTCTCTAGTTTTTTTTTTAATTGCAGGTAGGTTGCCAACACACTCTAGTTAATAATGCTACATATTATACACGCACACACGCACACACATACTGTGTTGCCATCTCTCTTTTACGGCAGTATATATTTGTTGCCGGCTCTATTGCACAGTGTGTGTATGTTACGCCAGTGTATAAATTGGCTAAACCCTTATCAAGTAAGAAAAACTATAGGTAGGTGTTGGCAGCATTGTCGGTTGTTTAACTCTTCCCCCTCTCTCTTTTTTTTTGTAAAAAAAACCATGGTAGAAATACCAGTAGGTTGGCAACCTTGATTTATGCAATTAATTAAAGCAAGCCTCAAGCCTCAAGCAAGATTGCCAGCTCCTTGCCTTAGGTTAGGTTAGACCAAAATAAAAACCTTGGTAACTTTTCGAGTAAAATATTGGCAACACTGCAAGACAAGCCTCAAGCAGTATTGCCAGCTCCTTGCATGAGGTTAGGTTAGACCAAGATAAAAACCTTGGTCATTTTTTTCGAGTAAGAGGTTGGCAACACTGCGAGCCTCACCGAGCCCCAGCTGGCAACACTGCGAGAAAAGCCTCAAGCAAGATTGCCAGCTCCTCGCGTTAGGTTAGATTAGCCCAAGAAATAAAAACCTTGGTAACTTTTCGAGTAAGAGGTTGGCACTGAGCCCCACCGAGCTCCAGCTGGCAACACTGCGAGAAAAGCCTCAAGCAAGGTTGCCAGCTCCTTGTTTGAGGTTAGGTTAGACCGAAAAAGAAAAACCTTGGTTATTTTTTCGAGTAAGAGGTTGGCAACACTGTGTACCTCACTATACCTCATTTTCGGGCGCAGAACCCGTGCCACTGCACTACTCATATCCATTATCATTAATCACGCACGTAGTAATTCCACTGGTTAGCATGTGTGAAGGTTATAAGTGGAACTTCCTTCTGCCTATTCCTGCAAGAGTTGAAGGTTGTTATTAATAGTCTGAGGTATTTGCAATGAAATATGAATCACCTGTCCGTGCCTGCTGGTTGAAGGTTGGACATAAACGTTTCCATTTGAAAACTGAAAGTCAGGCTTCTCAAGAAATATTTTCCAAAGGCACTTTGCCACATTTCTCCCTCTTTTCTATGTTTCCATGAACTGGAAATGTCTGGGACTCAGAAAAAATTACACAGCTTAATATTACAAGTGTTGAATATTAACAGAATTGATTTTACTGTAAAT
This sequence comes from Lepisma saccharinum, assembly GCF_977018435.1. Lineage (NCBI taxonomy): Eukaryota > Metazoa > Arthropoda > Insecta > Zygentoma > Lepismatidae > Lepisma > Lepisma saccharinum. The sequence goes on along the minus strand of NW_028142955.1, from coordinate 794,471 downwards.
GTGAACTTACATTATTATATTTGTTTTCTCTGAGAGAATATATTTTTCCCAGCTGAAAGAAAATGAGTTTATATTACTAGAAACATTGTATATCTGGTTTCAGAGAAATTAAAGTAAAAACTTATCCTAAGGTAAAACCGTTGAATACCAAATACTAGGTTTGATATGAACATTTGCATTTCCAATTTTACAAAGCAAGCTTTCTGATAATGCTATTCAAAGGCATTTTACATATTTCAGTCTTCTCCGCTGAGAGATTATTGGATACTTAGAATATGTTTACCCAGCAGTAACATACGTTGCATTATTATTTTCCCTGCTCTGAGATATTGTGGGCACTTAGAATATTTTCACCCAGCCGAACACTACAAGTTTATATTATCAGAAACATTTTATACCTGGTTTCAGATAAAATAAAGTAAAAACATCTCCTAAGATTAAACTGTTGAATACCAGGTTTCTTAACTATTAACAAGATTTAAAAAAAATATAATTATTGCCTAGTAAATTAGACAAATTTCTAATTTGATTTATTTGCAACACCCTACTATTTTAGGTGGTCTTGAAATCTATTACATACTATTCTGATTAAATATAGTGTGTTCAAATTACTTGAATAGCTGGTGTACAAAATCTTAGTCATTGTAGAAGTTCTAAAACTCAATATTACCAAGATTGTTTTTTATGATCTCTCTCTATATGTAAATACTAAAACCCAACACAATTTATGTAATAACTAATACCCACAATAATTTACAGTTATTGATAGATTTAAGCAACGATTAGTTTCTACACAATTTTTAAAAGTATTTTTCCTAAATATATTATCTCCAAGTGAAATTGAAATATTGACGTCCTCTAGAGTTGTAGTGTATACAGAAAAAAATACATAACAATAAAAACAATGTAAATCCGTCTCTTATAACTGAATGCCGTGGTAAATCCATATCCAAAACAAATTTGACAACACATAGGGAAATTTGCACTGGTCAACTAAAAGGTCATAGAAAACCAAACGAACTCTGTTCCCGTTTTGGAAATTTTATTAGCATACCCAATATGAGCAGATATATGAAGAGTTGTGAATCTCAAGCATCAACTAACCAGACTAATTGTAAAGAAAGAGAAGCAGATATAGTTCCAACTGATGGTCCTGAACCAAGACAAAATACGTCTTCAACCACACCTAATGCAACAGCTTTTGGTGGTCGACTTAATGATTACTTCTTCAAATCAGAGCCACATTGTGATATTAACAATTTCTTGAAGAACAAAAAATGTTAAAAAAAAACTCTTAATTAATGAACTTAAAAATAAATCTATCAAGTTTAATACTACTACATATATAGTCTGAATATGAGAAACCTGATGAAACACGTCAAATATTTTGCCATTGCTCAAAAACCAAGATTCTATATTTGATAGATGTAGATAACTTGGAACAAATCTATGCCCACTTTATGGACAAATTGCTAACAAAACATGAGGAATTTGAGGCCAAAGAGTCTGTTTGTAAATTGTGGAGGAGTCAACAAAAACTGAATATAATAATAAGTAAATTCTCACCCCTTTCTGCTTCTACCTACGTCCCTCTTCCAGTAGATATTCAGAACAAATTAGCAATAATCAATATACAAGATGATAAAGGTAACAAGTTTTTTTTGGTGTGTCTTGGTAAATCTTCACCCAGGTGATAGGAAAAGTAATCCAAAAATAGTTCATCATTATATGCAGTGTGAAAAAGAGTTTTAGAATGTTATGTCACCTATCCTGTATCCTGTTGCTATATCTGGTATAACAAAATTTGAAAATAATAGCCAAGATTACTCTTGGCAATCAATATATATGCCTATACGGACAATAATTTTGTATATATATATATATATATATATATATATATATATATATATATCTGAGATTTAGTACATCTAAATGATAATGCTATTCTCATCGATGTGTTACATACTTCAGATGACAAGAATTTCCATTACTGTCTTATTTGCAATTTCTCTCGTCTTGTTAGAAGCTACATAACAAACATAACGGATAAATTAAGTTTTGTCATAGGTGTTTGACCATATTTGATAATCAAGATCAAGAGAAGTATGTCAAATTTAATAATCAAGAAATTGCTATACAGAAACTTGAAGAGCACAAAAAATATTGTGGTGAGAACAAACCTGTGCGTATGATTATGTCCAAACCAGGAGCAGTTGAGAAAATTAAATTATACAAGGCCTCGTTGGAACATCCAGCTATTATTAATAGCAGATTTTAGGCATTTCTCAAACCATTTAAATATTCAGGCTCTGATCCTGAAATCTTTTGGACTACACCTTTTCAGCTCCATGAGGTTTGTAGTTATGGTTATGTAGTTGTGTGGTTTAATTCATTAAAACCAAATAGCTTTATATATACGGAGAACCTAATGCTGTAAAACACTTTTCCCAAAAAAATGAATAAAGAGGTAGCGGAAATTGGTATGGTGCTATCTGTGTCAAAATTAAGAACAATATTATCTACTGCCGAAGAGCAATTATATGATACAACTGAGATCTGCGCACAGTGCAATTCATATTTTACAGATGATAATTAGAAAATTTATCACCATTGCCATTTCACTGGAAAAAAATTGGGAGTTTTATGTAATAGCTGCAACCTCAAAATACACAGAGAAAAATTTGTCCCCATATTTTCCCATAATGGCAGTGTATAAGATACTCTAAATTTTGGTTAAGCATTTCAGTTATGATAAAAAGTACATAGATGTCCTAGCAGAGAATCAAGAGAGATATATCAGTCTCAGCAAATCAGTAAAGATTACTCGTGGTGGCATTATTAAGATGAGAATCCTGGACTCTCTCTCTGCTGGACTGGATGCTCTTGCCAGGAGACTATCTGATGACCATTTCCAAATTACATCTAATAGTTTTTTCTCGCTTGCCCATAGAACACATTATACAAAAGTTGGCCTATCCATATGAATATGTAGATGACCATCCTAAGTTTCATGATGAGTCTCTTCCTCTTCTCAAGGAATTCTACTTCCTACTCAGAGATAGGAATATCACATTTCAGGATTACCATGATGCACAACTGATGTGGGAGAAAGTAAGGTGGAGGACCCTGGAAGACTACCATGATACCTACCTTAAATTGAAAGTGACAATTCTTACTGATGTATTTCAGGCTTTTAGAAAAATGTCCATGGATATATAAAAATTGGATGCAACACACTTTTATAGTATCCCAGTGTTGGCTATGTTGCTTAAAACAAAAATCCAACTGGAGCTGATTACAGACGCAGACATGCTTTTTTTATAGAAAGAGCTATACGAAAGGGCATGTTGAAATGCACACAGAGATATGCAAGGACCAACAATATACGTACATATGACAGAAGAATATAACCCAAATAAACCCTCCAGCTATATTTTCTATATTCATGTGAATAATTTGTATGGTTATCAAATTATGCAGAAACTCTCCTATTGTGGTTTTGAGTGAATGGATCCCACATGAATATATATATACACAAAATTTTGATGACACTGAGTATGATATATTACCTGAGGTGGATCTTCATTTCCCTCATGAATTCCACAATCGGTGTTCTGATTATCCACGAGCTCCTGAGTTCAAGTGCAAACCTGAATCAAAACAGAAGAAGCCTTTGATGACTCTTGAGTCTAAAGAGGGTTATGTCATCCAGTATAAGAATCTCAAATTTTTGATGGAGAAGGGGGTTTATATAGTACATATTCAAAAAGTTCTTAGATTCAACCATTCAGAATGGTTGACGGATTATATTGAATCCAACACAAGACACAAAATACTTGCCACTTCAGATTTGGATAAGGATTTTTATAAATTAATGAGTAATGCAGTCTATGGTAAGACCATGGAGAATAGAAGAATGTAGATGTGAGGCTGGTCTCTGATCCATAATGGTGTAATAAATTAGTGGCAGATCCAAAATTTAAATTGCGTACAATATATCATGAAGACTTGTCACTCTTCCAAATGGAGAAACCATGGATCAAATTTGACAAACGTATCTATGTGAGACCTACAGTTCTTGATATGTCTAAGCTACACATGCTGCAGCTTCACTATGATACAATGAAGCCTTGTTATAAAATAACCTCTCTCTTCAGTATGTGGATACAGATTGTACTCTATATCATATTAAAACACCTAATATCTATGAAAACATAAAACACCCCGATTTTTTAAATTATGTTGACACATATTCATATATTTCTAGTTTTGATATTCCTTCTGAAAATAAAATGGTTCCAGGTAAACTAAAGTATGAGAAATGTAATGACATTATTAGAGAATTTGTTGGATTGCGAGTAAAAATGTATGCAATTAGATCAGATGGATATACGATCAAATAGTCCAAGGGTAGAGAACAAACAGTAGAGAAGAAACTGTCCAATGATGATTATTTGGACTGCCTATGAACTAAGTCTCCCAAACTGAGGGAGGAAACAAGAATTGAAAATGTAGATCACATGTTGACTACAAATTAAGTGAGAAAAATTGCCCTGGATTCAGAGGATGACAAGAGACATATTCTCTCATGTAATATACACACATTGCCATGGGGTCAATATTGAATGGGAAATGACAACCAATGTGATATCCAATTAAAATAACCAATGAATGTGCTTGGATTTAGAAAACAAGCCATGGAAGTGTCTGTTCAAATAGCTCCACAATATCTAACTGATCTCTTGTCTAAACTAAATGGACTGCCAATTATACTACTGAACAGTATCGTATCAGGATACAATGATGATACTGGTAAAACATTTTATATCTTTAAAAACAATCCAAATTATTATAAATTCCCCATTTTTAGGAAACTGCAATTTGAAGTAAATCCTGAGAATAAGGGTGAGATAAAAATATTTACTGGGAGTAATATCTATCGTATTAAATACGATAAGATTAATACTGTCAACACATATGATACATATGCAAATGATTGTCTGTATATAGAATTGCTAGGATATTACGACAATCTTAAAATTTTGTTTTTGGAGTTGAAAATCACATATCCTATAATAAATAATCAATACCAAAATGCCTGATAATACTTGACATATGAATGTGAAAGATAGAGTTTATTAGTAACAAAAGGAATTCTTACATACATAGAAATATGGTACAGCAGCAGCAGTTATAAGTCTATATTTTTATCATTAAAACGTTTAATATAAAGAATGCAGAGATCATAGTTACTAATTTATATGCTTACTCAATATTTTCAGATTTTCATCTGTTTTCAATATATGCAATAATTGGATTTTGTTTTTTTATATATTCTGAATTAACAATATTACATATAAGCCCAAATCTTCTACAAAATTTACCAACATTAAAAATGCATCTATGTTATTTTCATCGAATATATATTTAAATATTTCATACAACATTTCAATTAGGAAGATCTAGTAACCTTTTCATACTAAATAAATTATGTTTGCTTAGGAAAAGTTGAATAAATATTTTTATTAGTTAATTATCTCTTTTTTCATTTGCGGTATTCTGTTTAAAAGTACTCTTTGTAATGTATACTTATTAAAATAATACAAGCAAATACTGAGGGAACTCAAGAGAAATGAATACAATACAAACAAATACTGAAAGAACTCAGGAAAAAAGATACAATTATTCAATGTTCCTTTGCACCTTCTATGTTTTCCGTGCTGGAATTGAAGGAAATTAATGTTGCGTGCTAGATCTGGAAGTAGAACCTCAATACTGAACCTTTTCTTGGAAAATCAATACCTTCACATTCTCTCCTTTTCCTTATCTGCCTGGAAAATGGACTATAGAGTACCTGGGAAATAGCAACGGACAACAGGGTGTGATAAAAGTAATATCCACTTTATTAATAAGCTAAGCTATAGTCTGTGTATTCCCATAAGAAATGAGTTGTGTTAAGTAGGAACTGTTCCTACATTTTTCATGAACTATTTAGGATATGCTGTACCTTAAAAGCAGAACGAAACAACATGATATTTTAAAAGTAATATGCACTTACTCAATAAACCAGTGCAGTCTATATATTCGCATAAGCAATTATTTGTGTTAAGTAGAAACTGTTCTTACATATTTGATGAACAATTTAGAATATTTCCTTGCTATGCTGTGCTATGCTGTGCTATGCTTAAAAGCAGATGAGACAACAGGGTATGTTAAAAGTAATATGCACTTTTTCAATAATGAAGCTATAGACTATGAATTTCCATAAGCAACAGGTTATGTTAAGTAGAACCTATTCTTATATATAATAAAATCTGAAAACTATTTAGAATATTAATATTGAGCATTAATATTGGAAAACAGCTTCTGGATAGTCAATGGACTATGTTGTACCTTAAAAGCAGGAAGAAACATCAATGTATGTTAAATGAATATTCAATTTCCAAACAAACCCGCTATATTCTATGTATTCCCATAAGCTATGGGTTATGTTAAGAAGAAATTACTTTTACATATAATAGTATTTGAGGAACAAGAAAATAATATATTTTAACACAAATTAACATTATCCAAGGAACTATATATGTAGAAAAAATATTTATGAATTCCTATGTGTTCACATATTTTATACTAGCTGATTACCGGGCGTTGCATGCGTGTTTAATTAATTTTCACTATAGCGTAAAATGTACCTACTTTTATTTACAGGTATTTAAAAGTATAACTACAATATACGTACAAATTATAAATTAATATCTCTTAAAAATTCACTATAATATAAGGATAACAACAATTTATGAACAACATTGTTATTTCCACCTCCAAGAGCAAGAATGAGTAAATTGAACGGCACTGGTAGTGTCACTATTTATCATAGCAACCTCATTTACACACTAATATCAGTATTTTTACGTGTCACACTCTTCCCACCCCAACCCTCGGGGGTGCTAGGGGTGTATTGGAGTTGAACGGAATTGAAATGTCACTATTCATCTAAGCGATCCCGAAAACTATTGCCTCCACACTAATATCGCTCGTTTTAAATTTAACTACTCCTTCCCAACCCTTCCCTCAGGGGTTCAAGGGGTGTCTTTGAGATGAACTGCATTACGAGTGACACTATTCATCTGAGCGACCCCGAAAATTACTGATTTTACATTAATATCGCTCGTTTTATATGTCACCCTTATATGTCTTGGAGTTGAACGGCATTGGGAGAGTTTCAGTTCATCGCAACAACCCCAGAAACTATGGATGCCACAGTAATATCGGTTGTTTTAGATTATTTTTCCATGTCATCCCATCCCACACGCACCCCTAGAGGTACCAAGGGTGTCTTGAAGTTGAATGGCATTGGGAATGTCACTATTCATCTTAGAGACCCCGAAAGCTGTGGATTACACACTAATATTGGTTGTTTTACATGTTACCCCTTCCCACCTCCAACCTTAAAGGTGTAAAAGGAGTCTTGGTGTTGAACGGTTTTAAAATTGTTACAATTCATCTAAGCGACCTCGAAAAATATGTACTCTACACTAATATCATTCGTTTTACTTTACACAAACATCCCCCCTCAGGGGTGCCAGGGGTGTCCTGTATTTGAACGGCATTAGGAATGTCACTATTCATCCTTGCGACTCTAAAAACTATTGATTTTAATTTAATATCTGTCGTTTATTAATATCTTAACATGTTACACCTCCCACCCCACCCCTGGGGATGTCAGGGGTTTCCTGGAGTTGAACAGCATTGGAAGTGTCATTTTTGATCTTAGCTACGCCGAAAACTATGGATTCCACACTAACATCGATCGTTTTCGATTATTTATACGTATCACCCCTTTCCACTCCCACCTATTAGGAATATATCAGAGGTGTCTTGGAGTTGAATGGCTTTGGAACTGTCATTATTCATCTCAGCAGCCCCCAACTATGGATTCTACATTAATATCGGTCGTTTTTCATTATATTTACATGTCACCCTCTTTTTTTATGGTTAACTGGCATTGCGACTATCACTATTCATCTTCGTTTCCAAACTAATATGGCTCGTTTTAGATTTTCTTTACATGTCACCCCATTTCTACCTCACCCCTAGAGGTGCAACGGGTGCCTTGTGGTTGAACGGCATTGGGAGTATCACTATACATTTTAGTGAACCCGAAAACTATGGATTTCTCATTAATATCTGTCGATTTCAATTAGACTGGGGAACAAAAAAAAAAGATTTTATTTTGGGGCATAAAGTTTAATAACAGTTTCAGCACACAAAACAGCTGTGATTGCCAATTGTATGATTTGTTCAATTGAATTCACTCCAGTTATAAAAATAAACACACAATGGAAAATGTAGGAGGTAAAATTACTTTACGCTTTTCTTGGTAATATCAAAATTTGATAATGGTCTGAAATTCCCATTAAGAAACTTATTTATTTATTTGTACATTGTTGCTAGCCAACTTATGAAGCAAAATATACCTGTTTCCTGTGTTTGTGGGATAGTCGTGCTAGAGAAAAGCATTGGACGATAAAAGTTTGGCCCCCCATGGTAAATATTAGTGGGAAAAGCTAATATCATTCATGAACCGCTGATAGATAGGGACAAAATCATCCTTCTGCCACTGCATATCAAACTTGGGTTGATAAAACAGTTTGTCAAGGCCTTACATACAAGTGGAAATTGTTTCAAATATATATGCCACACATTTCCAGGATTAAGTATTGAAAAATTGAAGGCAGGAATCTTTGACGGACCACCACAAATTCGTACACTTATAAATGATGCCAATTTTACAACTTACATGTCTTTCATCGAATCTGAGGCCTGGCTGAGATTTGTGTCCGTCGTCAAAAACTTTTTGGGAAATCACAGAGCAGAAAAGTACCCCGATATAGTTGGAAATATGTTGAAAAATTTTGAGAAATTGGGAGCTAATATGAGTGTGAAGATACATTTTCTATATAGCCACATTGAAAAATTCCCTGAGAAACTTGGTGATTTTAGTGAAGAACAGGCAGAAAGGTTCCATCAGGATATAAGGATAATGGACGAAAGGTACCAGGGACGGTGGGATCGCCACATGATGGCCGACTATTTTTGGAGCTTACAGAGGGATTGTCCTAAAAGACAATACAGCAGGAAATCGTATAGAAAACGTTTCACATAGTTTGTTACTTCATTGTGTACATATTTTCTCAATTATTATAATCATAGGCCTATATAAATTTATTTTTATAATAATCATTGTAATCACAAAAAGAAATATTAAATTGTTGTTGGAAGTTCATTTATATGTATGTCTTATGTTTCCGCCATTTGGTTTAGTTGCATTTATTTCATAAATTAGAGCCAATTCAGGAAATATATTATTATATCATTATTCAGCAGGATGAAATTACCATAAATTAGCTCTAAAACACTGTGCCGCAATTTCACTGTTCCCCAGTGTTATTTTTACATTTCACTCCTACCCACCCACACCCCCAGGGGTGCCAGTTGTGTCTCGAAGTTAGAAGGCACTGGGAGTGTCACCATTCATCTTACTGACCCCGAAAACTATGGATTAGACACTAATATAGGTTTTTTTCAATTATTTTAGATGTCCTTAGAAACCCCACCCACGGCTGTGCCACGTGTCTTACCACCACTATATTTCTATCCAGGTTGCAAAGTTACACGCGTAGCAAGTTTGGTTGAAATAACTACAGGCGTTAGATCCTTATAAAGGAACAAACAAACACACATCACATCAATTTTTAATTATTATATTAAATGAACATGTTCCATCTTAAATTGTATATAATCTTAGAACAATATGGAATTATATGGTCCTACCCAAAAAATTTAAAATTACCATTCAAAAAATATTTTTCAATTTATCCACTTTTATTTTTCTTCAAATTTTTAAAATTAATCAATTTTTCATTTTTTCTTCAATTTTTAATTTTTTCCGAATTTTTTCATTTTTTAAAATTTTTGGAATTTTCATTTTTTAAAAAAAAATTCAAATTTTCATTTTTTTTCAAATTTTCATTTTTTTAAAATTTTCAATTTTTAATTTTCTTTAAAAATTTAACTTTTTTTTAAAAAAATAAATGTTTCAAATTTTTCATTTTTCAATTTTTTTTTTTTTTTTCAATTTTTACAATTTTTAAGAATCTAATTTTGTATGTTAGATAACGACAAACTTATAGCTTTGTTTCTGGAGTTAAAACCACCTATCCTATAATAAATAAACATTACCAAAATGCCTAATGATATATTTGGTCATACAAAATACAATGAACACAGAGTTGAGATTCTTGTGCTTGAAATTTGAGTAAAAATTATTATAGGAATGAAAGTATTACAGGGAACTCTCAACTCTAGTCTCCAATTTGAGGCTTTCAGTCTGTGTCTGGATCCTATTCGCAAAATTCATGCTAAACTTAAATCCCTACTGCAAAGGTACCCTAATTTGGCCTCAATGGACACTCTCCAAATCTTAGATAGGTATGTTGGCAAATTTAAAAAATTAGCTTGAGAAATTTCGACAAGCCCAGACCACTATGCAGAACAAGTTTTACAACAATTGAATGATCAAACAAACAGTACTCGCACATCAGTTTCAATGTTTTGAAATTCCTACATTTCAAAATAAAAAAAAACAAAAACTACAAACGAATGAGCTGCACACAGATATAACTAATGTCCAAGCTAAACTTCAAATATTGGGAAATGTTATAAATAATCTACCTTTCACCAGTAAACTCAGTGCCATTGCTGGTAATGTTACCAACATCAATCTTCATCTTCAGACTTACGAGGATTTTGGGAAAATTTAAAGTACCATAGCCCAAAATGAGGATACTCTAGCAACCATGGAAAAAACTAACAAGTGTCCAGGAAACAATGGAATCAAAATTACCTGGCATCAACGAAACTCTGAATATAATCCAGCAAAATATTAAAAGCTGGAAAATCTGAACACTGACTCTGAATAATCCCATTTCCATCATCTGATAGATGACATACAGAAAAAATTTAAAAGAATTCAGCAATCAACACCTACACAAAATGACAAAACACAACTCCAATTTTTCTTGAGTACTGTAGCTATTACCACTGAATTACATGCTGTGAAATAAGCTTTGACGACAATCCAGAATACCCTAGCTAGCTTACCCACTTCTCAAGAACTGAGAGCTGTGAAAAGAGCAGTAAATGGAATACTCAAATCTGAGGACATCAAAAATATTCAGGTGGAAATTGCACAAATTCAAGAAACTTTTACCACTTTGCCCTCCAAAAAATTGTCAGTGAACTTCACTAATTCTTTATGGAAATTAGAATCCAAGTACATGGTATCTCGCCCAAGAGATCCAAATTGACACTTGTATATAGCTTATAGCAGATTATCTCAAACATCAAGCTTCAAATTGAGACCATAGAAACAAATCAAGAATCAGCCTTATCAAGTTTCACCACACAGCCTAATGATTTATAAGAGCAATTTAAAAAAACTGTATGTTGATGTGAAAATCAAACGTAGCTACAGCAAGGTTGTTCGTACTACAGGGGAACACCTGGAAAAAGTACTAAGCAGATTGGATGCAGCATAATCTTGCCAATTCTTCTCTTTCGAGATTGTTAGAGTTCATTGTGTACCAAATACTTCTGGGCACTGGACATATGTTAAGGTTTTTAATATTTACAAATGATATCCCTATATAGAGACTCATGAGTTTTTTCTTAGTGGTAGCTTTAAGGTTTTGAAGTTTGGATATTTGAAAAAGGGAAAACAATCTGAGGTTCCACTCTTTATCATACAAAACAAATATGGTGTGTTCAGAGCACTTCAAATACCAATAGCATTTTAGGACAATATTAACAACGAATATACGCACGAGGATAAACAAATGTCTGTTATTAATGTTGAAACTGGTGACAAATTATTTTTTGAAGTCTAACAATTGTACCTTGAGGATATCAAAATGCTCAAAGCATAAAAAATAATCTTACCGACTGTACCACTCATTTAACAGAGCTGCTGAAATACGATTGCTTGGTGTTTACCGAGAACTAGCTGAACGACAATGTTCCGGACAATCAATTGACTTTTGGCAAGCACTTCAATATTTTTTGAAATGATCGTCCTCTTGGAAGGGGAGGCGGTTGTGATGATGTGCGTAAATGTGAAGTGGAAAAGCAAAATTCGAAAGGATCTGAACCGTGACTGTGAAATCGTGTGGGTTGAACTTAAAATCGAAAAAGGAAGGAACATTTTCATTGGTTCGTATTATCGTCAGTAGTGGGAAAGTATATAGGACTGGGCCAAAACTTTTCTTGTATAAAATTAGGCTAAAATGCCTATAAAAGTTTATTATTCAAGTGTCCCCCTCTATCAAATTTAAGATTTTTTGCAATATTACTGGGATGAAGAGGGAAGAGGTATTTTTGACTGAATAGAAATACTTAAAATTAAGGCAAAATGTCTATAAAATCTTATTGTTACTGTGTAAAACCTACGATTTTTGAGCTTCTGAGAAAGGATGACTTCTTTTTTTAGATTAATTTGGATACAGCTGTATCTGTCAGATTGTTTTTCATAAGATTGTTAAAAATATGATTCTCTCGACACTATTTTAGCTTTACTTAAAACTAATCCAGAGGCTTGTGTCACTGAGGCCTTTAAATCTATTTTTGAGCATCAAAATACGGACACACAGAAGGAAATAATTTTACAATTGTATGTTTACCAAATTAATAAAGCAGCATAATATTTAACATTATTCTACATACAGTGATTTGAAAGTTAGCATAATTGAACGATTTAACAGAACACTAAAAAATCATATGTGGAAGCAGTTCAGTTTGGAGGGTAACTATAGCTGGGCAATAATTTTATCTGATCTTGTTCATAATTAGAATAATTCTATACATAGAACCATACGTATGGAGCCTGCTCAGGTTACTGAAGTTAATGAGCTACAATTTATTTCCTCTTCACTGTCCCACATATCAACATACAACCAAGAAACCTAAGTACAAAATAGGAGATCAAGTAAGAGTTGACAAGTTGAAACAACCTTTTGAAAAGGGTTTCACTAAAAATTGGAACACAGAGTTGTTAACTGTGGTTCAAGTTTTACCAGGAAACAGGCATACATATATAATAAAAGACAATAGCAATAAAATATTAATATGAAGATTTTATGAATAGGAACTTAGCAAAACTATATACCCAGATACATATTTTATTGGGAAAGAATTACCTAGAATAATCAATAAGCTATTGGTCAAATGGCTGGGTTTTCCAGAAAAAAATGGATTAATGCAGACCAAGTGATTCTATGACAGCAACATGGAATGTGATAAGACGCTTGGCTGCTTTACTAGAAACTAGAAAAAAATGTTGAATTGCTACCTGATAATATTAGGTGAGTCATTGTAAGCCCATCTAGTTGTGAAAAACTACACTTCTTGTAGATACTTTTCTGCTTGCATCCAATTGGTTAGACTGGAAGAACAGACACTTGTATGTGTTCTCAAAAAGTTTGGAGCAACCAAAATATAAGCAACTGATGAAAGTGTACCTTTAAATCTGAAAAAAAAAAAACACTTGAGAATTGTCATGAAAACTCAGGTGTAGTCTCTAATGATTTATTTGGAAAATCAAAATGAAATTGATTATCTATTCACTCAGGGTTGTCACAGAGGAACAGACTGTTTTTGTCTGGCTGAGACTTGCTTAAAGATTCCTAAACAGCTACTTCATGATAATACAAATCTAGTTTGTCTGTTTCGTCAGAACCACACTAATCTTAAACATGTATATAATGACTATCTAGGAGAAGATTCAAACTACAGCAAATTTTCAAAGTTTTGCTCTTCCTGCTGGAACAAAGATGATTTTGGATTTGTTACAATTGATATAACTCAAAATCCAAACAATGTAAAATATAGAAAAAAATACAATTTTTTAAAAGTTGAGTCATACGTTTAGACGTAATAAATAACCCCTAAACAAAAATGACAACATATAAAATTGAAGACAAACTGAAAATAAAGGATACTATGAACAACACAAGCGTCAGGACCAACCAGTTATTGAAGCCATCAGCAATCTTAGAGAAATTAAGGGTGTTACAGAACAAGATAGGGATCTCATAAATGAGATGGTATTATTATGCATATTTTAGTGCTACACCACTATCCAATATTCACAACTCCTCTAGTACTCCAACAACCAACTACTGAGGCTATATCTGAACCTGAGCAAATTGAGTTGGGTCCCTTGGGAAGTGATTACCTAAGTACTAAAATATGCGACAAAGATGAAGTGTCTGGATTGTATCCAACCATGGAGACTAACGAGGGAGCAGTTTTCTTAATTTATAATCTAGAGTCACAAATTAAAGGGGATGATGTGAAAATAAATTTAGTTGAAAAGAATGGCCGGTCCAGATATCCTGGCACTTTGGGACTGTGGGAACTCATCAGCACGAGACGCCCCAGTAATTATACAGATGAAGGTTACCAGAGATACTCAGAAAATTTGATACTGTCTGATGCTCTGTATCAAAACAATCATTGTTGACTAGCATCATGCTAGTCAGAACAGAATCAAATCTAGCAGTTGGGACACATACAAACATCTGATCAAACCTATATGAAACCAACTCAAAACTGGTAGTGGCATCAATCGCTACAATACTCTACCCCTAGGGTTCGTGTGGGTGGATGCTGTGAGGAAACTCATAGTTAGATTGTTCGTCATAACAGGAGAGGAAAATGCTGGCAATAGTAATTTTCATAATGAAAAAATAGGCATTGTGGATATGATTAATGTTAAACTAACTAATTTTATTGTAAATTATACTAAAGGTTGATTAAATAAATGATTAATACTTAATAAAAATTATTAATACTCAACTCCCTTAGTTCTGGAAGGGTAATGGTTTGGTTAATGACATCATTAACGAACTTCCGTTTGAGATGCACTTACCTGGTTCCAATACTGTGGTTCAGAGTAACGACTGGAGAGAGGAGACAGATGAATCAATCCTTTGGATTGAGCTTGTAAAGACTATGATATTGCCTACAACAATCACACTGGTCTTGGTGATGGTCATGAAGCTGATCAAACATTAGAGCAAGCAGCATTTAGAAGACTAATTAGCAGAGATGCCTCTATAGGTGAAGAAAACAGCAGCACTGGGTAAAACCATTGCCATGAATACAAAACAAAAAATGGCGTGAGGACTACAATATCTCCTAAATATACATATAAAGACCCATCATCATGAAACCTAAAATTATTGTATACCAAGTACCTTATTCAGATCTAAAATATCTTGGAACCTTAGACAGTCTCCTCACCAAGAAACAACAGGAGAAGAAGAAATCTTATTGGAATAGAGGTCATGGAATGAAATTAACTCTCAGTACACCTAGGTTAAAAAGATTGCAGAGTTCCAGAAAAAAGAATCACACTGTTGGTTTCATATTCAGTATTCCAGCCCTCTTACCAGTTCTGGGTGAAGTGGGGAGTGTAGCAGGGGTAGTGCTGCCATAGCGAAAACAGTTATGGATGCCAAACGGAACAAAGCTGAAGAAGAAGAGCAAAAGCGTCATCATCTGGCAACAGAAAAAAATGGGAAAGGGCATTAATCTTCTCAGAAAATATAAAGAAAGAATCACTCACAAAATTGAATATTAAAATATTGATCAAGTTACTGACAATTAAACACTTCAGATGTGTTATCATGTCAGATTCCTACCCATCCAGGGACTATGTAAAAAAAAAAAAAGAGTTTTGTGTAGTCAATTTGGATAGTCTCAAAAATGAAGATACTCACTGGATCTGATATTACTAACAAGATAACAATGCTTTTGTTTTTTATTATTTCTGTTGCATACCACCATTGGGTTTAGTCAGTTATGTTAATATCCCTAATCTCTATTATAGTGAGGACCTCCCCGATGGCGCAGTGGTAGTGTAGTTGCCTTGTAATCTAGGGGTCCCGGGTTCGATACCTGGTGCAGCCACATAGTGGTTAGGGTCAAACTATAAAAGTGTAGGTCCAGTCCCGATTATCCTTACTCTGCACAAAGTGGACTTAAAACACAAAATCAAACCAAAACAAACCAATCTATTATAATGACGAACGCATCCAGGGTTTTGAGGATGTAAATTGTGGCCATCTATGTGTTTCAATATTGGCCTACCTATCTGGAATAAATAACACATCAGTTGAATATTTCCAGAAAGCATTGTGGCATCTAAAGCATCATCATAGGATTATTACATCTCACTGGTGAAACGTCAGTATTGAAACGTCGTGCTTTCTATAGTATGTATCTTAATAGTAATATCACGGAGCACAATAATAGATTTGCAGTAGGCACTGAAAAAATTATTATCACTCCTGGCCAGTATAATCTATCAAAATTACAAGCTCATCTGCCTAGAGGAGTGTTACTATCACAAAACTCTGTTACACACAGAGTGGAATTAGTTTCTGCAATCAAAACAGTTGATCTGGTTACACTTGGTATTATATTGTGTTTTGAGAATAACACAAAACATGAGTTTGACATCAAACACGAAGGTTGAAATATACCTAAATTCTTGGCCATAGAGACTACATTGTAATGTAGCAGAAGGGATGATTACCAATTCCGATGGCAACATAGGTCTTCTCAAACAAACTGGAATCATAACAATTTTCAAAACAAATTCTGAGTTTATGGAGCTAATGATCTACACACCTTCCTCACCCATGTATTTTCCAGTATCCCACAATCGTATAGACTACATAGAGTTATGATAACCAATGAAAAAGTGAAGTAGTAGAGTTTGCTTGTGCTTGTACAGCAACAATATTAGAAATAAATATATAAAATAACCATTAACATGGAGCATATTGAGAGTTACGAATTGCAGTCTTTCCCTCCTAATCCTCGAACAGTTGCTAATCTCAACGAGCCAAATCGAGAGATTGAGATGGATTAGGATGTTGGTGACAGCTTTGTGCACCCTCACAGGGCTGATTTGTATATCAAATTTGAAGCGGTTAAAATTGAAAATGCCGGGGCATTTCCATTTGGTGCAAATATAAAACTAGTAGATAATTTTGTGCCACACTTGTTCTCTCAAGTAGAAATCAGATAACATGGTGATGTGATAGGTAGAGTAGACTATCCGGGCAAAACTTCTTCTGCCATAGAAACACTGATTTTTTTTTAAATAGAAGCAACCTATTATCAGGCAGGGGGATTTTAATCAGGAACCAAACGCCTGACAAGGAGACACACAGTGCTGTTGGGGATGAGTCTGCTGCCCGGTTTCTTCTCAGACTACAAGGACTGGTTATGGGAAGGTGATTTGAAGGTCACTTTTTGCAAGGCAGCCAACAACAACAATGCTCTCATGCTTTAGAGTACCTTAAGTGCAGATGGCACAGCTCTCACCAAAACCGAACCTGAAGCAGCCAAGTGTATCACGAAGACCATGGAGCTGAGGATACCAGTAGTAGAATACGAGACTAATTATGAAATCAAATACAAAGCAGATATTCTAAAAAATCCACAACTTTCCATTACATTTTACACTTACCAGTGTGTCCTGAAACCAGCCTTTGGTGTACATTACGAATTTGACGCTACTACTCAATTCAGTAGTAATCAGCATAATATGTCCGATTTTGAAATAGTGTTGTTCCAGACTGGGACAGAAAACACACACGAAAAAAGTCCAGAAAATTTGATAATTGCAAGATTAAGAATATTTATTTTGAAAATGCACGCAATGAGATCTTCCCCCTAAAAATTATAATCTGGACACAGCACAAGATGGCTATCTGAAATTGTATGGAGTATACACTGCTTACGATAGAGTGACTGAAAGAAACATAGATGTATACTATAGTGCCAGCGATTTCAAGACACAGACCCATGTTTATCATTAACTTATCAAAAAGAAAACAAGTAGTAGTTAATGATAAAACAAATATGAAAATTGTGTGTGAATTCCATGAGCCTCTTCCTGACAACACTTTATGTAGTGTTATTCTAATTGCAGAGTAAACCTTTTTTTATATTGTGAAGAATGAGAGAGTCAAAGCACAATTTAAGCTTCTAAAAAATTCTTAATTTACAAGAACACAACACTGCTGTCTAATCTAAACATTTTAACTCAGTTCTAAAAATACTACAGAGTATATTAAATAAATTATTATTTATTTAAATATTAATAAAATTATTATTTTATTAATACTAAATAGTCAAAGTACATATGATTTTTTTTATATGCAAACCAAAGTGTCTCAAAAATAACTAGTAATCAAGTAGTCACTAGTTTTCATATCTAACAAACTACCAAAGCACCAACACAAACAAGACTAGCCAACTGCGTGGAGCATAACTCCAAGTACACTCTCAACCAATCAATAGGGTGTCACTTGACCTTGGGTGTAGAATATACCCAAACCAGACATTTCAAAAAGTTCAGCTCTTTGTTATCTTTTAGTACGAGGATTTAGAATTTCAAGCATGGTTAGGCAATTTGCTGCACTTAGAAATTAGCTATATCCACAAGAAATTAGGAAAATATAGTTTAATTTTTGCCAAAACAGACCATTGTGTCAATTGGCATTGTACATATAAGGTCCTCGGCAGAACTTTTTCGTCCCTTCTACTGCCATATAATGAAGGAACTGAAAAAAATAAATCACCTTTAACAAAATTATCAACGTATTTTCCAAACATGTTCTACGTATTTTTCAAAAAAATCAACTTCATTTTTTAACAATTTTAAACTTATATTTCAAATCGGATTGAAATCGTACAACTTATATTGGCTTAGAAAAGAACTATTTGTTTCAAAATTCTGTGTCAAAATCTTACTGACTCGGAGAAAAAGTAATCAAATTTAGAAAACACACCTTGAAGAAACTTGCAAAATATGTTTAAAATGTTCAAATCTCAATTACGTTCTCATACTCTTACTAGGCATATTGTATAAATCCCTAAGGTTATATATTTATTTTATTAAAGCCTCTCTGAATGCTTCATGTTGACCAGGGCATTATGTTGTTTTTCTCAGTTGTCTCAGCCTCTGAGGCATGTAAACAATGTACAGTGTTGTGCTAAGCAAACCTCCTGATCTATTCAGGAGACAGGTAGTTTCTTCTACCTATGGAGTCAGCGGTTTGCATAGTGGCAATTAAAAACACGATTCGGCATGGATAGAGAAGTCAACAGAGTACTTCGTATATTATTGAGGCCTGATTGTATTTTATGTAAGGTTTATTAGTCTTTTATTTTCCTAGCACCTTCCCAAGTCGTCGTTATTATGCTGTCACGGAAGTGTTCGAATTTTGCAGCTGTATGCTGACAGCGCGAGAATTTTCCTTTTGCCTGTCCCGCCTACGAACTCATTTGACTACGAAGTTCTTGATTTTCATTTGACTCTCGCAGCTCTTACTGAACCTTGTTTGTAGTAATTTAAAGTTGTATTAACATTAACGCGTCACGCAGCGAGTCAGCGAATCATAGCGTTCCTTTCCTTCTTAAGCTCCTCCCTCCGTTGTAATTTTACCGTCGAAGCAGGAGATTATTTTTGACCGTTGCTCAAAGCAACGATTCCCTTTCCTCCGCTATTTCGACGGAACCCGAACTGTACCCGAAGTCGCCCGAACACGGCAACGAGCAAGCCAGCCTTACTTCTTGCATTGAAGCTCTCCAAGCGATCACGAAAATGCAACTTTGCAAGAACTCTGAATATCTGGTGTCAACGCATTCCATTTCCGCGTTGAAGCCTTTCAGATCACGCTAGAAGCACAGGAAAGAATTAGCATGGAGACTATAATGAAAACTTTAGACTCTGCATATTTTTCCGACCCAGTGGCGTTCGCTCATTAAATTTTCATAGGACCAGTTTAGTAAAGCATATAGACATAAGAAATTGTTTTTCACGATAGAATTTCACATCAACAATGTTAGGGATATTTTAGTTTTATATAGATCAAATTTTCTCATAAAAGTCGCATTTATGCACTTAAGATTAATCACGACTAATAATTTTAACAAAGGAAAAACAAGACGAGATTTTTTTTTAGTTGCTCTCGCAAAATTTTCCCGTTTAAAATAAAGATATTTATAGTAAGTATTTTTTTTGGGGAAACCGACTTGCTTTCGGATTTAATCAGGATAAAGCCAAACGAAATTTCAATATAAATCAGGGAAATTTTTATAAAAGGGCAATTTTTAGCATTTTATGCACATAGATTAATCAAAATTTTCACAACATGCTCGGGCTAAGCCTCATTGATTTGCATGTGCAGCAAAAGTCGCCACGGCACCGTTAGCCTTTCCAAATTTTAACAGTGTGCACTACCACAAATGTTATAATTTGAGAATTTAATATTATTAATACTTATTATTAGGAAATTTAGTTCACTTACCCAATTCGCACCTTATTCGACGAAGCAGCAATGAAATTCATTACTTCTTACTGATGAACTTCATGTTAATTTTAGTACAGTAGTTAATAACTAGTAATTTGTATTCATACTCTAATATATTGCATAATTTATCTCTATAATTTAGGTTACAAACCTAAGGGTTTTACACACCATTCTTATATGAGTCAAGTATATTTTTTTTCCCGCGGCGGGTGTATAAGACAAAGTGACTTGAAGTATGCGGCGGAATAGAGAATTTTTGAGTGGTCCTATTTCTTTTTGTTTAATGAAAATTTGGAATTTAGAAAGTTTTCTTTATTATTATTCTTATTGGGTTTAAACATTTGAACCCCTTTTAATTCCCTGATGCTATATATGTTACCGCCTGGAGTTTCAACGAAAGTCCGAAGTAGCATTTACTGAAGTTCTTGTTTTAGCTTGCATAATAATGAACCACGGCAAATTGCACCGGCCTGTCATTTATAGGAGGCCGTTAGAGGCTTGCCAAGGCAACCTCTTAGGACACTAATAGCTTGCTTTGCGCAACTCAAATTTTATATATACATGGTTCACAACGCAATATTTTTTAAAAATTTGAACAGAAATCAGAACATGCTTGCAAGACTTACTTTTGTTTAATAGCTTTAAATCTTGTAATTTTGAAGTGAAGTCTATTACTGACAACAAATTATTTCAGTTTATTAGAACACGTAATGGTATTTTAATATCAGGAACAGGTCAATTTATTGTCATTCAGAATTTAAATAATAATATGAACACCCACAGATCAATTCAGATTAACGAATGGCAATCTATATTTTATAATTATCAGGATTTTTCTAAGATTATTGTGGATCAACAAATTTTACATACCAGAATTTTAGCTTTTGAACAGGTAAAAATGAAGGAAGTTGAATTACCACTTGATATTCACTATTCCCCAGAGGACTCCGCTTGAACTTGCCTTAAAGCAACTTAATCAATCTATTAGTAAGGGCATTTCATTTCATCAATTAGTTTTAAACCCTTTACCCATGTCTATATTAGTTTTTATTATTTGGAATTTATTGCTAACTGCAGCACTTGTGCATTATTTTTTTAAGCACCGGCAAC
Organism: Lepisma saccharinum; assembly: GCF_977018435.1. NCBI lineage: Eukaryota > Metazoa > Arthropoda > Insecta > Zygentoma > Lepismatidae > Lepisma > Lepisma saccharinum. The sequence continues at coordinate 772,911 of NW_028142955.1, read as the reverse complement.
TTGCAAGACAGGTACATTCAGATCAACATAGCAATAATTTATAATTCAAGGCAACACGTCTATCACGGACATTAATATTTTTATTTAGTTAAGGTTGTGTATTTTAGGTAAATTTTCCTTATTAATTTTCAAAGAATTATGGCAGATATTTAATCAATTTATTTTAATCATAATTTAATCTTGATGAGGCAATTCAATTTAAGTTAATTTTAAGAAAAGGCAATGGAATGAGTTTGGGTTTGTGTGTATGACTTGAATCAATTACATATATCCACAGTAGTTTCCTTTCATTATTATACTTTTCCTCTTAATTAACCTAACCTGTCTATCCGAAACGACGTGGAGGAGCAGTGTCTACACCAATCATGGGCATTTTTATGAAGTACCTCCGCATAAGCAGTCAACTACCGTGAGGAAAGACTGGTCACCAAAAACTTGAAGGAGGCATGCAGACATTTTTTTTTGGAATACTACGAGAAGATTACACCTTTCCCAGTAAGGCAGAATTCAACCATGAATTTCCCAGTTCAGTGGACTACAGATTATACATTTATCCATCATACTTTGTGAAGGGACCAGGTAGAATTTCCCTCCACATCGTTTGCAGTTGGGGCAAAACATTTTTTCAACATCTCCCAAATTCTACGGGTAATTTATTACACCTTTTACATTGCCCCAAACTAAGTTAAGAATACAAGTAATACAAGAGAAGAAGAGAAGCAGAGAGACCAGATATCCTACAAGCAGCAGTTTTGGTTACAACAATAATTACAGATTTATTGTTCAAATTGTGCTTCAGTGTTTCAACACACATGCACATGCAAGCTTATACCATGTGTATTTATGTGGATGTTTCCCAAGCCTCACGGAAAAGAACATTTTTCCATACCCCTTCTTCATATGTTCAGTTTCGTACCATGTATGCTAGCCAGTTGTAACATGCATTATATGTTACATCATAATACAAGGAGGCAACAAGCAGCAGCTATGCCACTTACCCAGTGCTAGAAACAACTAGCGTATTTTTTTTAAGAAGAAATTTTCATAACGAATAGCCAAACGAACATGCAAATAATAGCAATGCATTTCTACGGCACTTTCGAACATTCTAGGAAGTACGCTTTAGTATGCCAATGTTTTATACATATGTTCATTACAAGCAGTTTTTTTTTTGTTTCATCAAGATGGAACATAGTAAGTAACACATTTTTACACATGAATTTCATGTGTGAAATTTTATTTCTGATGTTTACAATCAGAGCAGACAGTTTTTTGTACACTTGTAAGATCTTTTAATTGTGCAGTTATATATCAACAGTATTTACAAGGCTATATTACAGTGTACATAATAACGTAGTGAAGGAAATCGAATGTTATTTTGATTTTCTGGGTTTTTTGCCTACAACAGTTTTATCATTCAGTGTAAATAATTATGTGCAACGAATACTTCCTACTCATACAAAGGAATAAGCGAAATAACCAGTGAAAGATTATATATTTGAAGAGGCTTATTTGGTTTGCAACGAAGGGAAGATTTTATTTAATCAGTGCATAACAACATTTTGCTTTCGTTTGGTAATAAGTGAAGTGGCTATAAATTAAGCAAAACGTACTACATTTTGGTCTACGAAGGCTTTTCTACATGCAGAAACAGTGATATGTGTATTTGTGATAATGTTACAGCAAACACTTGTCTACCAAGATTCAATTTAACATACTACGTTTATTTTTTATATATTTTATACATGCTTATTTACGATTTTACTTACATATTTGAGAATCCCCGCTATCATGTACTTACTTATAAACTTATTTCAAGGGTCCACATCGGGCTCAGTCCCATTTTAGCATTGTGAACTTTGGATTTCCTTACGAAAACACGTCGGCCATCTTCAGGTACTCTTCCTTTACATTCGCTGCAAGTCAAGCTTTGGCATGGCGCTGGTGATCGACAAAAGACAAACGACGAAACGCTCGCGACCCAGTAGGAATGACCTATCCTACATCAAAAAGCTTACGTACGCAAAATGTTGTTACATCGAAAGTTATATCATATAATGACATGAACTTTTGTAAATACCAGTCATATAATGATACATAATTTTTTTTATATCATATCGACATGCGTACACATTATTATGGATTGTAAGGTTTTGGGCAACAATATTTTTTTGGGGTTAGCAAAAGAAGATAAAGTTATGTTATTTAATTCATTTTATTTTCTTATTTTTGTTTGTTTGATTTTTAAGAAAATATATTGAATTGGCGAACCTGGTTCATGCCAAGTTTTGCGATTTAACTTTTTTAAATTTTCAAATGGAAAATTATTTCCGCGGCGGTAGAACGTATCAATCCCTAAGATTATATGTTTATTTTATAAAAGCCTCTCTGAATGCTTCATGTTGACCAGGGCATTCACTTCTTTTTCTCAGTTGTCTCAGCCTCTGAGGCATGTAAACCATGCACAGTGTTGTGCTAAGCAAACCTCCTGAGCTATTCAGGAAACAGGTAGTTTCTTCTACCTATGGAGTCAGCGGTTTGAATAGTGGAAATTAAAAACGCGATTCGGCATGGAGGAAGAGCTCCATGACCTAGTGATATAAAGGTGAGACAAGCTGCGAGGGGACTGACTTTTGGATTGGGATTGAGAAGGGAGAAGAGGTTAGGAGAGCAGTGGAGCAGAAGTGAGACGACGCTCTGGTCAACCGATAGAGAAGCCAACAGAGGACTTCGTATATTTTATTCATCATAATTATCTACATTCATCTGATAAACAGGTAACTATCCTAAGACCCAGCCATGATTCAGGTTCAAAGGTTCAGAAAACCCAACGAGTGACCATTGTCTTTTCTGGTTGATTAATTCCTAAAAGTTATATGTATTGCCAAGCGTTAACTCGTCATGCCAATGACGAGTGCTCTCATCAGAGGACGAATGATGAATAGCTTACATCAACCAGCAATTAATAGCGAAGTGACTGGTTCTGATCCCATCATTCTATAGAATGAAAGGTATGTAAAAATGGGCATACTGACTCAAATATAAGAAACTGAATCTTGTTACTTTTCAAGATCGTTATTTTGTCCTCCAAAATTTCGTATGGGTATCGGAACGTATTCTGCGTACAAACGAAATTGCATTCCGAAGAACGTAGCGTGGTTTTATTCTTATATTTCCCTAAAATCATGGCTTCGATGCTCTCATTTAAGATGTGAAACGTTCCCGAGCGCGTACTGAGTGCCCCTAAAGAAGAACCGGTTACTTCAGAGGTGTATAAGCAAACGACAGAGGAAATGCCCGAACGCCTCTATGTTTTCGGGGAAATAGAGAAGACAAGTTGCATAGTGCTTTCCCAACTATTATTGCGCTGGTAAGGAAAATAATTCAAAATTTTTAAAAAAATGGCTGCACTAAGCGCATGGGGTAAATATGAATGGTTTGATTTCTTCCTCTCAAGGCTACACGTATTTAACTTCTCCAGATATTGGTAATGCATGCTTGCAGGTCCTATTTCACCATGATTGTCGTAGATACGTACTCAGCCTTTCCATTGAGGGAATTCTTTAACATTTTAACTGGTATTTCTGGGGTCTATCAGTGGAACAGGCGTGCTTGTGCACGTTAGGAATTGGTAGTAAGATCGTTGTGTAATTTCCTTGTTATACATATCGATGATATAATTATAATGTACAAGGAATTTGTTACCAATCTGGAGCTTGTTCCGCTGGTGCTCATAAGACTAAGTGAAGCAGCCATTACTCTGAAGTTAGAAAAACATTATTTTGTGGTGCAAGAATAAACAAGCTCGGACATATTAACAAAACACTAGAGTACCGCATGTATCACTCATAAGTGAAAAATTTTTGAAATGTCAAAACCGGAAAATTTGAAACAAGTGCAAAGGGTGCTTGGCTGCTTTAACTGGTTCAGCAGATGCATACGCAATTATTCCTTAATAGCACATCCATTATATGAATTGTTAAATAAAAAAAACTAAATGGAAGTTGACTGTAGAGGCGAATTAAGAATGTGAGAATCTCAAATATTTAGTTGAGCAAGAAGTAACAATAAATTATCTCCGACTTCTAAAAGAAATTCAACATCCTAACTGATGCTTGCCTGGTTCGCATTGCTGTTTTCGTATCAACTTGACGAAGGAACAATTTGACTCTTGGGATTCGTGAGTAGAATGCTCAAATCTACAGAGATCGAGGTTCTTGCTTTTCTTAATATCATTAACAAGCTTTCCACCTTCGTGGTAGGAAGACAATTTGTTGTGGTGTTCGATCGGAAATCGCTGACATGCCTTGAAACAGCTCGTTCTCGGAACGCTAGATTGGCACCCTGGATAAAGCTTAGAGAGAAATTCCGCTTTTTGGTTTAATGTCGAAAGGGTTCAGAGATTGTATTCACTTACACTCTTAGCGGGAGTTTCACCAAATGTACCTCATTCAGAATTCAGATTTAATCACTCTTCGTTGTTATCAACTTGATTGTCTTTCGTTTCAAAACAGGAATTAGTAATTCAGCAAAGTAACGATTCATATCTAAAAGAGATAATATCTAATTTACAAGTAGGTTGACTACATGTTGAATCTAGATCGAGATCTTGGAAACAAATTTCCCATTTAGAATAATATAGTAGAGATTTTCAATATCAGAGCAAATTGAGAATTTGTGTTCCCAATAAGTTAATTTGGAAAAAAATGTTAACTGTCACGATAACTCGAAATATTTTGGGGTGGCGAAGACTTTGATGTTGATTTATCGGATTTTTTATTTGAAGGGAATGAAGTCTGACATAAAAGTTCACTTTAAAGATTATGAAGTCTGTGAGCGTACGAAGCCCCACAAACATCAATGATGATTTATTTCGCAGATATACCGGGACATACGTTGTTGTTGCATCTTCAAGGACATTCATTTCAGGTCCCAAAATGGAAATGTTTTTGTTTACGGTGCTCCATGCAGCTTGTGGGTTTGTATTTGCATACACGAAAGTGAACAATGATAGTACCTAACAAGTAAAGGATAATTTGTCCCGTTCATCTTGGTGTTCCTTAACAGGTTGTAATCAATAACGGGCATCAATTTAGATCGAAATTATATCAGGAAGTGATTTAAAGTTGAGAGAGACAGAGGAAAAGTAAAAGAGTTGAAAAACGTTCTATCAAAATATTATTCTACATATAGTGACGTGTAAGGCAACATGATCGAGCGCTTGAATAGATCTTTTAGGAGACACAAGTAGAAGCAATTCACATTGAAAGGAAACTGTCGATAGATTTTGCCTAATCATGTATATCTTTACAAAGCACAATATGTAGTATCATTCGCATGAAAGCTTCCGAAGAAAAGAAGAGGAACGAAAAGCATTTCATTTATTATGTCTATTGTCCCAAATATCAACGTACATCCAAAGAACCAAAATATAAAATTGGCGATCACGTAAGAATTAGTAAATTTAAAAGTACTACATACGGAAGGGATTTACTATAAAATTGGAGTAATGAAATATTTACCCTACCTGAAATTTTACCACATGATCAAAGATAAACAGGGGGAGATTTTGAAAGGAGGTTTCTACAAAGAAGACCTGGGTGAAACAAAATATCTTATTGAAAATGCAACTTTGATAATTAAGAATAATGGTAAGTTACTTGTCAAATAGCTTGGTCTAATCGGAACGTAGTGTATCGAGAGAAATAGCGTGTTTGTGTAGTGTGGTATGTTGTGAAACGACTCCCTGATCAGGATAAACAAAATATAAATCGTAATGGTGAATTGATGTTGACCATCTTCGCTGTTTCATTGGAGGTGCCTTTGGTTGTGGTTAAACAACCTTACTGGTAGATAATTTCTTACTTCCACCAGGTTGGTTGGATTGTAACAATAGATAATTGTGTGTGTTCTCAAAAATGTCTAAAGTAAAATAAATTCCAAACATTAATGGAATTGTGTGATAATCTAAACATATCTGTGTTCTCACCTGAAATTTAACGTCTCTCCAAATGTCGTGAAAAATTACTTGTAGTGTTTGTTGATGTGAATCTCGAAAACAAAATTCAATCGGAAATTATTTTACCCAAGCTCGTCGCAAGAATATGAGCAGTATTTACTTAGCGCAAACGTTCTACAAGATTCCTAAACAATTATTTCGTGACAATGTTAATTTCATATGCTTATTTCGACAGGTCCATAAAAAGTTGAAACATGTAGATGATGATTATCTAGGAGGTTACGTAGGATAACAAGAATTTCAAAATTTGTGTGTGCGTTGCTGGAAAATAATTTTTGATTTGCCACGTCAACACGACAAAAAACTTACCGATGAGAAATATAGAAATGTATTTTTTTTTAATATGTTCTAAAAAATACAACATCAGATAATATACAAAATATTAAAGCAATGACGAAATGAAAAATGGATAACTTAAAATTACTTGAATATTTTGCCCAAGGTTTTCGAGGTTATAGAAATGAAAATCCCAACTACTATTAATAACACAAGCGTGAAGAGCAACCCTTTATCGATGCTATTGATAATTTTGGTAAAGAAATTACAACTGTCACCGAACAAAATAAAGAATTGATCACCGAACTAATAATACCTCTTGCTGCTAATAACATTTTAAATTGTCAACAGACGAAAACGTGAAATAAGAGTGTATTCTTCGGTTAGTTTTATACTCTCGATTAAATATTCTTCTAATATTTGGGGGGACGATTGCGTGTCAACATGTTAGGCCACTTTTTATACACTCAGGGTGAAATCCGTCTACCATTCGGGGCAAGAATTCGTGTCAACAGATTCGGCAGTTTCGACTGTCAAAAAAACACTATTATGAATAATATCACTGGTTATCATTTCAATAAGTTTTCCCATGTCACACTACATATTTTTTTCCATAATGTATAATAACGTGTCTGTCTTTGGTCATTTCTATGCTTCCAGGGTAAAACCTGCTGTCAAGTAGTCTTGGAAACAATTGTGTGTTCACAGGTTTTGAAGTTGTCACTTTCGAAGAAACACTACTATGCTTAAAAGTACGGGTTATCACTTAGGTAGGTTTTTCCATCACAAGCAGTATAATGTTCACATTGGAGCTGTTTCAATAACACTGTGAGTCAGAAACACAGGCAAACATACTTATAGAAAATTCTGTTTCACTCATGGACGATAACACTTATATCTTTAGGTATATCTACTGCAGATTTAAATTCAGCATACAAAATACTTGTTATATTTTCCGAAAGCTGAGGAGAAAATTTCATCTAGGCTCCGATGATACCTTGTTCCTGGTGTGCGTCTCGTTTCTTGAAGAGTCTGGCGTTATGTCGTAAATCAAGAAAATGGATCCGTTCTCGAACATTTTCCGTGTGATCTGGTGTCCGTAATTGGCGTGGTGAATGCATGTACCGGAAAATAGAGTTTGAGAGGCACGTGTTATCAAACCACTGTTTCCGTCTGTGGTGATACGTAAGTTTTCGGAAGGATGGAGTTCTCCGTTTTTCACAAGATGGAAAGAAGATAGGTTGTGTCACTTCTAAAGTCGAACGGATTTTTATTACTGTCTCCGAGAAAGCTGGCGGTGGAGACCATAGAAAAGAGAACAACATTCGGAAAAGGACCTTGAAAAGCATTATTGATCGAAATCTTCTCCGTTCCAGAGACGTAAGAATAAGCTTTGATGACAATTCTGGTGAACGGATATTGACCAGGAGCGTAAGTGAATGCTCTGTCTATGGTCAAACTGGTGGTAGGAGTAGGAATGATGTGATTTATTACGAGAACAGCCTTTACTTTTTTATTCTGACTGTATGTGATGTCTGGTCTCCCCAGATGTAAAAAGTGTCAGGTAATCTGGATAGATAGATAGATACGTACTTCAACACCGTTGATCAGGTATTTAGACTGCTGGAAGAAATCTATGTGAAGTTTTTCCATAAGTTCGACTACGGCTGTCACTTACGTAGGATTATCGGTTGTCGGAACATACTGGAAAAAGTCTTTCCTGGTGGTGAAATCTTTGTTGTCGGCAGTGATTTTATCTTGATGTTCATTTGTGTACAAATACCTCAGGGAATTAGTGCGATCCGATTTGCGGCATCGCTACCGTAATTGATAGCTACTTCGAAGATTGCTGTATGTTCATAATTGTTATCGGCTGTTGTTACAGCAATGCCGTTGAGAGTCACTATACAATGTACAATGTGAAAAAAAGTTAATAGAGAAGATAATTCGCGACCGTCGTTATGTTTTTGTATCGATGTCATGTCATTCAGATCGGCTTCCCAAAGCATGTCTATGTTCCATACATTGTAACGATTTCGAGGAAACCTTTCTCTCGCAGGTTTGTGGAAAGTGTAGGTTTCCTGAGGAATCAGCCATTTTTTATTATTATAAGGATATATTTTATCCCGTACCGATTTCCACAGACGATCTGCAGATGAGAATGAAGCATGGTGTCGAGGATCGTAATATATTTTCGTGTGAATTTTATTGTTTCAACTTAGGGTCTCCCATAACCGATCTCTCTGTCTACGTCTTTCTCTCAGAGGAACCAGTTTGTAAGATGCAGGTGTTCTCAGAAAAGATGTAGTTTTTCTGGAAACACGGACGGTCACTTTCTTCTTCTTTTTTTCTTCTTCTTCTTCTGTCGATGAGACGGTCCAAGGCTTTCCTTTGGCGACGATGAGGAGTTCAACGTTTTTGGATCCGGAAGTGTCTTTTCCTGACGTTCGTCTATCAAACGTTGTGCCGTAGATGGGTACTCATCGATGATATTCTGTAACTGATGACGTGTATTACGGGATAATCTCTCTGCCAGGTTCTGAGGAAAATACGTCGATTCTGGTGAAATAGTAGAAAAACCGTCGTTATTTTGAACAATAGGAATCTGTAATGGTTCTTTAGATTTTCGACTCAGCCATCAATACTGGTCCAGTTTCTTTCTGTAAAGACGCCATTTTTGATCGTCTGACATATTTTTCATTTTTACAGTATTTTTCATTTTCTTATCTAGAACGGATAATTTTTCAGTTACAGACAAATCGGAACCACGAATACGTGCTAACTGTTCCGGTGAAAGGACGATAATCTTTTTGTAAGAAGATGTCATTTCTTAATGAGGAATGAGAGTACCGAGAAGACCTGATAACAAAGAGTCTAGAAGTAAGGGTAGAAATCCTCCTTTCTGAACAAGAAGTTATCTACGTTTCTTGATGTTCACTTTCGGTTTCACAAGATTGCGTATGACCGTTTTGTAAGGTGTCAGACGGAATTTTGCGGACGGTTTAATTTTCACATTTCCTTTTAAAACATTCAGACAGCATTCGCTAATGAAACGTATTTCATCTGAATGTAAGATCAAAGGTTTCCGACCGGAAATAAAGAAACTAGGAAACCACTAGCACCTAGGAGGATGAAACCCTGTTCATCTGAAAGAGCATGTTTTCTGAATAAAATGACGTTTGAACCATCCTTTTATCTCAATTAGGAGCCGAGATATACGAATTTTATTTTTTAAAAAAACAAACGTTTTTATATAAACGCAAAAATCACATGAACAGTTTAAACAGACGTCCTGCCGGCCCTAATTCAGCTAGACCGGAAGTGATTACATATTCGGAATCTTCATGGCAAGACCATTCATTTGAATTTACCATCAGAGGTTTCCAACGGGAAATAAAGAAAGTAGGAAATTGCCGGAGGTTGAAACCCGGTTCATATGAAAGAGCATTTATTTCTGAGTAAAATGGCTTTTTAATTATCCCTCTACCTGAATTAGGAGCCGAGATATTCGAGTTTGAAATTTTCAATGTCAAAGTCAGGGTCAAGGTCAAAGATCAACGTCAAGGGTCGAAGTCAAGTTCTAAGAATTGTATATATTATATTTATATTATACTTACGGTGGAAGCTCATAGTGGTTCGGATCCCACTTTAAACTGTATGTCCAGTCCCAATTAGCCATACTGTGCATAAAATTGACTCAAAACACCAAATCCATACCCTCTAAATTATAAAAAATTATCACCAATATTATAATATGCACCTTATTAAAGGATAAACATGTCTTAGGTTTGGATTAATATCATTGCCCCCAAATTATAAAAATATGTAACCAATAATATAATATGCACCCTTATTATGGGAGAAACCTGCCTCAGATTTACACTAATATCATAACATCCATATTTGCAGACTTTTCCTACTGATATTTCAACACTGGTTCAAAACATTACATTAAGAAACAGAAAGAAGAAACTTTATATTAATATTAGAACAGTTTATCTCAACACATCTGGAGTTTATCGGACTGTCAGAGAACTGTATAATTAATTAGACCATTATTATTTTTCTATCGGAGTCTGCCAAGCAATTAACAAGATGCAGCAAATTAGTTATCTCGCAAGTGTTAACACTAATTTGATATGATACTGTAATCAAAGTTTACCGGATATACCAATTAGCCAGATGCAGCAATTAGTTATCTCGCAAGTGTTGACACTAATTTCATATGATACTGTAATCAAAGTTTACCGGATATACCAATTAGCCAGATTCAGCAATTAGCTCACTATCTTGAAAGGCGATATGATACTGCAATCTCTGCTGATAGTGTTTGCGGCAGCTGTATATGTTTCCCTACGATCATTTCACACTTAGAAGTTGTGAGAAAAGAACCAGAATGGAGAATGGGTACAATGTAAGTACCTTACATTAATTTCGTATTGTTAAATAATAAGTTCATTTATATACATCGCAACCTTTATTGGTGCCGATCATAAAAGAGTTTATAAAATGTATACACAGAAATTCTTACATTTAATAAAACTCTAGAGGTGAATAATTATATAATATCGGTGTTGCAAAAAATCAATAAACTTCCCATCTAACTCATCGAATGCAACAAAATAAAACCGCAGAAAATTGAACACTGTGTTAGTGCATTAGTACTCTGAGTTCTAGCTGTTAAATTTTCTTTTTTTAAGAAGCTCCACCATTCTCGTCTCCATTCCTTTCTCATTATCCCCCATTTTCTCCTCCCCTTTCTGCTGTCTGACACCTTTAAATAACTCCATTAATTCAAAGCACACTCGAAGAGATGGATGGAAGGTAGATTATATACGAAAATATTTTAATCAGACTGTCGATTCTCACTTTAATGTCTTTGCCAACTTCTTCCAAATAATTTTACAGATCGTCCGCTAAGTTGTTTTCTTCGCAAAAGTCTACGTAACATGCAATATGTTTCTCCAGTTGCTTAGCTTGTTTCTCATTCCACAGCTTTGTTCTATCTCCATGCTGCTTCTCGTTTTTAAGGTCAGCATACAGAAGGTGAAACTCGAACGGTAACAATGCCATCTGAAAATAAAAGAAAAACTGTTATTTTATGCACACGTCAGTATTATACAATATTATATAGGAACACATTTCTCTTCAGCAACAGTGGATGAATTTCATTACAACGTACCTACGTTATGTGACGAGGACGGAAATGGGACAGGCCGTCGCAGATATACGTACCACCATGCTGCGACATCTCGAAAACCAGGAGGAGATTAGCAGACGCCAGCACGAGTATGTTGCTCACCACAGCAACAGAATAATCGCTGCTGCTGAACAGTTTGCAGAACTTTTACGCGAACTGTTTCAGCAGGGCGAATTATTCCGTGCGGGGATGATGAAGGATAGGATTTTATAATTTTTAACAGGGTATTTTTTCCAGACTTCGTCGTTGAATAAACATCTCAATACATAATATAGCATATTTCTGATCGCTGTTATTATTATTATTTTTCAGATTTCACCGTTCAACTTTCGATGCCGGTGCTCGTCTACTCTGCGACCTGCCCCGGCACCTTTTCCAACACGATATAATCGCTGCTACCGGTCTTCCTGGGGCAGATATTCCTCTCCCTCAAGCCGCGCCGCACGACGGCGTTGCTGGTCCTGCGCCTCCTGGTCAAGAGGTCGTGCCTGTTCCGCGTCCTCCACAAATCCCTCAGCAGGAGGAGGAGGAGGCGCCGCCTTCCTCTCCCTCTGTAGTGGATATTGCGAAGGAGGACGACGACGACGATTTTTGAGTTCCTCTTGTTTCCTCGTTCTCATGAATAAAAGAAAAACATGTGCAGAATACAGGTAATATTATTTTTTCTTACCTTAGAACGATCTAGTTTTCACCTTCCGAAGAATCCGTCTCCTCTATCACGTTAGGAAATTGCCGTGTACGGCTAAATTGCTCTTCCACTTTGAAGATGCTGGAAAGAAAATCATATTTTCTCCTTAGATCACTCCTTTTTACAGGGTTAACACCGTACTCTGATAGATCCGCAGGGTCCAGAACAAGACCATTCACTACGCCTGTCGGGTCTCAAACCTATGCCACTCTTGAACCATTTTAAAATTTCGTTCAACGTCAACACAGACTCCCGATAATGTTTTCGAAACATCTGCATCAACTTCGAAACATAGCAGTAATCTACCATCATGCACAGCCTGTGGCATCCTACCCGATAGACTCAGAATTTCGTCTTTTACCAATTCTTCCAAATTCTCATATGGAATCAATTCGATTCCTGAAACAGCATGATTTAGTCTCCCATCCGCCATCATCAGATATTTTGTTACCTCACATTTTGGAGGAACATGTAGATAATCTTTATTTACGTGTTCCGAATTTAGTTCCGATTTGCCTTCTTGACATAGACAGTCAAATGACGAAATTCCTTTGACTACGGCAAAAAGTCTTGCATTGTACCCGTGAGCAGCTATCTCATCTACCACACGGTCTGACCACACACCGTATGGTAGGTGGCAATAAATAATTTTATAAATATAATGTGTCTCGCATAATCCATGTCTAAGGTTCTTGAAAAAAATACACACTGATCGGAAAAGCATCACTTCCCATTTCCATGTACGTATCGGATGGTAAATCTCTATTATAAAAAGTGACCAAAAGAGTTTCTCTGTACCTCACAGGAGCATCGACAATTAATAATATTGAACCTTTATTTACAGCCATCTCTGGTTTACCAGACTTAATTTTCCTCGACCAGAAACCGTAACAAGAAATGCAAGACACATCGTCTTTACCTGGAGGAATTTCCGTGTACCCATATAAAGGATTACACGTTAGATCCTTCAACACAGACTGCTTCCTTTTTCTCGAAAGTTCACCAGAACAGTCGATACTGTTTCGCCTACGATGTGTTTTTTACTATCTCGTATGCATGCTGTGCCGCATTCCTTTCTTCCCACGATTTACGGAATTCTTCTTCACTAATCCAGCTCCGCACATCCGTATTCTCTTCCGTCCTCACACCTGTACGTATCGACGACTCTGGTGAACATTGAGGAGTAGGTAGCGAACCACGATTAGTTACAGGTTCAGGTGGGGATGACTTTCCAATCATCTCACCGACAAATGTCAGCATCCAGAATACAAAACCCATAGTATTCACCTCGGAATACAGATTTATACCTAGCTCGTCTAGGAACAAGTGTCAGCAAGGTCGCAGATGATTACTAGCAAGTTTGTCCTGGAACAAGTGTCAACAAGGTCGCAGATGATTACTACAGGATAGCTAACAGTCTACCGAACTGTGGAAGTGAAACACGGCAAACTTCTTATATACCTACCTACCCCTCCTCTGTAACAATTCCCTGATATTCTCTGCGCATTCTCTCGCGCAAGGCATCCAATACCCACGTGCTTCGTCAGTCCTCCCCGTTTCCTGGCATACTTTGAAACCCCACCTCCTCCGAGAACACAACTTTTATATTCCATTCATACCCTGCCTCTCGGAAACTTTTTTTTTTCCTTTTGCCCACTCTCCATTCCACTGCTCACTAACGTATCCTGCTCAGAATCATACCTTATCAACTTTCCAACGACCTTCTAAACGCCCATTCCAAGAAATCATCCCAACATATCTCCTTTCCAACTCCTTTATCCCCTCTCTTTATTCCCAACCGAACCGGAAACCCGTTTCACCATTCCCAGAAAACCAACCGTCACCTCCTCAATTGATTTATCGGACTCAACGCTGGTGCATAACTACTATAACATACCTGAAAATTCTATCATAATTACAACCAAAGTCCTTTAACTGGTTTCAATGCTACATTTTACTAATTATTTCAAGTTTAAACTTTCTTTTGAAAGTGTTTCATAGTGACTTCGACCAGATTGAATTTTGACTTGATCGGGCGTTACGTCTTGTCCCCGAAAAAATCTCTATAAATAACATACCTGAAAAATCTAATGTTGATTACTTGCCTTTTTACTCTCTTTGATTAGTGTGGTTTTCTAGAAAGCGTATAAATACATCCACTTGCTTCACTCGTAAAAATGATAAAACCAAATGCGATACTTGTGAGAAGCTAATCTCAAGAAATAATTTATCAGTATATAGGGCAACGTGTAGCAAAACAGGTTCAGGAATAAATCGTTTGTTACCTTCTAAGTTACCTTCTAAGTTCTATCCTCAATGTGGAAAGAAATTTAGCATTAATAGCCAAAAAAGATTTGCAAAGTGTCATCTAATTCTGCAATTTCCGAAACAGCAACGACTAGTCAAATTGCAAAACCATCTCTGAAAAGATAAACTGTCAATCCTGTAACTGATGCACTCAAACCAATACAGACTAAGTTACCGATTGAAATCAAACTACGTCGAAATGCTATTCGGTACACAACTCAAAGACTTCAATATTTTGAGACCAGAAGCATGCTCTGACATCAGTAGCGCCCTGATTGAAATGAAATCTTCTGTAGTGGACCTTCTTATAAACGAACTCGAAAACAGTAAGAATAGATTTTATGTCATTCTTTCTTCTGTATATTGGAATTCCAATGATGAGATATACATATTCCATCATTGCTAAAAACCCAAACTCTATATTTGGCCAATATTAGTAATCTGACGGTATTTGACAATAGTTTAATTGACGAAATGGTTAAAAAGCATGAAGAGGTCGAGGCTAATAGTTCAGATTGGACGTTGTGCGGAGTTCATCATGATTTAGAGTTGAGAATGAGTCATTTCAGACCTCTTTTGGGAAACCCTGACAAATTACAAGTGAAATTGGACCACTTGAAGCATCTTTCGGCATCTATTTACATTCCCTTTCCACCGGACATTCAAAATAAAAGAGTTGTGTTGAATATCCAGAATAATGACACCAGTTGCTTTTTCTGGTGCGTCTTGGCGGCTCTGATTCGATTCATTGGTCAAATCATCGAGAGAGAGTTGGACATTACAAGCAGCACGAGTTTGAAAGTATAATTTCTAGTGTCAAATACACGGTTGTTATTTCTGTTATAACGAAGTTCGAAACCCAGGCACGAGACGGGAAAGGCCATCGCTTAGCCTTAAACGTGCATAGTTACACAACGGACAAGCATATAATATATCTTTTTAGGACAAGCAATGTTAAAGACGACGGGACTACTTAAATCGACCTGCTTTTTATTGCAGACGATGACACGTTTCATTATTGCCTCCTCGCTTCAATCTCACGGTTGATTAGTGACCAAATAACCAAGCATAAAGGCTATTCGAGGTTCGTACAAGCTTCTTAACCGTATTCGATGATAAGAAATAACTGTATCACCGAAAATACAATGGACCTCAAATTGCTAGTTAAAAATTTGGGTGCTGTGTTAACAAGCATGCCCGTATGAATTTGCCGGAATCGAAAAAGGTCGAAGAATTTAAAATTCACAATGCAATGTTAGAGCATCCCGTTATTATTATCGCAGATTTTGAGGCTTTCCTCAATCCACTCTCCTATTGCAACCCGGATCCCGAACTTTCTTCCTCCAGTTGCACGAAGCATCCAGTTTCGTATATGTGGTTGTGTGGCGTGATTCGCCACTTATTTATATTTCGGACCTGATTCTGTCGAATGCTTCTTGGATAAAATGGTTCAGGAGGTTTAAAAAAATTGGCAGTGTGTTACATAAATTGAAATCGATGATTCCGTTAACTTCTACCGAATTGCAAAATCACGATGCAATCGTTGTCTTTATAGTGTGCGATCAAAACCAATCAGTTGATAATTGAGAAGTATTCCACGACGATCATTTCACCGGACACTATATCAGTCCATTATGTAATTCCTGCAATATCAAAACTCGAAGTCCCAAAAAAGATTCGTCCCCGTATTCCTTAACATAATTTTCACACCTGGTTAAACATCTCGACTATGATGGAAAACTTATAAGGTGTCTTGGCTCAGAATGAGGAGCGATATATTAGTCTCAGCAAGCAATTGTAGATTTTTGAAACAAAAAAAATGCAATGGAAATGCGTTTTCTCGACTTGTGTAGATTCCTTTCGTCTAACCTCGACGCTCTCGCAAGCAAACATCACTGATAATTATCAGTTAATATTCACGATCGGTATTTTACTAATTTGAACGTAGAACTCGCTAGGCGAAAAGGAGTGTATCCCTACGATCATGCGACCGACCATTCCAAGTTTGAGGATGAGTTACTTCCGCCACCGTCAACGTTTTGCAGTCGACTCAAAGGTTCAGATATTAGAGATGAAAAATAGTAAAATCATCAATTGATGTTGAATAAATTACGGTGTCGGACAATTGGTAAATATCATATCGCATACCTAAAATTGGATGTAACAATCCTTGGATTGTTTGAAGCATTTCGCAAAGTATACATGCATATTTACAAGTTGGTCCCCGCATACTTCTACAGTCTTCCAGGTTTGGCATGTACGGCCATGTTGCTTGAAACAAAAATTAAACTCGAATCGATATCGGATGTAGACATGCTTTTCGCTTATCGAAAAAGCTTTAAGTGGTGGCATGTTTCAGTGCACTCAGAGATATGCTAAAGCAAACAACATGCACATGGATGAGGAGCAATATGATCCAAATCGAAACTCAAGATATATTTCTACATCGATGTCAACAATTTATGCGGACAATCCATGATGCAGAATCTTCCTTATGGTGATTTGGAATGGATTGATTCTATTTCGATAAATGTTTTTGATTTCGATGACATAGAATGTAGTTTCTTCGACGAGCTAGATATCTGATTTCTCATACAACGTGCACAATCTGTTCAGCTATTTATCACCAACATTCGAGTATAAATGTCCACCTGAATCGATTCAACCAAAGCTTCTGATGACTTTGGAAGCAAAATAGAAATATGTTATTCATTAGAAAAATCTTAGGTTCTTATTGGAGAGAGGGGTTCGAGAAGTGTGTGTACAAAGGTTTCTCATGTTTAAACATTGGGAGTGGTTGAAATCCTACATAGTGACCAACACGGAGCACAAAACGAACGTCACTTCCGATTTGGAAAAATATTTTTATAAACTAAAGAATAACGCTGTATTCAGAAAGACCATTGAAAATGTAAGGACTACCGATTACATGAGATTAGTTTCCGATGCAAATAGGTGCAGGAAGTCGAAATCCGATAATAAATAAATAACCATTGTAATAAAAAATGCCAAACGATATTTTTGGATACACGAAGAACATGGATCATGCTAGCGAGATACTTATGCTGGATGTCAGGTTTAAATAATTAAGAACCGATCTGATAGCTTTGCAAAATACACTCAACACCAGTCTACAGTCGGAAATAGCAAGTCTTCAGTCTAAATGATTGGAACCTATTCTCAAAATAGATTCTGAACTGAAATATTTTTTAAAAATATTATGTTGACTATCTGTCGGTTCACAACGTGCAAGATATACAGTTTAGATATAAAGATAAATTCATAAGAAGATATGATATTGCTTAATTTTGGCCAAACAATAGACTATGGTATCAAATGACCTTGGACAAAGTAGTTCTGTGAAACAATATACTGATACTACTGGTTCGCTTCAGAACGACTTAGACGAATTGCAGCAGCTTCAAACGAAAGATATATCAAAACTGAAACTTGAAGTTGATGACCGAACTTCTAATATAGAAATATAAGTCCAAACTTCAAAACTTGATTGGCGATATTAAATCTGATTTTGACGTTGAATAGTTAAATAACTCTATCTCTAACTTACGTGATGAATTTTCCACAATCCAAAGTGAAAAACTGATCAAGGAGGAGCTTCAAACAGAAGAAATTCATAACCATCTCTAAAAAATTAACAATAAACAAATTGTCTTCCTTGCAAGGTAATGAATCAATAGCATTCCAAAGAAGCAAAGTAATTCAACGTTCGTTAAATACAACAAGTTGTATGGATTAAGCCCACATAAGTCATGTTACTGTTCTATAATCGATGGTACTATACGAATACTTGAATTTTTATACTGGACTCATGGAAAACAGATCGCTATTCCTACAATTACATTAATAAGTAAGCGCGGAGTATAGAAGGCAGGGAATATCCCTTTCTCATATTGGGATGAAACTCATTCTTTAAATGAAATACATAAGAATGAAGATCTTACAGTTTTGATGTGGTAACTGGAGATAATTTTTTTTTTCAAAATACCAGTGAATAAACATCCAATCACGTTAGTCATTTCCATGAAATAAAATTTCTCACTCAATGTATAGGAAAGCTATACTGAACGAGTTGCACAAAACCTGTGAGTCGCAACTACAAGCGTTTAGCGGTGGTGACAAGAGGCATTAGTTGTTTGGCAAATTGACGTCGTCGAAATGAGCATTGGTAATTTGAAGAATTTACATTCAATCAAGAAGGCCAACAAGTACCTCTTCACCTTCATAAATACATTCTCAAAATTCCCATGGGCTATAGCTCTCAAGGTCAAAAACGGGAAAATGTGTAGAGGAAGCATTCAAAACAATTTTCGATGAAAATGGCAGACGACCCCCAATCATTCAAACGGGGAACGGCAAGGAATTCTACAATTCCGTCTTCATTCATTATTTTACCTTCAGTCACATAAAAGCCAGCATAATGGAACGTCTCAATCGAAACTTGGAAACGCACATGTGGAAATGGTTCACGCTTCAGGGTAATCACAAATGGGTCGACATTCTACCGGAACTCGTGGTCGATTACAATCATAGACAACATCGCACCATCGGTATGAAACCCGCGGACCGGACTAAATCTAACGAGCGGCGTTTAATTTCTACGGTTTATTGTCCAAAGTACCGTCCCACGACCAACAAATCAAAATGCAAAGTTGGAGAAGAGACAAGAATCAGGAAATTCAAACGTACATTCGAGAAGGGATTCACTAGAGTGCTGAACTTTTTATTGTAGTCTGAGTCCTACCCCGAAACCGTCACACCTATATATTTAAGGATAGTCGCGATAAAATTTTGAAATGTAGGTTTTACGAAGAGAAGCTCACTAAAACTAAATACCCCGACACGTATCTCATGTAGAAAGTATTGCG
This sequence comes from Lepisma saccharinum, assembly GCF_977018435.1. NCBI lineage: Eukaryota > Metazoa > Arthropoda > Insecta > Zygentoma > Lepismatidae > Lepisma > Lepisma saccharinum. The sequence continues at coordinate 753,535 of NW_028142955.1, read as the reverse complement.
TAGAAAAGATAACAAGCTCTGGTCAAATGGCTGGGACTTTCTGAAAAGTGTTGGATCAATGCAAACCAAGTGATTCTATGAGTACGTGGAACGTGGTGAAGCCAATACCTGTTTCGTATTGTCAAACTAAAAAAGAAAGAATCTGCTAGTCGTTACCCGATAACATTCGTTGTCTTATTGTTGATCCTTCTGATTGTGGAAAAAGTACGTAACTGGTGGACAATTTTCTGCTCGCAACTAATTTGTTAGATCGGAATAACATACACCTGTACGTGTTCTACAAATGTTTGGAGCAATCTAAGTATCAGGAACTGATTAATTTGTAAGATGGTCTGGGCATAGCCACTTTTGAATCCGAAATAAAACGACTCTATCGTTGTCACGACAATTCTGTAGTGGTATTCGCCGATATAATTTTAAAAAAGCAAAATGAAATTCGCAAACTTTTCACTCAGTGTCGTCACAAAGGATTGGATTGCATTTACTTAGATCAAACTTCATCCAAAATTCCCAGACAGTTATTATGCAATAATGCTAATTTTATTTGATTATTTCGTGAAAATCACACGAATCATAAACATGTCTATGATGATTATGTAGGTGTAGATTTAAACTACAATCAATTTTCGAAATTCTGATCTTCTTGTTAGAACATTGACAATTTTTTCTACAATTGATATGACTCGAAAACGAGAGGAAAGAAAAACAGAAACAAATCAAGGAAATTGTAAATGTTAAAACGTCACACGATGTTTAAAATAATCTTATATCAAAAAATTACAATATGAAAAATCGAAGACAATCTGAAATTGTGCGATTACCTTGAACAACGCTTCAACGGTTGGAAATCCGAGAATAGTGGATTTTACGAATAGAACAAGCTCGAAGGTCAACCTATCATCGACGCTATAAGCGGTCTCGGTAAAAATATTAAAAATGTTACAGAACAGAACAAGGATCTCATTACGGAAATCGGACCTCTTGCCTGGCGAAAATAGGTATTTTTCCATCCACGCCTCTTCCAAGCATTCACACTCCTCTCGAACTTAGACAACCGCCACCACCGCAACGTCAAGCCATAGGAAATACTTCGTCTTCTTCGGATAAGATCGAGTTTTGTCCACCGCTAAATTCGACAAGGACGATTTTATCCGAGCTTGGGAAATAACGAAGGAGTGATTTCAAAATTGAAAATCGAAAGTCACATTCGAAGTAGACGACGTAAAAGTTAATTAAATGAAAGAAATAATTAGGCTAGGTACTCCGGTACAATTGGACTGTGGGGACTCATCAGTCACAAAAAAGTATCCGAAATATTAAACGGACGAAAATTATCAAAGTTACACGGACATTTTAATATTATCGGATGTTCTGAACAAAAACGACGGCGCCACTCAGAACGGAGTGAAATCAAGCAGCGGAGAAAAATACAGGAATCTCATAAAACCTATTTGGAACGATATAAAATGGAAGCTGTGCCGAACGCTGTAACACACTGCCAAAGGAATTCGTGTAGGTGGACGAAGTTAGGAAACTCGTGCATCGTTTACTTTTTATAGCAGGCGATGAACATGTATGTAATCGTAACTATCACAAGAAAAAGATAGGCATCGTTAACATGATCAGCACCAAACTCTCGAACTTCATCTTGAACGATAGTAAAGAAATGGGATAGCTGATCAAAATAATCAGCACTCTTGCACGAAAATTTTGGAACGTGGCCGAAGACAAGGGTCTCTTGAACGACATCATAAATAAATTTCCGTTTGGAATGCATATCCCAGGTTATCAGTACTAGAGACCGGGTACCAAACTCAAATAACGCTTGGAAAAAGGAGACAGGGGCGTGAATCCGTTGGATGCTGCTTGCAAAGATTACGACATCGGTTAAAATACTTACACAAATCTAGATGCACGTCAAGAAGCAGATAAAAAATTGGAACATGAAGCATTCGGGAGACTTATCAGCAGCGAAACTTCTCTGGGGGAATGGGTTAGAGCGTTGGCACGTCCATCGCCATGAACACGAAACATTAATTGGGATGGGGTCTTTAAGTAACACTCAGTAAAATAATTACCCCGTCTCGCATAACTCTATTTCCCCTCGAATTATTGCATAAAATATTTACGATTACGTTCAACGGAGGTGACGAGGATATCTCAAATATCGTCGACTTAGGCGAAATAACATCCAAATTTTGACGAATGTGCAAGATGGTTCTCATGGAGCGTCTTCGGAAAATATGCGGCAGAAAAAGCTTGCAAGATTTCAACATCCAATTTTAGACTGCAAGGGAAAAGTTGGCCAAAGATAGAATGAGCTTCCCGAAACAAGGCAAGGAATGAGACGACACGCCGACGATTGGTAGGTCCAACATGGAATCAGTTAGCATCATTGGACACCCCATTGCCTTTTCTGAAGCACGAACTTTCTACTTCCACTAACTAACTAACTAACTCTCTGGCCTCCTTAAACCCGAAGGTTCATGGCTGCAGCAACACAGGCCTTCCATCTGACCCTATCTTGAGCAAGATCTATATACTCTTGTCCATTTCAACGTTGTCCCTCCATCTTCATCTTGGCCTTCCTACAGGTCTCTTACCATCAGGCTTCCCAACAAGAATCCTGTAAACTCCTCTTTCCTCTCCCATTCGCGCCACATGGCCTGCCCACCAAAGTCTTCTTGATTTAATTATTCTAAAAATATCTGGACATGTATACAAATTATGTAGTTCTAAATTATGTAACCTTCTCCACTCATCTGTCTCCTCATCCCTTTTAGGTCAAAATGTTTTCCTAAGGCTTTTATTTTCAAATACTCGTAATTTATGTTCCTCTTTCAATGCGTAACGTACTCTGAGTACGTGGGATCGAACCAAGAACCTTCACCATTGAGGGGGGTGATGTAGCTCGCTTAATCATTCATCCTCCTCATTTGAGCACTCGCCCTTCTAGGTAAGCCTAATGGTAATGGGCGAGAGGTACTAACTACACACTTGGAAATGGCAAAACACAAGCTTTCGGATTTATACCTTCAAGTCTAGATCAACATGGTTGGAAGTAACAATACCTGTCTGTCTCTGATGATACAATTCCCCGCTGATAGCTGTTCATATCGAAACGTGTTCGATCGCTCAATCTCCTCAGTTCCTTCTTGTTCGGCGATTCCAGGCAAAAGAACCCACACCACACGTTGCTCTCTGTTTTGTTCTCTTTCCTCCTTCCCTGGTCGTTGCCCTGAAATACCAGCTGATCAGCACCTTAACTCCAATAGACCAGGAAGGATTTGTAAATTACTGATGTGACATTCTTTGAATGCCTGAGAGAGCAACGGCTGGCGACAGGGGTTATGAATTCAGGCTAGCTATAAATCTCAATTTAGAAGAGATTGATACGATTACCCCCTCTGGAAAAAATTTCCAGAATTGAAATTTATATTTAAGGTATCCATGTTGATCTATCCTTATAAATCGAAGTTTTTATTAAAAACATAGAAAAAATAAAAATTAAATAAAACCATAGTTTCCGCCAAAACCGAAAAAAAAATAATGATAACAGAATAGTAATTGAGTAAATACTTGGCGATACTTCAGATGCGAGAACTGGCCATAGGCATAAATGTACTGTCTGGTGTAACTGGCCGTAAGAAAAACAAATAACAAGCTCGCATCTTTGCTTAGTAAAAAAAAAAAAATAGCACAGTGCTTAACTTGCACTTTGATACTCGCTCACATAATCATGCATGGAATGAGCGTACCGTCAATTTTGTAATAGCTGCAGAAGATTGACATGTGATGATCACTGACATAACTGACGTAACATGTTAAAGGTGTGGCCAAGCAACAATGATGGCTGCTTATGACCTGAGGTCGCCAAAAGGGGCGTGAACACACGTGTGCATTAGTAGTCAACACAAGTGGACTCACACAACACATATTTTCACTTGAGTTAAAAAGTACCGTAAATTCGCGGATACACTACGTAGTGTTTGTATGTGTGTATAATAAATATATTTCCACTTGGGTTCTTCTTGTTTTATATTGCGATGCACACGCATTCACTGGAAGTGTTTGGAGTTGTCACGATAGTTCAGTGGATTGTTATCACTCTCGGCACTACTGGAATTACGGATGTAAGTATGAATTAATATTTGAAATCCATGAAGCACACATGTACACTTGTGGGTAAACATGCCGTCGAGTTACTGTGAGACTTCCCTTTGTAGGTTGATGCACTTAGCAATTTTGCTTCGATGTTTTCTTTAAAGCTGGTAAGAAAACGATCGACAAGGGCATGTGTTAAAAGCACTGTTGATTAGTATTGTTCGGTGTACTTAATGATGAATAAACGACTTTTAAATATTTTCACATGGTACACTCCCGTGCAAAAGTTGCACAACTGGTTGCACACAGATTTTCATTTCAACGTTTCTTTCAAAGAACTAAGTGAGAAACGGTCGACAAAATTGTAGACACTGGCGAAACACGATTTTGTCATGCAGCATATTCACTTAAACCATGTAAAATTGCACCGTTGATAAGCATAGTTTGTGCATTTATGGAAAAGTGAATGAGACATGGGACGTTGAAACTCACTGAGTACACTCCTGTGCATGACGTTAAAAGACAGGTTGCACACACTGGAAGATTCTTCTTTGTGGGTGTAAAACTGCTTTACATGAAAGTTGTAGAGTTGAATGTGACGCATTACATGTCACATAAAAATGCACTTTCGTAAACACTGCGGAATGACTTTTTGGGAGGGGTCATGTACATTCTGTAATGCAAGTGTACAGAGGTGAGAAGTGTAAACACTAGGATACGTCCTTGATGAATTTCTGCTTCTTCATTGGGTGAAATTTATAAAGACTGGCAGATTTTGGGGAACGTTTACACACGGTGATGACTTGGATTATGTAAGCTGCACTTTTGATTGAAGTACCGTGATATTTGTGGAAAGCGATGCACTTTCGGAACAGGAGCATATTGTGTGTAGTTTGTGGGGACAAAACTACGGTGTTCATTCTTCTCTCTGGTATTCTGCTCTCTTTCCTGCTCCCTCTTCATGTCTTCTGTTCTTCTTTTCTGCATCTCTTCTGTTCTTCTTTTGTGGGAGCATTGATGGGGAAAAGGACTGAAGAATTTTGTCCGGTTTGGGAGTTTCTTCTTATAAGGGTGGAAAGTGTTTGTTCCATGTACTAAAATACTGGCAGGCTGGCTGGCTCACATGGCTGTTGCATGCTGTTGTCCTGGGAAGCTAAACCGTCGGGATGCGTGCAGATTCGGGTTCGAATCCCGTTCTCCTCGCTGGTGATTGGCCAAACTGCTGCATGTTGATTCCCAATAGATACGCTGGGAAAATCCTTCTCCTGTTGATAGCTCTTGACTGGTGTGATGAATAGACAGACTTAGGTAAAGGATAAAGTATAATTTCGTAAACGGGAAATGAGGAAAGGGGTGTTGATCTAGACTTATTAACACAAATACAGAAATTCAACTGCTTTGCCATTCCTCGTATGAACATTTATAAGTTACCACGATAATACAATATAAAGAAAGCTAATAACCATAAAATAATAAGGTATGTAATTAGATTGATACTGAATAAGGTTAGTTATATTTATGTGAGAATTCATAACGAAACCAATGAAATATTTGTTAAAATTATCGAAATTATTTCTTTAATTTCCCTTGTGCTATGAGAAATGTCCTGTTTCCGTTTGATTCATCTTAAATTACTACTACTCTTTTGAATGGAAAATTGCTTGCTATAAACATTGAAAACTCTACTTTGCCTATTATTATACTATTGTTAACGAACATTCTAGACAGTCGACCAAGTCGTTAAAAATTGAACGTGTACTGGCTCATTGTGGTGAGAGAGGTTTAAAATATACATACTTTTACTGGGAAATAAAACGTTAAGATATATAATCGCTTAAATTTATTCTAATAGTTTGCTTCGCTTGAAGCAAATTCTGTTCGTAAAAGCGTTTCTGGGAATTATAACGCCGGAGTGGCAACATATTTGAGATGTGGCAACATTGTATCAAACAAAGAATTTGCTATCATTGAAGTTTTCCTTCCCGTGGTTGTCCTGTTAAAGGAATACATGTCTTTCGCGGCCGAAGTGGCTGCTTCTTGCTGCGTAACTCGATACAAGAGGGAAAGGGGGGTGATTTTCTTACGTTGCAAATTCTTCATTCCGACGGCTTCAAGACTGGAGACTAAATTCAACGTTTGGAAAAAAAAAAAATGTGTCGTGACAAGCCGACTGGGTCCAAAGATGACCGACGGAGGATTGCGGGATGGCAAGGGGTTTGAGGAGTGAGAGGGGTTTGCTTCTCCGCTGCCGAGCTGGACTTTGGTCGCTCCCATACAAAAATGCACGTGTTTAAAACTGTACTGTTTACTCTCTCTAATGTTTATAAAATTGGGCTGGACTCGCGGTGATTGGTTGCTTGGTTATCGCTGAGGATTCGCCCGCAGCGGTGTTAACACTTTTGGCGCTGCTCCCGTTTTTCAGCTTGTGAGGTTTAAACTTTGATTCCAGCGACGTTGCTGCTGGCGATCGCGCTGACGCGACTTGAACCATGTCCCAATATTATTTCAAATTACCAGGCAAGCAGTTTAGTACAATCGAGGGTGTTTTAATAAGAAAATTCTTATTCTGAAGAACATGATTAATAAATTACTTTGGTTTCTTGTTAAGATGACACGATTTATGTAATGCTTCTGCTCTTGACTGTACAAGTTCCTGTGCATATTTAGTCTCAACCGCAGTTACTCTTTCTTACAACTAACGTTATTTCCTACCTGAAGTTTTACTTTTCTTGATGGGGGCTTTTCTGGTTTAAATTTGTTCAAACTTTACTATTTAAAAGATAATTATTATTTTAGTCTCGTTAGTTTACTTTTCGTCTGCTAACAATCGTTTATTTTGAATTTAAAATATTAGACCTGTTTCACTTTAATAAATGCCGTAACTTGGAGCAAACTTGCAATATTTATATTTAAGATTATAAAACAATCTGCATTTTAAAGTTTTTAACATTCGAAGCTACAACGTGCTAAGGATAAATATTCAACTGTCAAACGAAATGTTTCGGACAGGAAAAATAAATATATAAATATATACTAACAAAAAAAATCTCGTTAATATGTGAGAAACGTCCACGCCGTGTGATGCTCTCATAATTCTCTTCTAGTTATTCAAAATAAGTTGGCTGTGCCTAACTTTGCTTAAAGCATATAAGTATATGTATATATGTGTACGGACTCATTCTCGTCACAACTGCTTACCTGTGAACGGACATCTCTCGTCACTGCAGCCTATTTATACATCTATTACTTCTCAACTAGAACTTTTAATTAATCGGGCGGTTTATACCCTAAATCACGGTACGAACATTGTACATGCGTGTCGAGGAATATAATTGGCGTTTTGTTTCTTTTCATATTAGCATGAATTAAAATTTTCAGGCAATGTATGCGTAAGTTAAGGTAACGTAAGGCAAGTGACTATCTCGTATAAACTTGACTATCTCCTTAATCTAAGCTCCCTTCATGAGGTGCTAGGAGACTTCAGTCATTAAGAATATAAATGAGTGGTCCTCGGGGCCTTATTCGTTCCCAAAACTATATATGTATAAAATGTAATATCCTCGTTGCAAAAGTCTTAGCAGTCATAGTTCAAGCATTCTAAATCCTTTACAAGTTACGGTCAGTTTTAAACCAAATTTAAATTAATCTTTTAATGAATCTCAATTATTAATAATAACAATAACAAAAAAAAATTGACTCAGAAAAGCATACTCTCTGCTATGACTCGTTAAAATGCACATAGTGCCAATTGTCTCTGACTCGGTGGCACTAATTTTATTTTCCTCATTCATAAATAACTTTAAAATCCACTTTTATTCCACGTTGTTAATTAATTAAAATGTTAAGGATAAGCCTAATCACAATCTGAGCAAAATGCACAGGAACGTTAGATATATTAAAAAAAATGTTTAAAATTACTGTAGCTTACTGCATTATTTTAACCCTCATAAACAACGCTTTGATAATTTTCGTATCCAAGATCATGATTAAAAAAAAATCCTACCTTTTACGTTCTAAAACCACTGTAAATGCAAAAAACCATCGAATCTAAATGCCTTTTCTTCTAAAAATTCTGGGAATGGTAAAATTTTTCCCAAGGTGGGAATTTGTCGTAGCCATGGTACCGGGTTCGTGAGTGAACCACAGAGCTACCAGGAGCAGATTGATAGGGAATCGTCCACGGACGTCCCTGGGCTGGCCACATTTTTGATGAAATGGGCCTCCCTAAAATCCGACATCGAACCTTCCGCTACGCGGAATGCCGGACGCTCCTGATGCCAAATTGCCAGCCCGACGCGGATAACCGCGACGGAGCTGGGGCGCAGGTTCCTCCGCAATTTACATTTTGCGGGTGACCGACTCTGACTTGAGGTCTATAGGTTTCATCTGATTCATCCTCAAGTTAGAACTCGACATCTATCATAGCTTAATGGTTTTCCCCCGTTGATATTAGCATTAAAACACGTGTAACTCTATAAATTCTCTACTTTTAAATACGTATGCAATCTGTTATTCATTTAATGTTTTCATTATAACTTTCATCCTTTCTTTTCTCTGCCTAGAAATGAGAAAACCTATCTGGAGGGTGAGGAAGCCTAATTTAAAATAAAATCTCATTTTTCTTTGCGTTTCCGCCTGAGATGAACGAAATCGGGCACAAAAATGGCATGACGGTTCTATGTTCTTAGTTTTCATTTATTTCAAACTGAAATGAATGAAAATTCCAGCACCTCCATCCACGTAACGCACTCTGAGTACGTGGGATCGAACCAAGAACCTTCACCATTGAGGGGGGTGATGTAGCTTGCTTAATCATTCATCCTCCTCATTTGAGCACTCGCCCTTCTAGGTAAGCCTAATGGTAATGGGCGAGAGGTACTAACTACACACTTGGAAATGGCAAAACACAAGCTTTCGGATTTATACCTTCAAGTCTAGATCAACATGGTTGGAAGTAACAATACCTGTCTGTCTCTGATGATACAATTCCCCGCTGATAGCTGTTCATATCGAAACGTGTTCGATCGCTCAATCTCCTCAGTTCCTTCTTGTTCGGCGATTCCAGGCAAAAGAACCCACACCACACGTTGCTCTCTGTTTTGTTCTCTTTCCTCCTTCCCTGGTCGTTGCCCTGAAATACCAGCTGATCAGCACCTTAACTCCAATAGACCAGGAAGGATTTGTAAATTACTGATGTGACATTCTTTGAATGCCTGAGAGAGCAACGGCTGGCGACAGGGGTTATGAATTCAGGCTAGCTATAAATCTCAATTTAGAAGAGATTGATACGAATGTAAGACCAAGTTTCACACCCATAAAACACTACAGGCAAAATTACTGTTTTGTATATTTTATCTTTTAGTTTCTTAGATATTAAACGAGAAGGCAAAAGTTTATGAATTGAGAAGTAACATGCATTTCCTGAATTAAGCCTACTTTTTATTTCCTCTTTAATATAATTTTCATTTGTTAATATTACTCCTAAGTATTTGAATTTGGAAACTGGTTCAAACGAGTTGTTATCAATAATTAGATTTTGATTATTACCTAACACTTGGTTTCGGCCTGTAAGCATATATTTAGTTTTCTCTTTGTTAACTTCCAAACCTATCTCTTTAGCAGTTTTGAAAAATACTTTAGCATTATTCTTAATTGTATTCACATCATCCTAAAGTAAGTCTACATCATCTGCATATGCTAACAACTGAATCACACCATTTAATTTTAGTCCTTCTTTATTTTCTTTTATCTTCCTAACAGTATTCTAAGGCAAAATTAAAGAGCAATGGAGATAATGCATCTCCTTGTTTTAACCCATCATGAATTGTAAATTTGTCAGACATATTAATACCCACACGAATTTAACTTTCTGTTTCACTGGTGCATATTTTTATCATACTAACAAGCTTCTTAGGTATTCCAAACTCTACTAATATATTATATAATTTATCTCTTTCGACCGAATCATATGCTTTTTTGAAATCAATGAATAGCTGATGGACATTTTGATTATATTCCCACTTTTTTTTCCAGTGTCTGTTTGAAGTGAAAAATTTGATGTGTAGTTGATCTGTTGCATTCAAATCCACATTGATAATCACATATAATTTCATTAGCATATGGGGTTAGTCTTGTTAAAAGAATGTTAGATAATATTTTATATGTTGTCGAGAGTAGAGAAATTCCACGGTAATTATTGCAGTTCATTTTCTCACCTTTTTTAAACACAGGAACAATTATGGATTCTTTCCACTGTTGAGGGATTTCTTCTTTATTCCATATTAAATAAATTAATTTATGAATTTGACATATTAATGAATTTCCACCATATTTAATTAACTCAGCTGGTATTAAATCAATGCCAGGTGCTTTGTTATTCTTTAACCTTTTAATAGCATCTTTAACTTCAGTCAAGTTAGGTTCTGGAACTAAAGGTTCTGCTGTGTGGACTTCATTCACTTCTGATTTATCTCCTACATGGACATTTAAAAGGTCATTAAAGTAGTTCTTCCATCTATTTAGAATATCGCTTGGGTCAGCTAGAAAATCACCGTCTTTATCTTTTATCAAGTTTACTTTAGGTTGCCACCCCTTTCTAAACTCATTTACACCTTTATATAAATCTCTGATATTTTTATTTTTGCTGTTTGTATCAATTTCGTTAATTTTGCTTTTCAAGTAATCTCTTTTTTTACTTCTAAACATGCGGTTAACTTCTCGCTTTATTCTATTATAATTGTTTAGATTTGCATCATAAGAGTTATTTAACCACCTAAGTCTAGCCTGATTTCTTATTTCTATTAAATTATAACATTCATTATCAAACCATGTCTTACTTTTTCTCGGTTTATGGTATCCTATACTTTCTTTAGCTGCTGATTCTATTGCATTACGTATGTGCTCCCAATTCTTATTTACGTCTGCAAAAAATCCTGCAAAACATAAAATCTATTTGACAGTTTAATTTGGTAATCTTTCTTAATTCTATCATCAGTAAACTTTCCTGTATCAAATTTTATAACTTTTAGATTTTGTTGCTTATGATTTATCACTGAGAGTCTCTCTCTTAATTTAGCAATTACTAAATAATGGTCACTGGCACAGTCAGCACCTCTATGTGTACGAACGTCAATTATACTAGTATGCCTCCTCTTATCAATGAGAATATGATCTATCTGATTATGAGTTTTACCATCTGGAGAAGACCAGGTATATTTATGGATATATTTATGTTTAAATGTGGTACTTTTCACAATTAAATTCTTTGAGGTTGCAAAAGTAATCAATCTTATACCATTATCATTACTTAATTCATTAAGATTTTCTTTACCAATCGTGGGTTTAAATGTCTCCTCTTTGCCAATCTGTGCATTGCAGTCACCTAACAGAATTTTCATATCATACTGAGAAAATTTATCAAAGACCTGTTCTAACTCTGTATAAAAATCATCTTTAGTATTATCATCTTTATCTTCCGTTGGTGCATGTATGTTTATTAAAATAATTTTACACCACCTACCCTGTAAAACTGCATATGATATCCTATCATTAATAAATTCTACTGTTTTAAGAGCCGAGATAATTCTATTATTAATGAAAAAGCCTGTTCCAAAATTATGATTTTCAGTACCACCATAGAAAAAAGTATAATTTTTAGTTTTACAAGTCCCTTCTCCTGGCCACCTAACTTCCTGGACAGCTACTACATCTAATTTATACTTAACTATCTCATTAACTGTACACTGAAATGCCCCAGGCCGGTAAAGGCTCAGAACATTCCAGGTGCCTAATTTCATATCCTTATTCCTAAAGTAGGTCTTATACTTAGTCCAGGGACCTCCCAAAGTAGTCCCCACCTGGAGATCCGAACGGGGGACTATTTTACCTCCGGAATATTTTACCTTGGGAACATCCATGGCCTTATATTGCTGATTCTTGACATTCCTTTTTTTACCGTGCAGAGTTGTCACCTCTAAGCCTAACCCCCAATATGAATGGAGGAACTACTACACAAGACGAACACAAACACATTAGACAGCACAACTACTACACAAGACACACACAAACACATCACAACTATAACACAATATAAACACAAACACACCACAACTACTACACAAGACAGACACAAACAAATTAGACAGCACAACTACTACGCAAAACAAAACAAACATACTAGACAGCACAACTACTACATAAACATACTAGACAGCACAACTACAACACAAGATACATAAATACACACCTTCTACTTCCACTCCCAAGATATATAAATAACATAGCAATATCATGAAAATCAAGTATGTCGTGTACCAAGGTCTGCATTCGAATCTCAAAATTCAGGGTACCCTCGATAAATTACTCACCAAAAGAAAACGCGAGAAGAAATGTTCTAGCTTGTTCAAAGGTCACGGAATAAAATTGTTGCTCAGCACTCCTCAATTGAAAAGATTGCAGCGTTCGAGGGGGGAAAAAACCTCACACGGTAGGTTTCATATTCAGGATAACAGCAATTCTAGCGGCTTTGGGAGCATTGGGAAGTTTATCACTCGGTAGGGCAGCAATAGCAAAACGTTTAAACTACGCAGAAAAGAACAAGGCAGAATTGGAAGAACAGAAACGTCACAATCAGTATATGGAGAAAAAAACAAAGGCGTGTAGAGAAAATAAATCGACTCATTGAGGAAATTTAATAAACCTCTGTAAGCACGACATTGAATCTCTGATCGAACCGTTGGGAATCAAACACTTCAGAAGAGTTTTCGTGTCCGATTCTTTACCCTCCGCCATAAGAAAGAACTAGTGAGGAGTCTTCAACTTGAACAATTTCGAAAATCCAGGCAAACATTGGAAGTGTTATCTCAAACATTGAAATAACGCTTTCCTTTTCGATTCATTCGCATGTGTTCCACCATCGGGTTTAGTAAAATTTCTCAAAGCTTAATTGTGTTTCCTTGCTCAGTAGTGGTAGTGGCCGGGTTCTGCGCCATCAAGTGAGGATCAAAAAAACCTGAAAAACTCACTTTCTCTCCACGTTTTGTGTCTTATTTATTGCGCTGACGATGTTTCTCGGCGTAGAAAACAGCACCAAAACATCAAAAACTCACTTTAATTCACTGAAGTGAGCCACAATGTTGCCAACCTACGAAAATTTCATCAAAACCTCAAAAAAAAAAAAACAACTTACTTTCTCTTCACGTTTCGCGCATTTATTCGTTGTGCTGACACGGCGTGATGAGTAAATGATGCACTCTCTCTTATTCTTGAAGTACAAATGCACCTTATCGTAATTTTCCAAGTCCCGGTTAAATGTTTATATATCGTGATCTTTGTAAACCTACCTCTCTCGGGAACGATGTGCCACACACACACGCGCGCGCCTCTTATTATTTCCGTATTGTGACGCAAGAAAACAAACAAATAATAATTGTTTTTTTTTCCCCACATTGTATTCTGTGACAAGCACATCTGTGACAGACGGACGTTGAACAAGAGTGTGCTCACACAAATATGGAGTAGGTTACGAGAATGAGTAGGAAATTGTATTGTGTTGGTTTCGAAATACCGTCCTCTTATCTCTAATGAAATTCTAAAGCTTTTTTATTACATTGAAATACCTGTAATGCGAAAGGGATTTCCCGTGCTGTCAACATTGACGCAATAACACAAATTCAACAATACGTAGGCCTTGGGACGACGGAAGTATATAGTGACGTCAGTTAGCAGCATAGATAACAGTGATGCAATGCAATACATTAACTTGTGAATTTTCGAACTCGCAAAAAATGATGTGGCTGAAATGTAGGGGAAGAATCTTCTAGAGCGGATTGTCTCGGATTTCTATTGGTCCACGTTGCGTTGGCTAACATTTTTACCTTTGACCTCATTAGAAAACCGTATAAAACTTAAAACGCTATAGGAGAAAGTTCTGTTTTATTTTGAACGTAAGTGAAGAGTATTTTCGCAGTATTTTCCAAAAAGTAAGTAACTTTGTTTCTTAGCTTGCATGAGTTGGCTTTGATTTATAAGTATATTTGAAGCATGCATCTTGGTAGCTGGAATATCTTTTTTCTTCTGTGTGTCGTTGTTGGTAGGTAGGAAATGCGGGGCATATTTAAAAAAAAAAAAAATGTGTTAAATTTGTTAGAGGAAGACAAGAAAAAAAATAGAGGAGAGTTGCGCGTTTTTGATATCTAGTGGAAGTACTGATTGATTTGATGTTTTAAGTACACTTTATGTACAGTAAGGCTAATCGAGACTGGACCTACAGTTTCAAGAACCACTTGTGCCTCCACCGGGTATCGAACCCTTGATTACAAGACAACGACGTTATCGTTGCGCCATCGTAGAGGCTAGTGGAAGTACTGATTGATTTGATGTTTTAAGTCCACTTTATGTACAGTAAGGTTAATCGGGACTGGACCTACAGTTTCAAGAACTACTTGTGCGGGTATCGAACCCTTGATTACAAGGTAACAACACTACCGTTGTGTCATCGTAAAGACTGGTGGAAGTACATAGTTATTCGAATCTTACTTATTTAAAATATTTAGTTTTTATGTACGCTTATTGATATTAAACCTCAAATTAAATAAAATCTGACAACTATATCCAATTATACTTATGGCTACAGAACGAGCATTCGCAAAAAAAAAAGTGGCTTGAGATTTTTTTTTGCTACGTAAACAAAATGGCCGACATGCCAAATATGAACAGGTTATATAGATTTGAGAGAGAGATGGATAGGAAAAAAAAAGTTAATTAAAATTTAATTTCATGATTGCAACACACGGAACTTAATGATTGATTGATTTAGTTTATTTTACTTCGCGTTTTGCACCTCTTGGCTAATTTGCGAAGATGAATGATGAAATGGATGAAAATGGACATTCACAAACAACCATGCCCGACTGGGATTCAAACTCGGGACCCTTGGCGTCGCAGCGCGATGTGCTAACCACTCGGCCACAGGGTCGGGCAAACACGAAACTTAAATAAAAATTAAATGTTTGGTGCTGATCACATCACACTTCCCATATGCACAGATATGAATTTATTTTTGCTTGTTGTAGTGCAAATATGTCGTCTGGGGCCTCCCCTATGGCGCAGTAGTAGGCTTGTATTCATGGGTTCGATACCCTCTGGAGGCACAAGTGGTTCGGATAACACTTTAAAAAACTCTGTAGGTCTAGTCCCGATTAGCCTTACTGCACATAAAGTGGACTTAAAAAAAACACCAACTCAAATGTTGTCTGGTTCGGGTGACCTGGACCTACAGTCTAAAATATCATGGTATTATTATTTCTGCAATTATTTTGCAGTTTTGGCCACAGAGAGAGGAGAGGAGGAAAAAAATGATAATTTTGTTTTAATATCGAGCCTATATTTAAAATTATACATGTGCGCATGCGCGCAGGGGGTGCATTTTATTTTTTGATCGGGTGGGTTGTAAGGTGAGTGAACATGTAGGAAAAGTACTGGTATATTGATTGATTGATTGATTTAGTTTATTTTACTTCGCGTTTTGTGCCTCTTGGCTAATTTGCGAAGATGGGGATGAGTGATGAAATTGATGAATGGACATTCACAAACAACCAAGCCCGACCGGGATTCGAACCCGGGACCCTTGGCGTCGCAGCGCGATGTGCTAACCACTCGGCCACAGGGTCGGGCAAGTACTGGTATATACATAGATCAAAGTTACATGGTTCTAGGCCCCATAGGAGCCAAGAAAATCAACGTCTTGGAAAACGTCTTAAGACAAATATCTTAATCTTTAAGAAAATCGACTTCCGGTATCTCAAGATGTTACTTCCGGTCTGTCAAGAAAATTTTCTTAAGACAAAAATCTTAAGACGTTTTCCAAGACATTGATTTTCTCGGCTCCTAATTGAGCTACGATGATGATTTTAGGTTTGTTGGATAGGATTCGACGAGAACTATTCGACTAGCAAGTAAAATCGATTCTACAACCTCAAGTTTCGGAAATACAGATATTTTTTTATTTTTTGAGAAACTTGATTTGCCGGCATAGTTTTTACCCTAATTCGAAAATTTTAATAGCATTCGATACAAAATTAGAAGTACTCTACAACCTATTGGAGGGATGATGACTAGTGCCTGGTGTTTTCGAGTTATTTTGGATTAAAATTTCAAAATATAATTTCTAAGATGTTTTGTAATTCATAAACTATGGGTTGTAGGAAAACGATTTTTGCTCTCTCTGCTATTGCTCGACGAATACTACAAACATAATATTTTTGTGTTTTCTATACACAAGCCTAATTATTTTTTTTTCAATTATTTACAGGATTCATTAAGAAACAAGAAGTGGCATATACATAAATAGCACACTCCCACCAAACCCAGCACCATCGTGAATTATTGCACAACATTTATTTTGTGACACTCCACTATATATATAAAATAACATACCCCCACAAATATTTCATTATAGCAAATTAGCCTTCCAAGTTTTTTTTATTGCAAAAGTATTTATTTTGTGATACTCCACTATATATATAAAATAACATACCCCCCACAAATATTATTTTTTTTCAACAAGATGCAATCGGTACAAATTTGCCCCACTTGTAAAACTGGTGTTTCAAGGAAAAATTTCCAAAGGCACTGTCGTACCTGCGTACCTGGTAAGCGTGTGATTGCTACAAAACCATGTCCCAGGTGCGGTAAACATATTACCATTAATAATTTGAAAAGGCATATAACATCATGCAAAGTCGTCGTCGGAGCACCTGTTCCACAACCGTCGACCAGCTCGACCAAAAGGAAAGCCGAAGCCGACTCGCCACCATTCGCCAAACGTGTCAAGTTTGTGGCGAAAGCGAACCAGTCTGCTTTCGAGCGTTTGTTAGAGGACTTTGTCCTCACTTCGGAGGGCTCATGCGACGTGCGTAGCTTTTTGGAGAATGTGCAAGCCAAAATTATTTCCATCCTCGGCGATGCGCTTGTAACGCACTCCACCAAATTCTACGCATCGCTACGTTGCCAGTACAAGAAGCCGTCTGATGAAATTTACAGCTTCTGCCACAACACCAAGGCGAAGACGCTGTATCTGGCGGATGTCGAAAACCTAGAGGTCATCTACAACAAGTTTGCCGAGGAGCTGGTGGCAAAGCAGGAGGAACATCAAGCGAAGGGCTCGGGGGGTTCGCTGTGTGGCGAGCCTCACGAACTGTGCGTCAAACTTTGTAAGTTTGTGCCTCTCTCTGCTTCCAGCTACGTCCCCTTACCACCTACTATTGTGGCAAAGAAGGCCGTCCTTAACATTCAGAACAGTGACGCCAAGTGCTTTCTCTGGTCGGTGCTTGCAGCGTTGCACCCTGTCGACCGGAAAAACCATCCACACCGAGTTAACCACTACCTACCCTACGAGCCAGAGCTGGAAGATGCGATGGCTGGGATCGACTACCCGGTGGAGGTCCCGGATATTTGCAAGTTCGAGGCCCGTACACACAACCCGCGGTTGGCCATCAACGTTTATGGCCTCACCGACAAAAATGTGGTGTACCCTATCCGGGTGAGCGACGTAGACGACGATGGTGCGCAGGAAATTCACCTTCTGCTCATCAAGGACGAAACCCATCACCATTACACCCTTATTCGCTCGCTCTCTCGGCTTGTTTCGAGCCAACGGAGCAAAGACAAAACCCACATAGAAGTTTGTCGCAGGTGCTTGTCTACATTTCGTAATCGAGAACAGCAGGATTACCAGCGTATCAGAGGTCGCAACATCGTTGTCGAGAAGCTCGTTAACCATAAGCTCTATTGCAATGCCAACGAGCCTGGGGTGGCAGTCTTGCCCAAACCTGGCACCGTGGAGCATTTCCGCACGCACGGTGCCATGGTGGAGCACCCCGCTATCATCATCGCGGATTTCGAGGCTTTCCTCAAACCCCTGTCCACTTGCGATCCCGATCCCGAAGTTTCTTCCACTACCCCTTACCAACTCCACGAGGCATCCAGTTTTGCATACGTTGTGGTGCGTCGGGACCAGCACATCGCCCCCGAGCCCTACGTGTACCGTGGTCCCGACGCAGCCAAACACTTCCTCGAGAGGATGGTTGTCGAGGCCATCGAGATAAGGAAGGTACTGTTGGCCCCCAAGTCTATGCTCCCACTGTCCCTCGACGATCAACGTAGACACGACGAGGCCATCGCTTGTCCTGTCTGCGTCGAGGAGTACACCGCCAACAACCGTAAAGTCCATCACCACGATCACTTTAACGGTAGGTACGTTGGTCCTTGGTGCGACAGATGCAACCTAATGGCCCCGCACCCACGCTTCATCCCGGTGTTTTTTCACAACGGCTCGGGATACGACTTCCACCATTTGGTGCCTCACTTTGGGTACGACGACATGCAAATCAACGTTCTCAACGAGAACGAGGAGCGTTACATTAGTGTGAGCAAGTGGGTTCGAATCCCAGGATTACGCTCTACCGTCGAGCTTCGCTTCCTCGACTCCCTGAGGTTCCTCCCGGCCAGCCTCGATGCCCTGACGAAAAAACTCAGCGACGAGCAAATGCTCATTACCTCTGCGAATTTTCCAAACTTGGACGCCGGTCTCTTCAGGCGTAAGGGGGTCTACCCCTACGAATACGTCACCGACTCTACCAAGTTTGCGGAGACGTCGCTACCTCCCCAGGCGAAGTTCTACAGTCAGCTACGAGGCTCGAACATCACCGACGAAGAATATCACCACGCCCAGTCCATGTGGCGCGAGCTGGGTTGTCGAACTCTCGGAGACTACCACGATGCGTACCTCAAACTTGATGTGACGCTCCTCGCTGATGTGATCCAGGCGTTTCGTGCAACTGCGAAGACCATCTACAAGCTGGACCCCGCTTACTTCTATAGTCTCCCCGGACTGGCGTGGTCAGCCATGTTTCTGGTGACGAAAATCGAGCTGGAGCTTCTTTCGGACGTGGACATGATGCTGTTTGTAGAACGTGCCGTGCGGGGTGGAATGGTCCAGGTGTCGCAACGGCACGCGCGCGCCAACAACCATCACATGGCTACTGGCTACGACTCCACCCAACCGTCGAGCTATATCATGCACACGGACGTGAATAACTTGTACGGGCACTCCATGATGCAGCCACTCCCCTTTAGAGGGTTCGAGTGGGCTGATCCTTCCAAATTTGACGTTGAAGGTTTCGACGATTCGGAACATGGGTTCTTCGCCGAGGTGGACTTCGAGTTCTCCGAGAAGCTGCAGGATTTGTTCTGCGATCTTCCCCCTGCACCCGAGTTCAAGTGTCCACCCGATTCCAACCAGACGAAGCTCGTCATGGATTTCGAACCCAAGAAGAATTACGTCCTTCACTACCAGAATCTCCGGTGGTTGATGCAGCGAGGGGTCACGGTCCACGCAGTTCACCGCATCCTCAAGTTCGAGCATTCTGCATGGTTGCGTCCATATATTGAAGTCAACACTGAACACCGCACCGCAGCCAGGTCCGAGCTTGATAAGGATTTCTTCAAACTCATGAATAATGCGGTGTTTGGCAAGACCATGGAGAATGTACGGAATCACGTGGACATAAAATTGGTGACGAGGAAAGAGCGATGTCGTCAGCTTGTCGCGAGTCCATTGTTCAAGTCTCGAACAATCTACAACGAGCAGCTGCCTCTGATTCACATGAAGCAAGGTGAGGTGAGGCTCAATAAGCCCATCTACGTTGGAGCCACGGTTCTGGATCTGAGCAAGCTCCATATGTTCGAGACGTACTACGATATATTACGTCCACACTACGGCCACAACATCTCGCTTCTCTACACGGACACGGACAGCTTGGTGTACCACGTCCGCTCAGCCGACGCATACGGGGATATAGCCACAGTTCCATCTTTGGTTAACCTCTTCGACACCTCGGGCTATCCCCAGCACAACAAGTACGGCATCCTGCCTCGCAACAAGAAGGTGCCCGGCAAACTCAAAGACGAGAAGGACGGAGACGTGATTCTTGAGTTTGCAGGTCTTCGCGCCAAGGCTTATACCATCAAAGCCGAGGGTAGCGTTACCAAGAAGGCCAAGGGTGTCGGCAGACAGGTGGTTCGGGAGCATCTCACATTCGAGGACTTCGTGGATTGCCTCAAGACCAGGTCGTCGGTTCTAAGAGCGGAACAGCGCATCCAGAGCGTCGACCATGTGTTGACCACCAACAAGGTGAGGAAGATTGCCCTGGATCCCAACGACGACAAGAGTTGCGTCCTCGAGTGTGGAATCCACACACTCCCATGGGGACACAATTGTTTGAGAGACGAAAAAAAATGTAACAAATGTCCATAAAAAAAAAGTGAACCTAACATCAAACAAAAAAAAACATTGAAAATGACAAAAAAAAGTAAACCAAACATCAAACCAAAAATTTGAAAAAAAAAGTGAACCTAACATCAAACCAAAAATTTGAAAATGACAAAAAATCTTGCACGTACAAAAATAAAAAATAACCTTGCCTATGAACTTGTTCGGATACAGAAAGCAGACCATCATGGAAACTGCACCGTCCATACCAGATCATGAAGTCTTACCTTCCGTGTTACGTAAACTCAACGGTCTGTTGATCATTCACCTCAACAGCATTTGGACGAAATTGGATGAAGACGTCGGCAAAACTTTTTACGTCTTCAACAACAATTTACATTTTTACGAAATTCCGATCGGTGGGAAACTTCAAATCACCACGAATCCGGAAAACGTAGGCGAAATCAAAATATCTACCGGCAAGAATATTTTTCGAATCAAGCACGACAAGATGCTTTCTAACATTACGTACGATGTTTCCGCAGGAGATTATCTTTACGTTCAACTCCTGGGAGATCACGACAAACTCGTTCCTCTCTTCGTAGAATTACGAATCGTCTATCCTATTATAAATAACCGTTAACCAAAAATGCCTAACGACATTTTCGGCAACACCAAGCGTGTAGACCACGCAGAAGAGATTCTCATGCTCGACGTCCGAATTAAAAAGTTGAGGAGCGATTTGATCGCTTTGCAGGAGACCTTAAACAAAAGTTTAGAGTCCGAGATCGCTACGCTCCAAACGCAATGTCTCGACCCCATTCTGAAAATCGATTCCGAACTAAAAACGCTCATAAAAAATTATGTCGACGTACCTTCTTACGACAGCGTTCAAAATATACAGTTGAGCGTGGATTCGCTTCAAAATGATTTGGCCAAATTACAGCAATTTCAATCGAAAAATGAAGATTTGGAAAAATTGAAACTCGAAATCGAAGAACGAACTTCTGCAATCGAAAAGAATTTCTCTGAACTTCAAACCGTCGTGAAGGATATTGATGTAGAACGCTTGCATGTCGTCGTTTCCAAATTACAAGAAGAATTCACCGGCACGTTGGAAGAAATTAAATCCAAGTTACAGACTTTGGAAGATACAATGACGAACCTACCATCGTCGGACGAACTGCAGGTCATCGGTAAAAGCGTCGCGAACATAAAAATTCAATTGGAGGCTTATCAAGATTTCGAACACATTCAAACCACTATCGTTACGCTTCAGGCGTCTCTGGAGTTGATCAACGAAGAAATTAAAAATATTCACGCTGAAGCGAACGTGTTGACGAGCATTCAAGACACGTTAAGCACGGTTCAGCAGAAGATCGAATATTTAGAAAATTTGAACGTCGAATCCAATCTTGCTCATTTTCATCACGTGCTGGACAACATACAGGGTGACTTGGAATCGTTACGGACGAGCGTGCCTTCGAGCGAAGATTTGGAAAAATTGAAAACGGCGGTGACGGCACTATCCGATTCGAGCGACATCAAAAGTTCGTTGAGCGATCTCGAGAGTAGGGTGGCCAATCTCCCCACCTCCAAAGAATTGCACGCTTTGAAAAGATTCGAGACGAACTTGCTTCGCTGGTGTCGACGCTGCCCACTTCGCAGAGCGTCGCCGACCTTCACACGCAGTTTACAGAGATGCGAAGCATCGTGAACGATCTCACCGAGAAGAGCTCGAAATTAAATCAAGTCGAGAACCTTCAGAGTATTGTCGTCAACATCAGGGATCAAGTTGGAGTGCTGGAATCCACGCAGAAATCGACGCTGGCCTCTTTCGGTGCAAAGTTGCAAGAACTCAACGAAAACTACAAGCAGTTGAACGTGGAAGTGAAAATCAAACCGTCATTTTCTACAGTAACGGATACCATAGTCGAATATTTGTTGCCCGTACAAAATACACTGGGACAGCTTCACAGCAACCTCGTTAGCGTCGATACTATATTCGCTAAACTGCATTCTCTGCAAGCCATCGAAATTAACAGCGTACCCAATCAACAGAGAATCTCCACGTTCGTCGAAGGTAACAAACTGTACATGTTACATCCTTATCATCCGTACTACAAGTTTCTCCTCGATGGCACGATTCAGATAAACGAATTTTCGTATTGGTCTCACGGCAGAAAAGCTAGCGTTCCCACCATGACCTTGATATCGAATCGTGGTGTCCAGAAAGCAGGAAACATTCCTTTGGCACGTTGGAACGAAACGCGCAACGTATATGAAATACACGAAGACGAAGATCTTACCGTTTTCGACGTGAGTGCCGGCGATAAGCTGATCATTCAAAACACAGCTGAGGTGCCACCCTCTTTGAATCCCATCACGCTCGTGCTTCTCTTCAAACGTAATCTCTAAAAAAATGTCTAGGCAAGCCATCGTCCAAGAATTGAATAAACCTGCACGCCGCAACTACGAACGTTTGGCGGTGGTGACCAAGGGCATCGATGACCTCTGGCAAAGTGACCTCGTGGAGATGAGCAGCGGCAATCTAAAAAACGTACATAAATTGAACAAGGGCAACAAATACCTCCTCACCGTCATAGACACGTTTTCGAAATTCGCATGGGCTCTACCTTTGAAAACCAAAACGGGAACATGCGTCACGGAAGCATTCAAGACAATTTTTCGCGAAAGCGGCGGCAGACGACCACGGTTTTTGCAAACAGACAACGGTAAAGAATTTTACAACGCCGTATTCCAAAAGTTTATTCAAAAACATGACATTCGACATTATTCGACTTTCAGTCACATCAAAGCCAGCATCGTGGAAAGATTTAATCGAACCTTGAAAACACACATGTGGAAACGATTCACGCTTCGGGGAGATTACAAATGGGTCGACATTCTGCCGGAACTCGTCGATACCTATAATGATACGGTACACAGAACGATAGGCATGAAGCCAGCTGACGTTACCAAGTCCGACGAGCGGCGTTTAATTTCTACAGTTTACTGTCCAAAGTACACGCCCACGACTACCAAGAAATCAAAATACAAAATTGGAGACCAGGTGAGGGTCAGTAAATTGAAGCGAACGTTCGACAGGGGTTTCACACGAAACTGGAGCACAGAACTTTTTACCGTGGTTCGAGTTCTACCCGGAAACCGTCACACGTATATAATAAAGGACAGTGGCGGTGAAATTTTATTGGGGCGCTTCTACGAGGAGGAACTCTCTAAAACTAAATACCCCGACACGTACCTTATCGAAAAAGTTTTGCGTAAGAGAGGCGACAAACTTTTGGTGAAATGGCTGGGACTTCCGGACACGAGTTGGATCGATTCAAACGAAGTGATTCTATGAGTGCGTGGAATGTCGTGAAACGTCTACCTGATTCGGAAAATCGAAAGAAGAAAAGGAACGGCGAGTTGCTTCCCGACAGCATCCGCTGTCTGATCGTAGGTCCTTCGGGGTGTGGGAAAACAACACTGCTCGTGGACAATTTTCTCCTCGCACCGAATTGGTTAGATTGGAAGAACAGGCACCTGTACGTGTTCTCGAAAAGTTTGGAGCAATCCAAATACCAGCAACTGATGAAACTGTACGATGGTCTGGACATTGCAACGTTCTCTTCGGAAATAAAACCACTCGACGATTGTCGTGAAAATTCAGTCGTTGTGTTCGACGATGTCATCCTGGAAAATCAAAATGAAATTCGCAACTTTTTCACGCAAGGTCGTCACAAAGGAATAGATTGCTTCTTCCTAGCTCAAACGTTTTCCAAAATTCCAAAACAGTTAGTACGCGACAACGCTAATTTCATATGTTTGTTTCGTCAAGATCACACCAACCTCAAGCACGCGTACGATGACTACGTAGGCGGAGACATGAACTACAATCAATTTTCGGAACGCTGCTGCTCCCACTGTTGGAACAGTGACGATTTCGGATTCGCGACGATCGACATGACGAGGAAACCCAACGACGGAAAATACAGAAACAAAATCAACGACTTTCTAAACGTTGCAACGTTGTGAGAAACAACGTGTATAAATAACGTTATGACGAAACGAAAAATCGAAGACGAAAATCTCAAGCTTCGCGATTACCTCGCGAAACGCTTCAAAGGTTGGAAATCCGAGAATCGCGGATTCTACGAAGAGAAGAAACGTCAAGATAACCTGTGATCGACGCCATCAGCGATCTAGGTAAAGAAATTAAAGGCGTCACGGAACAAAATAAAAATTTGATTAATGAACTCGTACCACTTGCAGCTAAAAGTTACACCGTACCCACGCCCATTTCGAGCATTCCTTCGACGCCGTTCGAACTGAAGGACGTACCGGCACGACGTCGAGCCATAGGTAGCACGTCGTCGTCTTTGGATAAGATCGTGTTGGGACCTTTGGCACGAGACTACCTGAGCACGGGGAAATTCGACAAGGATGAAGTGTTCGGATTGTATCCGAGCATGGAGAGCAACGAAGGCGGCGCTGTGGTTTGGAAGATTGGAAAATCGAAGGTGACCTTCGAAGGCAACGACATTAAAGTTAATTTAGGCGAGAAGGATAGTTGGAACAGGTATCCGGGTACGGTGGGACTGTGGGAACTCGTTGCCAAAAAGCAGCCGAAAGATTACACCGACGAAGATTACCAGAGTTACAAGGAAATTTTGATCATGACGGATGCCTTGTACCAGAACAACGACGCCTCGCAGAATAGGGTGAAATCGAGCAGCGGTGAGAAGTACAGAAATCTCATCAAACCGATTTGGAACCAGGTCAAAACAGGCAGCGGCGTCAAACTCTACAACACGTTACCCAAAGAATTCGTTTGGGTGGGCGACGTGCGCAAGCTCATAGACCGATTGTTGGTTATTGCAGGAGAGGAGAATGCAGGCAATCGTAATTTCTACAACGAGAAGGTTGGCATCGTGGACATGATCAGCGCCAAACTTTCCAACTTCATCGTGAACGACGACAAGGGCATAGGTTACCTCATCAAAATTATCAACACGCTGCCTCCGAGATTCTGGAACGTGGCCGAAGGAAAGGGACTCGTGAACGACATCATCAACAAGTTACCTTTCGAGATGCATTTACCTGGCTACCAGTACTGCGGACCGGGTACCAAACTCGAGAAAAGATTGGAGAGAGGAGACAAGGGTGTGAATCCGTTGGACGCCGCATGTAAAGATCACGACATCGCTTACAACACCACTCGCACCGATCTGGATGCACGTCACGAAGCAGACAGAAAGTTAGAGCACGCAGCTTTCGAAAGATTCGTCAGCAGAGACGCATCGCTGGGAGAAAGAGTTGCGGCACTGGGCACCACCATAGCCATGAACACGAAACAAAAACTTGGGTGGGGTATATAAATAACATACAGTAAAAAAAAAAAACATCATGTCTGGTATAACCGACTTGCCACACGAACTGCTGTGTAAAATATTCAAACATGCAGTAAACGGAGATTGTGAGGATATAAGAAAACTTTTGATCATAGCAAGATCAACGCCGGAATTTCGCATCCCTTGTGAAATGGCTGTCAAGGATTATCTTCGGGAGATTAGCAACATGAGGTGCGGCGATCTCGACACTCTTCTTTCGGCCGCAGGGGAAAAATTAAACAATAGGTTAGAAGAACTGCACGAGGCGTGGCAGGGGAGAAGACGATTCACAGATGATTGGCATAAGTCGAAACAAGAGACGGAAGATATCATCACGCACATCATCGTGTTTTCCGAAGCACAAACTTTCTTCCTCTAACACAGACAAAAAAAAACTTCGATACAAAAATCTCGTGAAAAAAAATATATATAAAATAACACACATCGTGAAAAAAAGATAATCTTCGGTGTATATATAAATAACACACATTGTGAAAAAAATTAAATTTCTCTAACACTGAAATTTTTCTCCTTCGATATAAGTGAAAAAAAAAATGAGTGATCTCCAAGCATTAAAACAAATGCTAAATTTGTCAGTCGAGTATGTAAAAATTCAGGAATTGGAAGTCGACAAACATTACACGATAACTTCCGGTTCAATCGTTTCTACCCAGTACGGTCCCAAGGTGCGTCTGTTGCTCAACGCACAATACAGTCTATTTTTACCGGATCGATACGCTAACATGTTATCCGACGAGAAGCTATCTATTTTAATCGAGAACAAAACTCGAATCGTGTACAAGGGGACAAAGGAACTTCTTGGTAAGAAAACGAAGCACGTAATAGAATTTGTTTAACAACGCTGCGCGGAGTATATCCTTGAAAAAAAAATACACTAAAAAAAAATCTCGGAACATTTATATATAAATAACATACCGTGAAAAAAAAATTACACGAAAAAAATCTCAGAACATTTATATATAAATAACATACCGTGAAAAAAAAAAACATGAAGCCCAAGGGTGTCGTGTACCAGATACCATACTCCAATCTAAAAAATCTAGGTGCCCTCGATGGGTTACTCACCAAGAAACAACGCGAGAAGAAACGTTCTTGCTTAACGAAAGGACACGGAATGAAATTACTTCTCAGCACACCTCAATTGAGACGCTTGCAGCGTTCGCGGAAACAGCAAAAATCGGAGGTTTCATATTCAGCATCCCGGCCATTCTTGCGGCATTGGGGGCCGTTGGAAGTTTGGCCGGCGGAAGTGCCGCCATCGCGAAAACCGTCATCGACTCGAAGAAGAACAAGGCGGAATTGGAAGAACAGAAACGTCATAATCTGGCCATGGAAAAGAAAGAGGGGAAGGGCGTGATGAAAAAGTTTAAAAAAAAGAAACAGCAGCACTCACCAACCGAGACATTGAATCTCTGATCAAACCATTACAAATCAAAAACTTCAGAGGAGTTTTCATGTCCGACTCGTTACCTTCAAGCGTTAAAAAAAGAGAATGCGGCGTAGTCAACTTGGACAGTCAAGAAAATCCAGGCACGCATTGGATATGTTACCACAAAAACGACAATAACAAAGCATTCGTTTTCGATTCTTTCGGAGGCGTTCCACCTACAAATTTAGTTCATTATCTGAAAACAAACAAAACCTCTATATACTACAACGACGAACGCATTCAAAATTTCGGAGACGTGAACTGCGGTCATCTCTGTCTCTCCGTGCTCAAGTTTCTCTCTAAAATAAATAAGCCTACGATCAAAGATTTCCAGAAAGCATTGTGGAACCTTAAATACGATGGGCGTGTTCCATCTCACGAGCGAATCTTCGATCTTGAAACTCACGCTGCACGACGACATCGTCTATCCTAAATCCGTAGCTCTGCGTGCATTCTACAGCATGTACCTCATACCTAACGTCACGCAGCACAACAACAAAATTAGCGTCGGAAGCGAACACATCGTCGTCACGCCAGGCCAATACAATCTTTCCACTTTGCAAGCTCAATTACCCAAAGGCACGTACCTTTCTCAAAATTCGGTCACGCACAGAGTGGAAATCGTGTCGGCGACGGAGACCGTGGACCTGGGCACCATGGGTGAACTTTTAGGTTTCGAGAACGACACAAAACTCGAAGCTGGCATCAAGCACACGGCAGCAAACATTCCTAAATTTCTGGCCATAGAGACTCTGAACGTTCACTGTAATGTGGCGGAAGGAATGATCACTAAATCTTCGGACGGGGGGTTGCTGGGAAGTCACAAGCAGACGGGAATCTTCGCCACGTTCAAACCCAGTTCCGAATTCATGGAACCGATCATCTACACGCCCTCTTCGCCGATCTATTTTCCAGTATGTCGCAACCGCATAGACGACATAGAGTTGGTGGTGACGAACGAGAAAGGAGACGTGGTGGATTTCGCAGGTGCAACGACCACGGCCATCGTGGAGATCAACGTATAATAAATAACCATACATAGTGAAAATGGAGCAAATCGAAAGTTACGAATTGCAATCTTTCCCTCCGAACCGTCGCACGTTCGCCAATCTCAACGAGGCGAACCGGGAGATCGAATACGACGTGGACGTAGGGGATGGGTTCGTTCATCCTCACAGAGCGGACCTCTACCTTCAATTCGACGTGGTGAAGAAGGAAAGCGGAGACGCGTTTCCGCCCAATGCAAATTTGAAACTCGTGGACAATTTCGTGCCTCACCTGTTCTCGCAGGTGGAGGTGAGGAAACACAACACCGTCATCGACAGAATAGATTATCCAGGCATCACGTCGACGGCAGTGGGAACATTGAAATTATCCAAAACGGACGCGGCATACTATCAAGCGGGAGGATTCGAAGCGGGGACCAAAATATCGACGAGAAGTCACACGATGCTCTTTCCCATGCGTCTGCTGCCGGGATTCTTCTCCGACTACAAGGAGATCATGTGGAAGGGAGGACTGCGCGTCACCTTTCGAAGGGCGGCCAACGACAACAACGCACTGATGCGATACACCAACTTGAACGCCGACGGTACGCCGATAGCCAACACATTACCCGAAGCAGCCAAGTGCGTCATCCGGAGCATGGAATTGAGAATGCCGATCGTGGAATACGAAACGAACTACGCCCTCAAGTACAAAGCGGAGATTTTGAAGAGTCCGCAGGTGCCGATTCACTTTCACGGTTACCAGTGCGTGCAGAAGTTGGCGTCGGGAAGTCACATGGAATTCGACGTGACGACTCAGTTCAACAACATACAGTTCGACATGCCAGATTTCGTCGTGGTGCTCTTTCAGACCGGTCGCGATAACAACCAGGAAAAAGATTCCAGTAAGTTTGACGACTGCAAGATCAAGAACGTTTATCTCAAGAATGGACGCAACGAAGTGTTCCCGCGCGAGAATTACAACCTCGACATGACCAAAGACGATTACCTCAAACTTTACGAAGCTTACACGGCTTACAAGCGCGTGACCGAGGGAAACGTGGACGTGTACTACACGCCCAGCGAATTCAAAATCCGCAGGCCGATGTTCGTCATCAACACGACGAAGAGGAAGCAGGTGGTGGTCAACGATCGCACCAACATCAAGGTCGTCTGCGAGTTCAACAGTCCGTTGCCCGAGGATACCGTATGCAGCGTCATCCTGGTCGCTGAGAAGTCCTTCGTCCACGACGTGAAGAACGAAAGGGTCACAGAGCAGTTTTAACAGGTTTAACATCTTTTTCTTGCACAATCAGTTACAATAAGAATTTTGTGCTAGCACAATAATAATACGAATTTCACTAGTTCAGATCAGTTACAATATCAATTTCACCAGTTATCAGTTACAATATCTTTTTTTCATCAGTTTTTGCACTATAGCACGAGACAATCAGAATTTGCACAAAATTTTGTTGTTTTTACATGAGAAAATTAACAATAAAATTCTTTTTTTATCGTTTCAGATGCTGTCGAACATCAAGCACACACACACACAACAGAAAAAAAAAGCATGCAACTTTAGTTTTTATAACACACACATTCTCCATCTTCATCAAGAAAATATTATAATAAACATAATATTTTTATCTATCTCACAATAAAACTCTATATCCAAAATTACAACATCAAATAACACTAGAGTCGTTAGTACACGTTGCATGCATTACGGAGGTCCTCTGTAGAGTTTCATGGAAGTTTGAGAGAAAAAAAAAAACGCGTGAAACTCTATAGAGGTGTGGTTATCTATAACCGCAGCCGTTAGAACCTTTTTGGGTTGGGCACCACGCACCCTGGCGGGGTTAGGGGCCAGGAATCTTAAAAAAATAAAAAAAAAACAATTATTATTTGTTTGTTTGCTTGCGTCACAATACGGAAATAATAAGAGGCGCGCGCGTGTGTGTGTGGCACATCGTTCCCGAGAGAGGTAGGTTTACAAAGATCACGATATATAAACATTTAACCGGGACTTGGAAAATTACGATAAGGTGCATTTGTACTTCAAGAATAAGAGAGAGTGCATCATTTACTCATCACGCCGTGTCAGCACAACAAATAAATACGCGAAACATGAAGAGAAAGTAAGTTTTTTTTTTGAGGTTTTGATGAAATTTTCGTAGGTTGGCAACATTGTGGCTCACTTCAGTGAATTAAAGTGAGTTTTTGATGTTTTGGTGCTGTTTTCTACGCCGAGAAACATCGTCAGCGCAATAAATAAGACACAAAACGTGGAGAGAAAGTGAGTTTTTCAGGTTTTTTTGATCCTCACTAGATGGCGCAGAACCCGGCCACTACCACTACTTTGCTCACCTTTTTGTTTCTAATAAATAACCCATAAATTTGAGATTTCCAGAAATAATTGTTTCATCTGAAACATCATCGTTGGAGTGTTCCATCTCACAAGCGATGTTTGTTTATTATTCATAAATTATCGATAGTCCTACATGTCTGAACACCCAGTGTTGATTTACGGTTGTCCGCTCAAGTTGTTAGTAGAAATTGACGTAGTTATTGGAACACGCAACATAGGGCAGCTCCTTTGTGTTTGTTTTCCTGTTGTCGTATCCCGCAACCTGTGGTATGACATAACGGCATGTTACGTAAGAACGCAACCGATAAGGTTTGAGTTTGAAATTGACAGCAGTTGCAGGCAGCAGTTGAAATCGGCAGTCGCAATATACAGCTAAAATCGAGGAACCCCAAGTGTGCGTTGGAATTGCCTTCGGTATGGTATCTTGATGTTCTTGCTTTCCTCGGCAAGCACGAGTGTTAGTAAACGTGTATTACGTACTTGTAAGTAAGTCAATGGAGAAAGCAGACATGAACTTTTCACTTGAGTACGTGCCTTGTAAAAGAAGTACAATTTTACGAAAGCAAATTTGGGAATTTGGGCAAATGGGTTTTTCAATAACGATTCATGCACTGCTGAATTTCCGAGTGAAGCAACCCCAACGAATAAGTGAACTTCAGTGATAAATAATGCAGGTATGAAACTATTCTTGAATGTGTGTGCCTACAAAAAATGGTGAAAGGTGATGCGTCCCCTATCTTCCACGACTTACGTAAGTTGCGATAACCTGAACTAGTAAAAAGCAGCGGTACAGTTCTAAGTTAATGTTGTCGCTTGTTTTCAACTTAATCTACGGTAAATTACAACATTTGAATGAACATTTTTTTATTACGCATAAAATAACTTTAAGATCGCGTAATAAACCCATTCTTATTATTATTATTTTTCTTGCAAGGTTTATGTTGCGGACATTAATAATGCTAATGCGAGTGCACGTTGTATCCTCTGCGATACTTGCTGTGATAAGCGTGCAACAAAAATAGCGAATAAGCGAAAACGTCGCAAGTTGTTAGGTTGATTAATCGCAACGATGGCTGATTTTGATACAACTTGTGAAAATGCTACTTAACCACAATACTACAAACCTGTTTTCATAAAGAACCTTCTCCTTGCGCAGTTAACGCCACGAATCTTTAAATTATATTCTTAATTGATAAATACATTGAAAGGATCCCGATTTTTTTGTAAAAATCAATGCATTTGTTAGAAAGTTGTCATGATACAATCACTAGAGTATTTAAATGAATCAAGCGTTGAACGCTTGCATGACATTTTTGAATTTTTGAATTTTGCATTTCAAATATCACTATTTTTAGTAAGTTTGAGATTGGTACAGTTAGAGTGTGTTATAGTTGTTAAATTGTGTGAAGGAAAAGAGAAAGCACAAGCATATTTATTGTCCTTTGCAGTAAAGTAACGAATAGAATTTATCAGAGTTATATCTTTGCATGTTTTGATATATATATATATATATATATATATATATATATATATATATATATATATATATATATATATATACCGTGCGTCCATTTCGATCTGCAGCCGAGAGATCGGGAGAAGCGTGGCGGGCGGCGCTGGCGGAGATGCCGACATTTGCGGCCTGTAATGCTCGCTTATTTTTACGGACATATCCAGACATTTATATAAATATTGCAAAACGAGCATTAACCTGGGTTATAATTCATCATCTGTAATTCATCCAAGTTCTGCAATTATATACACAAAAAATACGCTTTAGAAGTGACGATAAGAGTCACAGATAATAAAACATTTTAATCATAGTTTTGACCAGCAACGTCCTGCTTAAGTTTATATCCTTGAAAGAGTTTTGTGTCGATGGGGATCGTTTGGAGGTTTCGAATGTGCAACACTGTATCAAGATTACGCTGCCGACGAAATCATTAAAAGTGAATGGTTTTCGTGAGCTTCCTCGATGAACTCGATGAAATTGGGGCAGCGTTAGAAAGTTATCCAAACAAACCTCTACGCCGTGTTTCACAGGAGATGGTAGTGTGAAAATCATCAGCACATACAGCCACTAAGCTACTAAAATTAAAACCATACTCTTATAACACAGGTTAGTGCTCGTTTTGCAATATTTATATAAATGTCTGCATATGTCCATAAAAATAAGCGGGCATTTCAGGCCGCAAATGTCGGCATCTCCGCCAGCGCCGCCCGCCACGCTTCTCCCGATCTCTCGGCTGCAGATCGAAATGGACGCACGGTATATTGTAACGCAAGGTAAAGGAGAATTTAGAACCTTGTTACAATCAAAAATTCGAATGGACTTAATTAATGTAAATTCGTTTGTAGTTGCGCATTGTGAATTTATGAAAATTGCTTGATATACTGTTCTACGAATATTGACAAATTTGTTGCTTAAATATTGAATAACACTGTTGATGATGTTAAAATTGAAGCGTGTCGTACAATCACTGACCCTGGAACGAAAACAAAAAATAAATGTGGGTATATATAATTAACTACAATAATAAAAATGTAGCAAATCGAAAGTTATGATTTGAAATTTCTTCCTCCCAAACGTCGCACATTCCCATATCTCAATGAATCGAACCGGGAGATAGAAGTCAGTATCGACGTTGGAGACGGATTCAATCATCCTCACAGAGGAATGGTGAAGAAGTAAAACGCTGAAGCATTCCCAACCAACGCAAATTTGAAACTTGTAGACAAATTCGTGCCTCACATGTTCTCGAAAGTTGAAGTTAGAAAACACGGAAAGTTCATCGATACAGTCGACAACCCCGGGATCACTTCCATGGTAGTAAGAACATTGAAACTATCGAAAACAGATGCCACTTACTACCAAGTAGGAGGATTCGAAGCAGCAACGAAAATCTTGACAAAAAAAAATCACACCGTAAAGTTTCTCAGGCATCTAATTCCAGTTTTTTTTCCCTCAGACTACATGGAGATAATGTGAATAAGAGGTTTGAGTATCATTTTCGCAGATACTCGAACGACAACAATGTTTTGAAGCGATACAGTAACTTGAACGCCGACGGCACACCACTGATCAACACCCTACAAGAAGCAACCAAATGCATCATGCAGAACACGGAGTTGAGAATTCCAGTGGTAGAATACGAAACCAACTACGCCCTCAAATACAAAGCGGAAATCTTGAAAAATCCACAAGTACATATTCAGTTTTACAGTTACCAGTGCGTGCAGACACCCGCTTCTGGCAGCCATTACGAATTCGACGTCTCGACGCAGTTCAACAACATACAGTTCGACATGTCAGATTTTGTGGTTTGACATTTTCAGACCGGACTCCCTAACAACCAGGAAAAATATTCCAGCATGTTCAACAACTACAAAATCAAGAACGCCTATTTCAAGAACGCCTACCTCAAGAACGGATGAAACAAATATTTCCCACCAGAGAATTCAACCTCGACATTAACACCAACGATTACCTCAAACTGTCAGAAGCGTACAGAGCGTACAAAAAATAACCACAGGCAACGTCGACATGTACTACACGCCCAGCAAATTCAAAGCACAGATGCCCATGTTCTTAATCAACACGTCAAAAAAGCAGGTTGTGGACAACATCAAATTAGTGTGTGAATTTCACCACGCTCTTCCTATCGACACCGTTTGCAGCGTAATCCTAGTGGCAATAAAGTCAATCGTCCAGGATGTTAAAAATGAGGTCACGGAACAGTTCTAAATCCAGAATTAAGAGAAAAAATCAAAAATTTAGAACAAGTATTACCATTTTAGAAATCATATAAATTCGCAAAAAGATAATAAAAAATTTAAAATACTAAATTATTTAAAACATGAAAATAATTTTGACGTAATTTAAAAAAATGTTCGCCAAAAATTCCAACATCCGAGTTTTGCTCTTTCGTCGCCTAACAAAATTCCGTGACCCTTCCGAAAAAAGTTCTGAAGTTCAAAATGGAAGTGGACCCATCTCGGAAACGGTCAGAGATAGCGCAAAAATAACTGGAGAAATCCCCCCATTGACGGCCATGTCGATTTCGGCAACATAGAGTACGCGTAGAAAATATTATGGTCCTGTGACCATAAAAGGGGTCAAGGTTTAACTGACGATTTTTTTTCGATGACTCATAACTTTCGAAAGGATGATCTTAGAAACATGAGTGTGAGCATCATCTGTCTTTACTGACTGGAATTGTGTTTCCGAAATTCAAAATGACGACCGGCAATAGATGTATCTCGAAAACAGTTCCACTTGGTCAAAATCTGTTTTTTTTTCTTGGACATGCATACGTATAGGTCAGCTGTTTCAAATGTAGGTTAGTTTAGTTCGTAAAAGGTCGTCAAATCATAAGTAGGATAAAGGAAGTGGTCAGAGTAAGAAAGAAAAACATGATGAAAATTTGCAAGAGGCAAAAGGTGTTGTCAGAGCGTCTACTTGCATTTTATTCCATTTAGGATAGTTTAGTCCGTAAAAGGTTGTAATATCAAAAGTAGGTCAAAGTGTCTGTCCATCTCCAAATGTTTCATACTACTTTACTGTTCCATGTAGGTAGTCAATAAAACTCGAGAAAAATTGGTAAAAAAGTAAATAGGTTAATTTATGTCACGTAATATTGTAGCATACCTACAAAGGATGAGGTGGAAAAAACCGACTTGAGGTGAAAATTGTACTGGAACGTCGTGTAACGTCATATAATTCACAAACATATCGTCATAATATGATACAACTAAGGCTAAATACATAGAAATAGGGGATACATACTTGGGATGAGTTTGAAACAACCAATTTACACTACAATTTTTAGTCGAAATGCCGAGACCACAGTCAACTAGAAGAACTTTACAACAGCAGATATGTAAGGTTCAAGTAATATAAAAAAGAGCCTAATAACTGCAACGACGTGGTTTACATTGAAGAAGCAGTGAAGATGGTTGACGGTACTTCTTTCATGTTAGCTGACAATATAGAAGAAAACAGAATTATTATTTTCTGCTGTGAGAAGGTAAAGAGAATGTGAAACACTTTACTGATTTTATTGAATGTAGAGGCCGGGAAATCAATCTGTACATTTTTTTAGGTCAAAGTTAAACATTGAAGGTTCGAAGAGGAAGAAAAGTTATATAAAGAATGATGAACGCCTTGAAAGAATACTGACGTTCAATTATGAAGAAAACGGAACCCTAACATCTTGTTTGAAGGCAATAGCTTACACGCAGAAATTGGAATGAAACAGAACGATCCTTGGACATGACAATATACAATATTCTTGCTGCTAACATAACGTAAATGATACTCGAGAAAAAAAGACGAAAAGATAAAATAAATGAAATAATGTGAACAACAGCTTCACCACAGCTGATTTTAAATACGCCTAAATAGCTGCATATACATTATATTTTGCCAAACCAAAGCCTGGATAAAGTGTGATGGAAATCATGGAAACTTTTAAAATCCCAATTTCGGTAAATTATTTTTGATGCCGTCCCATCAAGTGGTACTTTTTGTCGTATCGCAAATGTTTTAAGACTCATTAGAAGACCCTTCGCATGTAGCCTGTCAGGTGGTAGGAACGTTTTGTCGATGGTACGTTTTGTCGATGGTACGCACGTTCAGTCGCGTATTCATATTTAACGATATTAGTTTTGTCGTCCTGGCACCAAACTAGACAAATGATTAGAAAAAGCAGTTCAAGATTGAATCCACTTGTTGCATCATGCAAACCACATGACATCTGGTAGAATAGGTACACAGTTCTTGATGCTAGACACAAAGCAGTTACAATTTTAGAAAATGCCAATTTCTCTAGTCTTGACAATAGAAATTAATTATTAGGTCAACGTGGAACCACTATTGTAGTGAATTATGAAATAAGTAGTGTAATTGATGCTATTATAAACTCGATAAAGTATGAGCCCCCCTCAGGCAGATTTGGCTACACTTAAAACTAGCTCAACATGCCCATATGAGCTTTTTGCTCAAGTGTGGCACCCTGTCTAACCCAAGATTTTTGTAAAAATGCCTTCGGGAATTTCCCGTGAAAGTATGACCCCCCTCAGATTGATTTGCCTACACTTACAAAAGCTGCATCTGCCAGATTTTTGTCCATAAGCTTGTCAAAAATATGCCCCTCTTGATATTGTTTTGGATACACTTAAAATTAAGCCAAGATGCTCATAAAACCCACACCCACCCACACCCACACATATTTACTTCCGGTTTAAGTTTAATTGGACACCAGGCCCAATTTGTGCAATATGCAGAGGCCTTCTAGAATTGCTCTGTGACTCTCTCATTTCTTACATCATAAATATATTATTTTTCACCTATAAGAATAACACTACATATAGTGTCATCAGGGAGTGTATCGTGGAATTCACAGATAATTTTAATGTTTGTCCTGTCATTAACCACAACTTGTTTTCTTTTTGAGGTGTTGTTGACAAACATGGGTCTCTGTGCTTTGAATTTATCTGGTGTGTAATACATGTCAGTATTGCCAGTAGTGACCCTTTTGTATGCTGTAAATGCTTCATATAATTTAAGAAAATCATCCTTGGACATGTCTAAATTATAATTTTCTCTAGGAAACACCTCATTTCTGCCATTTTTAAGAAATATGTTCTTGATGTTGCAGCTATCAAACTTACTTGAATTTTTTTCCTGATTATTGTGTCTTCCAGTCTGAAACAGTACCACCACAAAATCTGGCATGTCATATTGTATACTGGAGAATGAATTTGTAGCATCAAACTCATAATAGCTACCAGTGGCAGGCTACTGTACACATTGATATGTATAAAGTTGTAAAGGAATCTGTGGATTTTTTAGGATATCTGCTTTGTATTTAAGAGCATAACTGGCTTCATATTCAACAAATGGAATTCTTAGCTCCATAGTCTGAATAATGCACTTGCCCTCATCAGGTAGGGTATTACGCAGAGCTTCCCCTGTAGAGTTTAATGTACTGTACCTCATCAAAGCATTATTATCATTGGCAGCTCTTCTAAATGTAATTCTTAAACCACCCTTCCACATAATATCTTTGTAATCTGAGAAGAATCCTGGCAACAGGCGCATGGGGAACAACACTGTGTGGTTCTTAGATAATATTTTATCAGCAGCCTCAAATCCACCTATTTTGTAGTAAGAAGCCTCGGTTTTGGATAATTTTAATGTGGCCAAAGCTGTAGAGGTAATGCCAGGGTAATCTATTCTGTTTATAACAACACCATGTTTTTTGATCTCAATTTCAGAGAACAGATGTGGCACAAAATTGTCTACCAATCTTATATTTGAATTTGCCGGATAATCTGTACCATCGAGCTTTTCAACATCAAATTTGATGTATAGATCTGTTCTGTGGGGGTGTATAAAGCCACCTCCTACATCAAGATCAACCTCAATCTCTGTGTTGGGTTGATTTAAATTTGCAAAAGTCCTCCTGTTTGGAGGGTATGTTTGTAGCTCATAACTCTCAATATTTTCCATTTTTGTATGTATTTTTATTTAAATATTAATTTCTATGATTGCAGTTGTTGTGGCTCCAGCAAAATCAACTAATTCTTCTTTTTCATTAGTGACCATCAATTCAATATAATCTATTCTATTATGGCACACAGGAAAATATAATGTTGGTGATGGAGTGTAGATGATCGGCTCCATAAATTCAGAGTTAGGCTTGAATGTTGGAATGATACCAGTTTGTTTGCGAGTGCCTATGCCATTTGATTTGGTGATCATACCCTCGGCCACATTACAGTGAATATTTAGAGTCTCTATGGCTAAGAATTTAGGTATATTAATAGCAGTGTGTTTAATGGCTGGTTCAAGTTTTGTGTTGTTCTCAAATCCTAACAGCTCTCTTATAGTACCCAGATCCACTGTTTCTGTAGCAGATACCATCTCTACTCTGTGAGTGACAGAATTTTGAGTTAACACTATACCTCTGGGTAACTGAGCATTTAGAGTAGATAGATTATATTGCCCTGGAGTGATGACAATATTTTGATCCCCAACTGCAATTGTGTTGTTGTGGTGTGTAATATTAGGGATCAAGTACATGCCATAAAATGCTCTGAGAGCTATTGTTTTGGGATACACTATATCATCATGTAATCTAAGTTTCAATATTGAATTTTGGCTGGTGAGATGGAATACTCCCATGATGTTTTAAATACCACAGGGCTTTTTGAAAATCTTCAATTGATGGTTTATTTATTTGTGGCAGATATCTAAGAACAGATAAACACAGATGTCCACAATTAACATCTTTAAAATTTTGAACAGGGGCATTATTGTAATAAAGATTAGCTGATTTTAGATATTTTACTAAATTTTCAGGTGGAACACCTCCAAATGAATCAAACACAAATGCCTCATCTTTTAATATTTAAGATAACAGATCCAGTGAGTGCCCTGATTTTTGTACTTATCCAAATTAACTATGCCACACTCTTTGTTGAGTGGTTGTTCTGGTAAAGAATCAGACATGTACACACCTCTAAAATGTTTGATGCCCAGTGGCTTGATTAAAGCTTCAATATCTTGGTTTGTAAGCGGTTCTTTTTTTTTTAAATTATTCATGGCTCTCTTAACACCTTTGCCTTGTTTCTCCATGGCCAGATTATGGCGCTTCAATTCATCTAATTCTGCCTTATTCTTCTTGGCATCTATTACTGTTTTTGCTATAGCAGCTGATCCCCCAGCCGAGCCCCCACAGCCCCAAGTGCTGCTAAGATGGCCGGGATAGTAAATATGAAGCCACCCACATGTGATTTTTTTCTAGATTGCTGTAATTTTTTTAATTGGGGGGTACTAAGCAACAATTTCATACCATGGCCCTTGGCAAGACAAGAATTTTTTGTTGCGCTGCTTTTTGGTTAAAAGACTATCAATAGTTTTAAGAGATTTAAGACCTGCATAAGGTATCTGATACATAACACCCTTGGCCTTCATCCTAGGTTTATTATATACATATTCACAGTTCCCACCCCAGTTTTTGTTTGGTGTTCATAGCTATGGTGGTCTCCAATGCTGCTATTATTTCACTTAAAGAAGCATTTTTGCTTACAAATCTACCAAATGCAGTCTCTTCTAATTTCTTGTCTGCAACATGTCTCTTGTCAAGATCAGAATGTGTGTTGTATCCTGTGTCATGGTCTCTACAAGCAGCATCTAGGGGATTAACACCAGGATCACCACTGTTTAATCTATGGTCCAATTTTGTACCGGGACCACAATACTGATAGCCTGGAATGTGTAGTTCAAATGGCAGCTTGTTTATAATGTCATTAACCAGCCCCCGACCCTCAGAGATATTCCAAAATTTAGGTGGTAGAGTATTAATAATTTTTATAAGATATCCAATGCCCTTAGTGTCATTCACTATAAAATTAGACAATTTGGGGCTTATCATGTCCATAATTCCAACCTTTTCATTGTAAAAATTGTGGTTGCCAGCATTTTCCTCCCCAGCTATCACCAGCAACCTATCTACAAGTTTCCTGACATCATCAACCCACACAAATTCTTTAGGCAGGGTGTTGTATTGTTTGATTCCACTACCTGTCTTGATCTGTGACCATTTTGGGCTTGATTAAGTTGTTGTATTTTGCTCCACTGCTAGACTTGACTCTTTTTTGTGTGGGATCATTGTTCTGGTATAGAGCATCTGATTTTATTAATATTTCTTTGTAATGCTCATAATCTTGATCTGTATAGCTGCCAGGCCTTTTCCTAGTCATCAGTTCCTCACAATTTAGGTGTTCCAGGATATTTAACAAAACCACCTTTTTCTCCAAGATGAGATTCTGAATATACAATTAGATCATCTCCCATAAATGTTACTCTGAAATTGCCAATTCTATGTATGATGCTACCATCACGCTCTGTGTCAGCATATAAGCCAAACACCTCATCTTTGTTGTCTTTAGGTGTGCTTAAATATTTTTGAGCAAGAAGACCCAATTCAATAGGATCCTGAGTAGCTTCAATTTTTCGAGGAGCAACAGGACTAGGTGTATGAATACTAGAAAGTGGGGTGATTGGATAATCTAATATGTTCCTAGCAGCTACAGGTACAAGCTCTGTGATCAAATTTTGATTTTGCTCTTTAACAGTTTTGATATTCTTACCTAATTCACTAATAGCATCAATAATAGGCTGTTCTGTTTGCTTGTGTTGTTCATAGATTCCTCGGTTCTCTGATTTCCATCCCTTAAACCTTTTTACAAGATAATCTCTTAATTTAAGATCATCAATGATTGGCCTTTTCATGGTTATTTATATATGTTTGAATGTCTAGAAAATTGTTGATTTTATTTCTGTATTTGCCACTATTGGGTTTCCTTGTCATTTCGATTGTGACAAACCCATAACTGTCTGGTTCCAGCACCTACTGCAAATCTTGGAAAAATTATTGTAGCTCAGGTCCCTACCTACATATTCATCATGTATGTGTTTGAGCTTGGTATGATCTTGATGAAACACACATATAAAATTGCTGTTGTCTCTGATCAGTTGCTTCGGTATTTTAGAAAAAGTCTGTGCCAGGTAGAAGCAATCTATGTTTTTGTGTCGGCCCTGTGTAAAGAAATTTCTAACCTTGTTTTGATTATCCAGTATAATGTCATCAAACACAACAACAGAATTATCGAGACATTCATGGAGTGGCTTAACATGTGATTCAAAAGTGGCAATATCCAGTCCATCATATAGCTTCATCAGCTGCTGATATTTTAATTGTTCCAAGCTCTTAGAGAAGACATACAAGTGCCTGTTTTTCCAGTCTAACCAGTTGGGTGCCAATAAAAAAATATCAATCATTAGTGTAGTTATACCACAAGCCGATGGCCCAACAATAAGATATCTAATATTATCAGGCAGCAGCATTCCATTTCTCTTATTCTGCTGTTCAGGTTCTGGCAGCCTCTTTATAACATCCCAGGTGTTCATAGTATCACTTTGTCTGCATCGATCCAGCTGTGTTCTGGGAGTCCTAGCCATTTGACAAGTAACTTGTTGCCTTTTCTGCGGATGATTTTTTCTATGAGATATGTGTCAGGCTGCTTAGTTTTGCTGAGTTCTTCTTCATAAAACCTGCCTTTGAGAATTTCTCCTCGGTGGTCTTTTATTATATATGTGTTAAGGGTCCCAGGTTTAACTTGAACCACTGTAAAAAATTCAGTGCTCCAGTTTCTTGTAAAGCCTCTTTTGAATAAGTGCTTATATTTGCTGATTCTTACTTGATCACCCAACTTGTATTTGGCTTTTTTTGTTGTTGGCTGGTATCTAGGATAATAAACAGTACAGATCAATTTTTGCTCATCAGATGAAGTTACCTCAGAGGGTTTCATGTTGATTGTGGAATGGACCGAGTTGTTATATTTATGTAGAAGTTCTGGTAGGATAGTAAGCCATTTATAATTACCTTGAAGTGTAAATTGTTTATACACATGATTTTTTAAGGTTTTGTTGAGACTTTCTACAATTGAGGCCTTGAGATCACTGTAACTCGAGTAATGTTGTATTGACTGGCTTTTAATAAATTGTTGGAACACAGAATTATAGAATTCTTTGCCATTATCTGTTTGCAAATAGCGCGGTGATCTTCCACTCTGATTGATGATTGTCCTGAAGGCTTCTGTAACACATTTTCCAGTCTTGGATTTGAGTGGCACAGCCCAGGCAAATTTTGAAAATGTATCTATGAAAGTGAGTAGATACTTGTAGCCCTTGTTGATTTTGTCTAAGTTTTTCAACTGTCCATTTGCCATCTCAACCCAGTCACACTGCCATAAATCATCTATGCCTTTTGTGACTACTGGCAGTCTCTTATAATTATGTCTGGTTTGTCTGTGTAATTCATCAACAATAATTTGTCTAGACATAGTATGTAAACAAGAATATTGCAACTATGGGGTGTTCAGCAGCTGATACTACAGGATTTTCTAAATACAGTTTGTCTCCTATTTGTATATAAAATTCCAGAGAGCCATCATCTTCAGCATAAGATGTTTCTAATGTATTGGGATCTGTAAAATCCTCTAACTCTACACTGGTGATTTTTGCTTTGTTATCAGCATTTGTTATTGATAAGGTAGGGTAGTGGTGTGCCTGTGGTTGTAGCCAATATTTGATCTTGATTGGTCTAAGTGTGCCCCCAACAAAAAACTGGTAATAAAATTGTGCAGGGGACAGCATATATATTTTGCCGCCTGGTGTAAATGGTGAATCATATTCTTTGTTGGGGATAGTGTACAATTCAAGAATTACTGTATGTTTAGGATTCTCGATTAGGCCAGTTATTTCTTTTTCTGCTGTAAGCAATCTACTTGTTACAGATTCAAGGTGCTCATTGATAGTCCTAACAACATCATCATGGCCTGGCTTGATCTTTATGTCCACAACAAGTCTCTTGTATTGTTGCACAATTTCTTGTAGCTGGGTGGCAAAAACAGACAGAGCATTTGCTTGATTGGATTCCTTGGTCCCTAGCTGTTGCTTGATATTAGCTACAATTTGCTGTAAATTTTCAACAACTGCCAATTTTGAATTTTGAGCAGTAAGATCATGGACTTGTCTTCTGATATCCTCAAACAGGGCATGCAGTTCATTAATATGTTGATTAGTTGGTAGAGTGGCCACTGTCTGAGTAAGTTGTTTGATCTCTGTCTGGATATTCTTGATATCTTCTGATTTCAATATGCGATTCACAGCTCTCTTAATATTTTTAAGTTCCTGTGATGTAGGCAGATTTGATACAGTATTCTGCAAAGATTCAAGTGCCAATTTCACATCATTTAATTCAGAAGCATCAACCACACCACGCATAGCATCTTGGAGCAGGGCTATATCTGCCTGAGTAGGTGTTGAATGTTGTAAAATTTCAAGCTTTGTTTGGATATCATCGATCAAGTGATGAAAATGAGATAGTTCAGATTCAGTGTTGAGGTTTTCAAGTTTTGTGATCTGTTGCTGGACACTGACAAGGGTGTCTACACTACCAGGCAAGCGGGATTCTAGAGTTTCTTGTACATTTGTCAGATCACTTTGCACTGCTGCTATTGTACCCTCAAGATGGGTTATGGTACTTTGAATTTTTCCAAAATCTTCATATGTTTCAAGTTGCAGCTTGATGTTGGCAACACTCCGAGTTATTGCTCCCAAAGCATCAGAAGATGGCAAGTTGTTCATAAAATTTTCAAGTGTCTCAATTTTTTCTTTAACCTCGGCTATGGCATTGTTCAGAGGGTCCAGATTAGGTATCTGTAGTGAATGAATCTGTTCTTTTAGAGTGGAAATAACTAGATCAAAACCTTCTTGTGATTTTATGCTTTTGACAATTGTTTGGAGCTGTGTCTGGACATTATTTATTTGTTCTTCCAATTGTTGTTTCAATTGCTCAGAGTTGGTGGACTGGGTCTTAAATTTGGCTTGAAGAGCTGCTACAGCCTCCTCTAAACTTTGAAAATTATCCGATGTGGCCAGTTCAGTATATTTCTGAAGCAGCAATTTGAGTTCAGAATCAATTTTAAGAAG
Organism: Lepisma saccharinum; assembly: GCF_977018435.1. NCBI lineage: Eukaryota > Metazoa > Arthropoda > Insecta > Zygentoma > Lepismatidae > Lepisma > Lepisma saccharinum. The sequence goes on along the minus strand of NW_028142955.1, from coordinate 709,397 downwards.
ACGGTCCATGCATTGTGATTGTAAATTTGTAATTTCTAGTTGAAGACTGGCATTGAGTGTGGTTTGTAAAGCTTGTAAATCACTTTTTAATTTTTTCACTCTGACATCAAGCATCAGAATCTCATCACTGTGATCTTCATGTCTTGTATGGCCAAATACATCATTAGGCATTTTTGTTTTAGTGGTTATTTATTATTGAATATATAATTCTTAATTCTATAAAAAAAGGTATAAGCTTGTCATAGGATCCTGGGACCTCAATATATAAGCAGTCACCAGCAGAAACAGTATATACAGTGCCAGAAATCATGTTTGAGTGTTTAATTCTATAAATATTTCTCCCTATTGAAATCTTGACATTACCCTCGGGGGTTGTAATAAATTGTAATTGACCATCTACAGGTAATTGGTAATCATTTAAATTATTGTTAAATATGTACAATGTTATACCTGTTTTATCATCAACATCTGTAAGTATGCTATTCAGATGAATAATTAACAAAGCACTTAGTTTAGATATCATAGATTGTATATCAGAAGAGGGTGCTGGTGTTGGCAGGTCCATAGTAGCCTGTTTTTTGAACCCAAATAAGTTCATAGGCATGTTTATTTATTTCAAATCATGCTTTGTAATTGGGCATTGTTTGCCACTTTTCAAATCACAATGACCCCATGGTAGAGTATGTATGCCACATGACAAAATGCATCTCTTATCATCATGTGGGTCCAGAGCCACTTTTCTTATAATATTTGTAGTCAATAAGTGATCCACACTCTGGATTCTGCATTCTGATGTTCTGATTGAACTCTGTGATTTGAGACAATCTTCATAATCTTTAAATTCAAGCTCTTTGTCAACAGTTACTCTGCCAATGCCCTTGGCCTTTTTGGCAACAGCACCACTACATGTTTCAAAGCTGTACATCTTGGCCCTTAACCCAGCAAATGCCGCAATAACATCACCAAGTGTCTCATCTTTTAACTTGCCAGGCACCTTTTTGTTGTGGGGTTGAATCTTTGTATGTTCACTGGTATCAAAATATTCAAGCAATGCAGGCTGTGACATATCTTGATAAACACCTTCTGTCTGAATATCAAGAATAAAACTATCTGTGTCCATGTACATCAGTTTTACACAATCCTTATAAAAAGGCTTCAACACATCATAATACAATTTTAACATATGTAATTTGGCCAATTCCAATATTACAACCCCTACATAAATAGGCTTATCAAACTTAATCTTTGTTTTTTCATGTTGAAAAGTGCCATATCCTCATCATAAATTCTTCTATAATTGAAATTAGGCATTGCAATCAATTTTTTGCTCAGGCTGGGGTCAGTAATTAATTTAACATCAGTATGTTTTCTGACATTTTCTATGGTTTTGCCATACACTGAATTTACCATCAATTTAAACAAAGTCTTATCAAATTGGCTCATTGCAGATGTTCGAAGTTCTGTGTTTGTATCAATATATGGCTTCAACCATCTTGAGTGCCTGAACCTCAAAACTTTGCCAACTTTGGTCACTTGAACACCATGATCCATTAGGAACTGGAGGTTTTTGTAATATACTCCCTCTGTCCCATAATTATTGTCCGGTACACCTTTGTTTGTTGTCCCATAATAATTGTCCGATATTCAAACTGTGACATTGGTGTATACAGAAGAAGAAAATGAAACACGGGATCAATACAAAGTGACCAAGAAGTTCGACAAAATAAAACATCAAAACGAAAGATATTGTTGGTTTCGAGGACACCCCAAGAGAGATGGCAGGATGTTTCGTCGGTTCAAGTGTGCTTTTGCATATGGGGAATCCTGTAGTTGTCCCCACCTTTGAGGCGCATAATTTCAATGAGACAGGACTGCAAAGTGAAAAAGATGTTGTTGAGCTTGTCGCGTGTCAGATCATAGAAAGATTTTTCAACTGCGGCGATCAGCTCATCAATAGTTTGTGGAGCTGCCTGATGCTGGAGAGACTGAATTGCCCGGAAGTACCCCAGATCTAAAACATTCATGTCCGGACTGTTTGGCGGTTGGCATTCCACTGGTCGCTGCAGCATCCATCCAGGCGCGGTCATTGGGAACGCGGACGCGCATTGTCCTGCTGAACGGACACCTGGATTTTCCCTGCGCGCAGTCCACGATGCCATTGTGCATCTATTGCTGGGATTAACTTGTTGATGAGCATGTCCCGATAAACATCTTTGGTAACAGTTAATGGTTTGGTGACCATTCTTCACTTCCCCAGTCGTACTGTTTTCAAAGAAAAAATCGTACAATGGTTGTCGTTTACTGTCCGTGAGGTTCTTGCTACCCCTGTCGCTTCCTATCATGGGTTGTGTTTTCATGGCTGTTCTTCTCACACGTACTCACTGAAGGAGTGCTCTACTAACGATTTGCAGCGTGCCTTGGTAGACCGGTTGCCATACAGTGCCACACCGGTGTGTTGCAACCCAACGCCTCCTTTTGGTAATCGTCTGGGCGGTATTTCTTGCTCGTTGTGATAAGGTCACGTTGTTCCTCTTCACAATGTTGAAGACTGATGTACTGTGCCTCTCCTCATCCATGTGCTTTCCATCTGCCTATTCGTCTGCAATTCCTGTACTACAATTTTGGCATACCGGACTATAATTATGGGACAGAGGGAGTATGACATAATCCTGTTTTGGCTCTAGAGTCATCATCAGTTTCTTCTGTTTAGAGCCAGGTGAGCACTCAACCTCAGAAATTGGGAGCAGATCAGAAAAAGGGTTGTGTAAATCATCAGGAATTGTCAGATCAACCTCTAAGAACAGGCCATAGTTACTGTCATCAAAATCCTGAAGATCTTTAATATTGAAATCTTCAACCCACTCAAGCCCTGCATATGGCAGTTTATCCATCATAGCATAACCATACAGGCTGTTGGCTTCTACATACAATATATAAATTGATGGCAGTGCTGGATCATAATCAGGAATATATTTGTTATTAGCTCTTGCATATATCTGAGAACATTGCACCATGCTCCCTCTTATACATTGCTCCATAAACAGATACATATCTTGATCCTGGATCAGATAAAATTGCATTTTAGTGTTTAAAAACATTGCAGACCATGCTAGGCCTGGTGCACTGTAAAAATGCGTTAGATCCAGCTTATAATTTTCCATGGAAGATTTTCTGAATGCCTGAAGTATATCAGCTAAGAGAGTGACATCAAGTTTTAAATATGCCTTGTGATAATCACCAAATGTCTGGCATTTTAAATTGTTCCACATCAACTGGGCATGGTGATAATCATCATCAGTGATTCCAGATCCTCTGAGTTTGCTGTAGAACTGTTGTTTTGGTGGCAGAGAACACTCATCAAATTTAGAAAAACCTGTAACATAATCATATGGATATACACCCTTCCGCCTAATTAATTTCAGGTCCTGATTTGGAAACAAAGCACATGTGATTTTAAATTGATCATCAGATAATTGACTGGCCAGTGTAGCCAGGCTAGCAGACAGAATTCTGTAGGAATCAAGAAATCTTAAGTGAATTGGAACACCATTAACTTTAATTATTTTGCTAATAGCAATATATTTCTCATTATTTTCTGCTAAAATATTTAAATTCTGCTTGACAAACCCCTCGTACCTGATCAAATTATAAAAATCATAATTGGATGCACCATGGCAAAATATAGGGACAAATTTTGGTCTCTGGATCTTAATATTGCAGCTATTACACAGGGCCATTTTGAATTTACCATCTGTATGAGAATGGTGTTTCACCTTGATATTTGTATCTGAAAATTCAGAATCACATACCGGACATTTTTCTGCATTGTTGAAATCTTCAATCTGATCCTCTGTTAAAGGCAACATGGGTTTTGATTTTAATAAGATATTAGATGCTATGTTATGGCATTCATTTTCTATTCTATGTGCAAATTCTTTGATGGCATCTGGTCCCATGTATAAATATTCTTCACTAACAACACTATTCTGTACAACAACATAATAAAAACTAGAAGGTTCATGTAATTGATATGATGTAATTGAAGATTCATCAGGATCTGGGCTGCAGAATGCAAGGGGTTTGAGGTTTGATTCAAAATCACACACTATATATGCTGGGTGTTCCAACAAGGCTTCAAACTTTTTGAATTTGGCATTTTCACTTGGGTTAGGCATAAGCATATGAACAGGTTTATGGTTGCCACAGTATTTTAAATGTTCAATTAACTTGTTTTTAGCAATTTCTGCATTTTTTTCACGAACCCCATTCACCATTTTTTGACCATCAAATACAGTTAAACATCTTCGACACAACTTGAATATTCTATTAAATTTGTCTATTTGTTTTCTTACTAAAGCTTCAAGACTGTGTATCAGAGTGTAATGGTGTGTGCCATTCCCTTCAATTAAGAGCAGATCAATCGGAACAGTAGAATCATCATCAAGTGTACTGATTCTGAGAGGTGCTATCAAGCAATTCCCACGGCCAGTAGAACAAATAAAAACATTAATAGATAATTGTTTACCATTGATATCCCTGGCCTTTTTTTTCAAATTTATCAATATTCTGAACAGACATTGGATATTCTAAGCCCTCCATTGCATCATCAAAATCATGTACATGTTGTTTATAATAAGTTATTCTCTGAGGATTCCTTAAAACTGGATACAAAGCAGCTAAAATACACCACAGAAAGCATTTCTCATCATTATTTTCTATGTTAACCACGGCTCTTTTGTTTTTAATATTGGCAGGTAATGGCAGATATGCAGATCCTTGTAATGGGCTGAATTCAGAAATATTAACATAAAACTTGTGTGGTTATCCGCATAGGCCCCATCCTGATTCTTTTGCTGCAAATTCAGAGTGTTTAATATTCAATTGATCTATCAAACTGCTTATTATTTTGTCTAAATTTGCATTTGAATATACAGCTACAGTTTCTGTTATGTGGGGCTGTGTAAATTTTGTGCCATTTGCTTTCTTATATTGTGTAAACAATTTGAGGGACAGCTTATAAGAGCCATTTTGTGCATTTAGAATTGCCTGCACATCAGAATCTACACTGTTCAAAAAATTCTTAATGTCACATTTTTGCTCTGATACAAACCGGTAATCCCTAAGTTGGCCAGCAAAACTGCTATGGATGGGTTCATAGCGTGGCTGCTTTGCCGGTCTAGCATTAACAGGTGTTTCAAGCTTCCTTTTCAGACCAGATGTAGATGGTTGTGGGGGCAATGTTGATGACTGTGCAGAACAAGTACCCTTATGTTTATATGTGAAATATTCCATGCTATATTTTCTATGGCATTTTGGACATATTTTTGTGGGTGTTCTGCATTTTTCTGGATTACAATTCTTTTGGTGCTTAGCCCAATTGGGGCTGGATATATTCTTATTGCATTGATTACAATATTTTTGATTTGGCATTTTTGTTATTGGTTTATTATATAAAATTTCCTGGGATTCAAATCAAAATTCTATGCTTAATAAAAAATATCAGTTGGGTTCAGCAGTGTGCTTTGTATATTTAGTGTATATACTTAGTGTCTTAATATTTTTGGCTTTGGTATTTTTGTTGTTGGTTTATTATATAAAATTTCTTGGGATTCAAATCAAAATTCTATGCTTAATAAAAAATATCAGTTGGGTTCAGTGCAGACAAAAAAACTGCATAGCTCTATGTCAATTAGTTCTTGAGATATTAATTATTTTGTATTTAGGAACCACTTTGGCCCATCTTTGGCCCCCCTGCCAAAAATTGGCTTTTACTGCACCAGTGTATACTGTCCCTATGATCTTACTTGGGTTATTCTACCAGACTGTATGCTTCAAGTCTCCTACAATCTGGTAGAGCCTGTTCAGATTCTGCCCCCCACTTGTGGGTTCCACTGCTGATCCAGCAATGGTAACAAACAGCACTGTGCTCTGGCTTATATAGATTTATAGAGCCAATAGAAATCTTGCTTACTTAAACAATCAGAAAACACCACATCATCACATTATGTCATAACCAACTAATCAGAAAACAACACATGCCCAATAATTTATTGCATAATATTGCACAACATGATGCAATAGAAGTGGACCGGAAGTAAATATGTATGGATGTGGGTGGGTGTGGGTGGGTGTGGGTGGGTGAGCATCTTGGCTTAGTTTTAAGTGCTGTGTTCAAAATAAAAATATAGTGGCTGGTAGCTGTATACAAGCCAGCAGAATGCCCTTCTTGTTGTATCCAAGCCCTATTATAATTTTTGTTTCTACATTCTGTCACTAGTTTTGATCCTAGGACAGTTATATTTATGGAGGTTACTCTGCATGGCCCCCAGAGCAACATACTGAATTTTTTAAAAAATCGATAATTTTATTTCTGAATTTTTCACTAGTTTTGATCCTAGGCCAGTTATATTTCTGGGGGTGATTCTGCATGCCCCCCAGAGCAACATACTCAAATTTTGAAAAAATCGATAATTTTTTGAATTTTGATTATCTCTGGAACCATGAATGCTAGAGACATGGGGCTTGGTGATTTCTCATGGGCATTTCAAGATGCAACTTTTTGATCTCTATAATTTTTTCAAAAATCTCTTGCCGTTCTCTAGATCTTGAATAACTTGCCTATTTTTCAAGATAGGAGCATGGGGGTTGCATATTTGAAATCTAGAGGCTGTTTAGAAGTTTTGTTAAAAAATCGATATTTTTTGAATTTGTGATTTTTTCAAAAACTATCAGTGCTGGAAACTTAAAATTTTGTAGGCATATTCTAGGCACGATTCTCTACATTTTTTGTCTCTATAATTTTCCTGATATATGCAATATTTAAGCTGTAAATGCCTAAATTTTATAAATAGAATTTCTTGAGAAGTGCAATATTAACAGAATTGTTAATATTTTGAAATCTATACATGCTAGGGCACTATAGCAGTCACTATACTTAAGATATCATAAGATATCATACAATATCAAGAGGGGCATATTTTTGACAAGCTTATGGACAAAAATCTGGCAGATGCAGCTTTTGTAAGTGTAGGCAAATCAATCTGAGGGGGGTCATACTTTCACGGGAAATTCCCGAAGGCATTTTTACAAAAATATTGGGTTAGACAGGGTGCCACACTTGAGCAAAAAGCTCATATGGTCATGTTGAGCTAGTTTTAAGTGTAGCCAAATCTGCCTGAGGGGGGCTCATACTTTATCGAGTTTATAATAGCATCAATTACACTACTGAAATATAATTAGGATTATGCTTTTAGAAATAAATACGCCTTAAAAGTAATGAAACTGAACGGTATTATCTATCAAGTGCCTTATGAAAATCTGAAAAATTTGAATTTTCTAATTTCGTTTTAGCGGGAAAGAAGCGAGAGGAAAGCAAAAGAGTCTGCACAAAGGACAGAGAATGAAGTTACTGCTAAGCACATTGCAATTAAAACGCTTATAGAAAATGACATAAAGTAACAGTGGAGATATTTTTTTTAGTATCGTGGCAGTATTAAGAGCTTTGAGTACTGTTGGAAGTTTAGCACTTACCAAAACATCCATCGATGCAAAGAAAAATGTACCTCAATTGGCAGAAAAGTAACGTCATATCTTGGCCATGGAGAAAAATCTAAGTCGTGGCATGAAATTCAAAGCCTTTTAGAAAATTTTAGAAAAGGAGAACCACTGATGAACGAAAACATTGAAACTTTATTTCAAATAATTAAGACTCAATATTTTAGAGGAGTCTTCATATCTGATACTCTGCCCTGAAATAGCCCCTTGTAGCAAGAATGTTGTGTGGCGAATGTGGATGTGTCTCAAAATGTCGGCAAGCACTGGATCTGCTATCATAAGCAAAATCGTAATTACTTCATTTTTCTAATCTTTTGGTGGAATACCACCGTTAGAATTAGTTAACTATCTACCCAATTCTACCATTTTATACAACGATGAACGTATTCAACATTTTGATCAAGTTTCCTGTGGTCACATCTGCGTTTTGATGTTAGCCAGACTTGTTAGCTAAAATACACCACAGCACATTACAAGGTATCTTAGAAACACTGTGATACGTAAAACATGGTAGTCTCTCATCTCTCGAGCGAGACGTCGATCTTGAAACTGCAACTACACGATGATATTATATATCCGAGGAAAAAAAAACGCTTTGAGAGCTTTCTGCCGCTTGTACTTCATTCCGAGTGTAATTTCGAACAATAATACCATGATTGTGCACAACGAGATAAACATTATCTCTCCTGGTCAATATAATTTATTCACTTTGCAAGCTAAACTTCACAATAATGTGTTCTTTTCTAAAAAATAATTCAGTAACACACAGAGAAAAGATTGGGTCCTCGAACGAAACGGTGCATATATCTACGACGGTTTCTAGGATTTCCGAACGATACCAAATTAGATCCAGGCATCACACACATTGGCAATCTCATCCCAAAATTTCTACTGAAACATTAGACATTCACTGCAATTAGCGAAAGTTGATTTTCAAAGCAGAATAAAATGCAATTGGCAGTCAGAAGGAAACTTATATGGATGCTACATTTTAACCGAGTTCCGAGTATATGGATCCGATCATGCATTTTCCTGCTCCACTAGGTTAATTTCTTGTTTTGTTAGATACAATTAATCAGATAGAGTTAACAGTCAGCATCGAGAAAGGCGAAGTTGGTGATTTTGTTTATTTAAAAAATATAACCATGAAACATGTTGAAAATTTAGAGTTGCAGTCCTTCCCTCCGAATCAGAGGACATTTGCTAGTCTTAATGAACCGAACAAAGAAATCTAGATTGGCGTCCGTATTGGAGATTTGTTCATTCATCTGCATAGATCGATTTTTTTTAAAAAAAAATAATGTAGTGAAACATGAAAGTGACTACCAATATCCTAACATGTAAATTGACATTGACAATTTTATACAATTTATTTTCTCTCGAATTGAAGTGAGAACGCATATTACAGTCATCCATCGCATGGATTATCCTGTCTCTTTTTTACTACAGTGGGGATATTGAAAATTGCAAAAGACAGTGCTTACTATCAAGTGGCTCGACTCGAAGCAGAGACTATGATCAAAACAAAATTGCACATAGTGCTGTCTCCCATGCTACTGTTATTTGGCATTTTCTCAGATGACAAGAAAATTATGTGGAAAAGTAACTTGCGTGTTATGTTCCGCAGAGTACACATGGACTACAATGTTCTCTTGAGATATAAAACATTGAATTAAAATGCAAAGGCTAACGAAGCTACATTACCCGAAGAGCAAAATGTGTTATCAAATTTATAGATTTACGCTGGTCTGTTGCAGAATATGAACCAAACTATGCTCTAAAATACAAACTTAAAAAATTCTGAAGTTTCATTGCAACGTTACAGTTACCAGTGCATACAGAAGCCATAGGAAGGCAAGTAATGTTTTTTTTTTGTTTTTTTTTACATAACAACACAATATCAGAACATACAATATGATATGCCGGAGTATATAGCTGTAGTGTTTCAAACAGGAAGAGACGAAAACCAGGATAAAGACATCAGTCAATTTTATAATAGCAAGATTAAAAATATTTTTGTTACGAATGTGCATAACACGGTTTTCCGGCGAGAGAATTATAGTTTTAGTATAACAGATTAAGATTATTTAAAATTATACGTGTCCTATAATGCATACAAACGAGTGACGGAGTGGACATTAACATGTATTACAATCCAAACAAGCCTATGTTACCCAGACCGATATTCTTACTTAATGGATTGTTTGTAGTCAAAATGCTCCTTCGTAGTTTTGTGATTGCATAAATCATATGTTTTTATCACGTAAGCAAATGAGTTTGTAATGTAATGTAATGTAATGTAATGTAATCTCAATATTCGTTTTATATATTTCTTTCATTTTATTATTATTAAATTGATACTTCGCGATCTTAAATAATTCAAGAACAGTAATACAGACATCAATGGGTGTATCACATCTTACAGATGTATTGCCTTTTGCAATTAGTGCTATACTTTTATTGATGCCAATAACACCTTTATGAGTGGGGTCCGAAATAATCTTCAGAAGCCATTTTGGATCCGATACCAAATTGCATATTTTCCTCTTTAGCTTAATTTCCAATGTTCTACCATATACTGAATTACTCACTAACTTATAACAATTCTCACCTACTTTTGAATTTGCTCGAATGAGAATTTTTTTTCGTAACGTGAGAGAATAACCATTTGCTTTGTCTTAATTTCAATTATGTTTGTATTTTTGTTAGTATTAAACCTTCCTTAAGATAATATTGCAGAAGACAATAATCCACATCATAATGTGTTAGATTGTCGAAAAGAAGCACATTTTTTCCTCATTACCTCAAGCATTTTACGAAACTGGTGCCATGGTAACACTGTAATGTTCGTCGTGAACAGGTTGACATCTAGAAAATAACACAACTCATGATCATTCTGGCCAAATCAAGATACAATATTTGATTTTTTTAGAACTTTTAAAGTCGTCCAACGTAGTTGACGATAGCAATTGAATGAATGATGATATAAGCATATAGAATATCCAACCCATTATAAAATATGTATTTGGAAGAATCCCTATCATAGTAATTAGGTACACTTCTGTTCAGAGAAACTGGCACACTTGTTTGAGTTAAAAATCAGCTTCGGAGCCGAACGAGTGTGGCAGTGCAGCCGAAGTAAATGTTAGGGAAAACAGCACTCTGCAGTGTTGCTTACCACTAAAGTTTTCACCGGATGTAGGGAATTTTCTGATTTGTCGAGTGAATAGAAAATATGGTTACATAAAAGCCTTGCATTTTAATAATTAATGCAATGCAGTGTCAAATTTTAAAAGAGAATGGCAGGGAAAAAATCGGGAAATATGTTTGAGATTATCAGTATCCCATAACTAATCTAAGAAAAATCTTATATCCCTTCGCTTAGGGAAAAGCTCATATTCATTTCAAAGCAGAGGGGAGTCGATGGTGGTTCCATCATATATTTCCCTAGTTTATCGTAACGGCAACGTCGACGTTCACCAAAAGGACCCGGGTTGAATTTCAACCTAAATGTGGGTGTTCTTTGTGAGTGTCCCTTCATCAATTTTCCCATATCATAAGTTATTTACTACGTCGCAACAAACTAAAAGTGGAAGAAAAGCGACGCTAACATAAAATAAATAAAATTAACGTTCTAGATGCGGACGGGAGAAAATAAGCAATCCAAGGCAATATGAATATCTATCACAGACCGAAGTATGTGACTTCAGGATCACTTTCGTTACCTTGTATTAGTTATGCAAACTGCTTTTCTAGCTTGCAATTTGAACACAAAATTAGAAAAGCAATGCTCCAAATATCAGTACTGGCTGGATGAATGTCTTCATTTTTTTTTTTTTTTTTTGAAAACTCACTCTTCATCTACAAATAGTTATTTTAAAAGTCTGATTACGTATCTGCCATTGACTTATAAGATCCGTAGCTTCTGCGATGTTTACAGAAGCTGAATAATGAATATTATTAGAGATTTGGAAACCCTAAGCTTGCATAAGAACAAGTCTTTGATCGTCTTCATTAATATAGTACACACACAATATTAACTTACAGTTTGTGTGTAATGTGTGCACAACTTAGAGAAACTATACGATAAAGCGTATTGCTTTCTAATTAATGTAATTAGGGAAAAGGGACATGGAAAGTTTGAACCGGACAGGTAAAAGTTTAATCTTCATTAGAAATCACACTAATAGCATGCTCTTTCACACCGTGACTTCTGTCCAAAACTACAGTGTGCATTCTTCTCCCTGATATTCTGCTCTTCCCTGCTCCCTCTTCATGTCTTCTGTTCTTATTTTCTGCATCTCTTCTGTTCTTCTATTGCGGGAGCATTGATGTGGAAAATGACTGAAGAATTTTGTCCGGTGTGGGAGTTTCTTCTTGTAGAAAGGGTGGAAAGTGTTTGTTCCATGTACTAAAATACTGGCTGGCAGGCTCACATGACTGTTGCATTCTGTGTTCCTGGGAAGCTAAACCGTCGGGATACGTGCAGATTCGGGTTCGAATCCCGTTCTCCTCGCTGGTGACTGGCCAAACTGCTGCATGTTGATTCCCAAATAGATACGTTGGGAAAATCCTTCTCCTGTTGATAGCTTTAACTGGTATGATGAATAGACAGATTTAGGTAAAGGATAAAGTATAATTTCGTAGACGGGAAATGAGGAAAGGGGTGTTGATCTATACTTATTAACATGAATAACAAAATTCCAATGCTGTGCCTTACCTTGTGTGAATATTTATAAATTACCATGAAAATGCAAATTAAAAAAGGACTATTAACTATTAGAATAATAAAATATATTGAAAGGTTTATAATAAATCAGTTTTGTCACATTTATGTGAGAATTCATAAAGAAACCAATGAAATATTTGTTAAAATTATCGAAACTATTACATTGTTTTCCCTTATGGTATGATAATTGTCTTGTTGTCAATAGAGAAATGAGTATACCTTAAAAGGAAAGTATTTAGTGACCTGCCTAAAGCTGCTAATTTATGATTTTTAAACCATCGCAATAATTAGTCACAGTGCCTATTTGTAAGGTTTACTGCTGGTCCAAATACCTGTGACAATACGTATCGATTACACTGTATGAATGGTAGTGATGCTGTTGTGTCCTGAATTTGACTTCCATGCTTATTTTAAAACCTTGAAATTTCTGCCACGCCGAAAATTATTAAAATTGTACGTTAATGGAAAGGGGGGTTGCCGACTCTGCGTGCCCCCTTAAAAAAATAGTCCCGAGTGATTTGTCAACTAGTGTTAATTAATTATAATCAACATTGTCACAAAATAATTACTGAAATTACCAAAGATTGTGATTAAATGGTTCTAAAATTCCTAATTACCATTGATTTCTAATAGCATTAAATTTATCTAAAACTAGCTCAAGTTATGAAGAATAACAGAGGAAATAACTTTTGGTATTATATATATATAAATGCAGTGATTCTAATAGTGTTGCTGTTTATAACCATTCTCTCGTGCATGTATTAATGCTCCCTTTACGTGGACTCAAGATCTTGTCATAAAGACAGTTCTCAGAATTTGAACATTAAAATTTGGCAACACTTTTAAAATCTGGCACCACCGTGCCACATAGAGAATTTGCTGAATTGTGTTTTCGTCCCGTGTCTTGCTGTTGAGGAAATACATGTCTCCCGAGGCTGAAGTTATCCGCTTGTCGGTAGGTAATCCGATGCGCGGAGAGCGCAGGTTGTAAAGCTGACATTGCAAATTCCGGGTCCAGTCGCTTCGAGATGAAGATACATAATTCTGCCTTTAGAACGAAGGCAGATTTTCGTTCCGTGGCTGTGCCGACAATTCCCGAAGATGGCCGATCGTTCCCGAAGATCTTTGCCTTTTGGCCAGTGCGGGCGGAAAGTTGGCTAGGAGGAGAGAAAAAAAATCTCGCAGGATGGCAAGGGGGAGAGAGGCAAAGGGGCAAATTCGCTTCGTCGCTGCCGTGCTGAGGTTTGATTGTCGGTTTGCAGATTGCTGCTTTCAGCTACGTACACAGAAATTTCAAATCTGTCTATACTCAATGCTGTCTTTTAAATCGAAACGTTTTAAACTTTTGGTTTGGGCGACGTTGCGTTTCTCGAGGCGAGTGATAAAGCTTCAACTCGGAGCCATGGTTTTTGTTAAGAATTACCATTACCAGACAGGCAGTCTATGTAGGACGAAGATGTTTTTTAAAACGGGAGATTTTCTTTCAGTCTGAGAGGTCGTCATAAGTGTCGTGATTGATGGAACTAATTTTTATTGTAACTGGGGAAGGATTATTATTGCTATTCTCTCTGTTACAGGGATTACTTGGGATTTCATCGTGTGAAACGGGTGATTTCTGGCTTGGGATAGGTACTTGGGCACTTGCTATCTTGCTTGCATGGGTGGGGGGATGGGAAGTGAGGTGGTTTGCGTGTATTGTACACAGGTGCTGGGGTTGGAATCCTTACTAAAACTTCTTCGTTACACTGTACAAGGGGTAACAAACTGGGTTCGCTACTATTTTTGCATATGAATTGATCTGAATTTGCTCTAATAATCGCCGTTATTTCCGGCGAGTTTTCTTTTTGTCCTGACTGTACAAAAAAAGGGGAGGGGGTACATTGACATAAAGATGGGCTGAATGTTCCAGAGTTGTATCTACGTTGTCGTACAAATATTCTACTAAAGAAAAGTCATTATTTAGGTTGGGTAAATATATGTCTTCGTTACTTTCTTTCTTTGTTAAAACAGGTCTGGTGCTTGTGCAATGAAAATAGCATCTTATCATAAATAAAATGAGGCAAAAGATGCAAACGGCTAAAATTAATCCCGTCAAGATATTATGGGGATGTTTAAAATATTCTTTTAACAATTCTAGGAAGGATAAGGCTTTAACATCTAAGAGATAACAATTTATGATTAATAAAAATCCTAAAATATGCATTGTTACTTGGTAACTGAGCTGTTTCCTTCTTAATTAAATGTTAATATTACAGTATCCTTGCTTTGTACTTAAACTTTACAGTTTCATGTTTAAGAGGTATTGGTACGGGTTTATGGGGAGGTGAAAACTTATTTGAGCTCGCCCATCTGAAAAGTAAAAGATAAATTGTTCTATAATTATGCGATGAAACTAATGTCACAAAAAATGGAGAATGTGTTCTCTCTTATATCTTTTTAGATATGCTTAGCATACTATGTTCGTTGTAAAATTATAACTAAGACCAATAGTGGTTTAAACTTTATCATTTTGCCAATAGCAAAATGTTAAACTTTTGGATTTTTGGATCGTCATCCAAATCGAAAATTCGTGTTATGTACGCCTGCGATCAATGTCGCTTCTTTCTCGCATTCTTGTTTTCCATGGAAAATACATTATAAATACCTTGGCGCTTCTTCTTCTTTCCTCTTTCCTGTAAACTAGAGATTTTGTGACATAATCTTATGCTGGTATTTTTGTACCGCTGGGAGTGTATTTCATCACATTTTAAGTAATTTGATTACTTTTTAATAATGTAAAGCCGTACAAAAGGCAATATTTTAAGCAGTTTTGATATTATAATTTGAGACCTGTTGTTTGAATGTTATTCTTCTTATCTTAGTGACCTGCTTCTTCCTGTATACTCTCTTCTTCCTCTTCTTCTTCAACTTTCTCGTTCTCTTCGCCTGATCCGTCATACGGGGGTAATACTTCTTTAGGCGTTGAATCGCTACAGAGCCAATAATGGTTTTGCCCAGTTTATTTTTAAACTGGATCCTGTATGTATTAGGATTTTCCTGTTCAAGGATCGTTCCTGATCCCTTGTAAAGTCCACTCAAGCACTTAGCGGTCTTGACTCTTTGGTTGGCATCGTATATCAACACCTTGTCTCCTGGAGCAAAATGGATATTCTTCCTTTTCCGGCAATAGTATTTTTTTAAGATTCTGGTGTCTGCTCTGTAGATTTTCGGCTGCTGATGTTCTAGCTTTTTTAAGAACTCGAAATCGAAGTTCGTTTGCTACGTTCTGGCATGGGCTGTTGTTATGTAAAGCCTGTTGCTATGGTAATATTGATTTAAAGCCGTGCAACAAGTAGAATGGAGAATAACGCAAGTTCTGATTTTTCGTGACGTTATAGCTGTATACACTTGGTTGTAAGTAATCCGACCAATTCGTGTGATTTGAGCTAACATAGTGCTTCATGATACTTTGTAAAGCGCCATTATTTACCTCCTGTAGGCCTAATAAATTATGCTGTGCAACAGGGGCAAATTCGACATTTATACACAATTTGTCATTTAATTCCTGGAATAGTTTTGAAGTGAAACCGGATCCTGTGTCCGTAATATACCTCACTTACAGTACCATAGCGTAGTATTATTTCCTCGTATAAAAATCCTGCTGCTGTGCTAGCTGATGTATCGGCTACAGCCTTCGCTATCATGTATCGGGGGCCAAAATCTGTGGCGGCGATAATATAACGGTGGCGTAATTCTCCCGATGCTGGAAAAGGTCCTGAGAACTTTATTGGAATGCGCTGGAATGTCCTTTGTGGCGGAAAAATACACAATTCTCTATATGGCAATCCCGTGATTCGTTTATTATGCTGACAAGTGATGCATTCTCTTATTTTCTTTTGGATGAATCGCTTCATATCCGGAAAATACACTCGTCCTAGAGCGGTGCTGTATGTTTTGCTAAAACCTAAGTGTGCTCCTCCAATTGGCGAACGGTGCATGGTTTCGATAATTTGGTCTCGCAATGATTTTGGGAAACACAAGAGCTTCTTTGTACTGCCACATAGTCTGTGCTGTCTGTACAATAGTCCGTCTTCCAATAAATGAAGATAGGCTTGCCTTTGAACTGAGAGGGGGGTTCGTTCCCCTCGTCCCCATTTTCCTGGTCTTCCAAAACTCTGATTATTGGGTCGAAAAAGGAGTCCTCGCGCTGGTGTTTGGCCACATCTACAGTATTGTCCCAAAGTAGTAGGGTCCTGGGTTCGCGCGGTTATTCTTCGGTGTCGTTTTCTTCAAGTCTTGTTTTACATTCCCTGCTTAATGGGTCCGCTATGTTCTGCGTTGTCTTCACATGGATAGGAGTAAATGAAAACTCTTCCAGTAAAATATTCCACCTAATTAATTGCGAACTGCGATTTGTAATTGATTTAATGTATGTTATAGCTTAGTTGCCCGTGTGAAGATCGAAATGGGATCCTATTAAAAAGAAACGAAAGGATTTGAAAGTTTATAAAATCGCTGTCAATTCTTGTTCGATGACACTTAGTTTTTTCTCACTTTCACTAAGTACTCTGCTACAATACCAGACTGGCTGGTATTCTCCTTGTGCATTAGGCTGCATGAGCACGCCACTGACCGCATGTGAACTCGCATTCGTGAACACTTTGGTATTCTTTTCCGCACTCTAAGGAAGTAGGACAGGAGCTGAAATTAATGCTTCTTTTAGTTTTTCAAAAGCTGCTTATTATTCCGGGCCCCACATGAACTTTTTGCCTTTACCGACCAATTTCTGTAAAGGCATACCGATGTCTGAAAAATGTTAGATGTATTTCCTTATGTATAAACATAGTCCAAGGAACATTCTAATTTTCTTGGTAGTAGTTGGAGTCCTGTAGTTTTATATTGATGATA
The DNA here is from genome assembly GCF_977018435.1 of Lepisma saccharinum. Taxonomy (NCBI): domain Eukaryota; kingdom Metazoa; phylum Arthropoda; class Insecta; order Zygentoma; family Lepismatidae; genus Lepisma; species Lepisma saccharinum. Next base: position 692,227 of record NW_028142955.1, on the reverse strand, counting down.
TTATCTTATCTGAAATTCGATATCCCTGGCGTCCCACATTGTGGCGAAGCGCTACTACCTCGCTGCAGGCAAAACTACACTTCTCGTAATTCATCTTTAAACCTGCCTTCTGTAAGCAAATGAACCTTTGTTCTAGAGTCGTCAAAATTTCTTCAAACGTGCTAGAAAATGTAAATAAGTCATCTACATAAGAATCAAAATTACTTGTATCTAATCCGGATCACGCTAGCTGTGCACATCTTCTCATGGCCGCTGGTGACGTAGCGTGACCCATGGGACAAACGTTCATAACGAATTGACCTTTGGAAGGTATAGTGAAAGCGGTATACTGCTTACATTTGTCTGATAATGGTATCTGAAAGTAGCCCGATTTGAAATCTGCCGTACAGTAATACCGTTTGCCACCCATATTGTGAAGAATTTTGGAAATATTTGGTATCGCTATGGCATCGCACACAGACCTTGCATTTACTAAAGACTAAAGAGGCTCTGGCGACTGGCACTATGGCCAGTATAATTTTGTGTGTGTTGTCCTGTTTCTTGTCTTTGTGTGTGCTGAGTGCCCGTTTACAGCCCCAGCTTTTAACAGAAGTCAGAACATTTTAAGATTTTTACTTATGTAACGTTAGAGTTGTTCTTTGTAATGATAAGGGGCTGGCCTCCGTATAATGTGACGATAGCAAAATAGCCTTAGTGCTGACGCTCCCAAAATTTTAAATTCAAATTCTAGTCAAATTCTAGTCAAAACAGACCTTACATTAAGAGCCCTAAGGTCCTGCACCATTCTGTATTTACCGTTCTTCTTCTTGACAAGTATGATGGGAGAGTTAAAAGGTGACGTAGCCGGACTTATAACGCCATTTTCCAAAAGAGTGTATCTTTGTTCATTTATTTCTGAACGCAAGTATACTGGAATTGGGTATGCTGGAACATGAAATTCAGAATCGTCTTGAAGTCTTTTCTTATGGGTGTAATTTGTGGCCCGTCTGATGTCCTGAACTTACCACGCAAAACCATTTAGGTATTTTTCTAATAACTTTAAAAGTTTCTGCTTCTGATGAGGATCCAGTGCTGGATTTATATCCAGTTTACATATGTCTAGCATTGTACTGGGTTCGGTTAAGATTCTCTAACTACATTAACCTGAGCACTTTTTATCATATCTTTCCTCACTTGAATTGGGGCTTTCCCAACTTTCAGCTGTACCAATGCGTGCCCCTTTTCTGATTAGACATTATAATTATTAGGATTCGTGATCCAAATTAAAGAAGATTCTGTAATTATGACAGCTCTGGGCACTAATAACCCGGTTTTTCCCTGTAATTGCAAATCTGGTTCTAGAAAGCTTAATTTCCTGTCATTTGAATTTACAAGTTCTACTGGTACACACAAGTGAGTAATGACTTTGAGTCTAATTTTCTTAGAAGCTGTATATTCCAGCACTAGAGCAGTACTCATCAGATTCGCAACTTTTACAGACACATTGAAGATTTTCTTGTGTTCAGTTTTAATCTGGTTTCGCGGAGGCGTTCCAAATCGCCGTAAAGTGAGCCGCTTTTCATTAAGATCTAATGTTGCATTTTGGCCGCTTAAAAAAAACATTGCCCAGTATGGTCCCGTGTTCAAAATTTTGAACAACACGAAAAGCACGTTTAAAATTGTGACCATTTATGGAAAAGTGGTGATAACAATTTCTTTTATGGCGAGATGATGATTTGACACCCCCCCTTATGGCTGTGGAAATTTTAAAATGTTTTGCCTCTGGAGGTATACCCTTATCACTAAACACACTGATTTCCGATCCACTGTCCACAACAAATCTTCGATTCTACCCACTTGCACGTGCATTTATGTATATTAAATCTTGTTGGGGAAAAGTACAGACCGTTATTTGTTTGCTATCGACCACTACGCACTCGTCCCTGTAATGCGTATTTACGATTGGTTTAAATTGTCCCTATCTTGCAAGCACGTATCTTCTGTGTGAATTGGATAATCATACACCCTGCAGCACTCCGTTTCACGCCGCTTGCTCTGCTCTCCTCCGCCTCGCGGCGAGGAAGATGAAAATACGAGCGAATTTTGTCCGCGCCAACGCCCCTGTGTGCGTTGGTTGTGATATCTGTCACGATTTTCAAAGTTCGGCCTGTAATTTCTTGATCGTGTATAGTAATTTGTTCTTCTGTAATTACCCAGGTATGCCGCCCGGTCATTATTGTTTCTTCGAAATTCACCTCTATTTTGGTTATGACGTTCTGAAGCAGTGCTCGTTTGCTTTTCCTGTTTTTCAATAACTTCATTTAATTTCAAGGTAAGGCTAGCTAATTGTGCTTCTAGTCCGGTTTCTTGAGCCTGGACTCCTGGGTTCGATGTTTTTATTTGCGTTGTTTTTAACTGCTCGATTTCATATTGCAAGGACTTGACTCTTGCATTCAAATCGAGATTAGCCTGTGCATATGCTGAATCGCGATTTCCAGCACTCATGCCTTGAAAGTTGAGATACTGCTGTGTCATGCATGTTCCGCCGGAAGGAAAAAATAAACTCTCCTTCTGAGCTTCGCATGCAATTTCTTGCAGTTTGCGTTGCCTCATTAAATACTGAGCCTTCTCGAACGCTTTTAAATCTGTGAGCAATTCGGGCACTGATCCATAACCCTTGTTATATGTTTCCCTTATGCAATCAGGTAACACACCTTGACTTATATGTTTTATCTGCTTGTGCATCGGCATATTTGGACCTAATTTTACAAGCAATAGTTGTTAGTCTATAACATAATTAGAAACTGGCTCGTTCTCATGAGGCAATCTGTATCTAATTTGCTCCTCTAATTGGAGTTTGTCTGACGACCCAGTGAACTCCTCGCGAAGTTTGGTCTTTACAATGTCATAGGTCCTATTTTGATTTTCGAGTACTTGAGACCAAACTTCATGCCATCTTAAGGCTGGTTCTCCCAACAAAGGTGGTAACATCTCTAATTTCTCTGCGTTGTCCCAGCCACTTAAAATGGCTAGACTCTCAAATTTGTCCAAAATTTAGAAATATCTTCCCCCGCTACGCCCTGAAATTGCATACTTTCTAGCATCATAGGGTGAACAAAGTGTGAAAGAGCCATGTTCCTAATAGGGTTTGGGGATAAATTACGATCTAAGGTTCCTGTCCCAGGGCTAATTTCGGGAGACGCAATTGGTGGTGAGTTATCTTTCTTCTTATAAAATTGCTGTTCTATAAGCTTGGTGCGTTGTCTGGTATTTATTGGGCTGCGTTTACTTATTTGGCGTGGAGCTTGCGCTAGGACCGCTTTGATCTAAATTAAAATTTACAGTTCTTTCGGCCAATCTAATTATTTGGTTAAGAGTTTCATTCAGTTCATCCTCTGAGCTAGAACTCTACATTTATCATAGTAAGAATGATTTTCCCTGACCTTTAGCATTAAAAAAAGCACATGCCGCCTTATGAATTCTCTATTTTAAATGCGTACGTAAACAGATAGTAATTTTAACCTTTTTTCATGAATTTCATCCTTTCTTATCCTGATTAAGCGTAACTGAGCAAGCGTAAATAAATTTTAAAAAAAATATATGGCTGAAATCCTGGTACTAGATTCTTAATTTTCATTTATTTCAAATTGAAATGAATGCAAATTCCAGCACCTCCATCCACGTAACGAACTGCTGCTCGTTGGGATCTTACCAAGTATCTTAACCATTATGCTTGGGGGATGTAGCTTTGTCATTCATTCATCCTCACTAGTGAGCACTCGTCCTTGGCATATAACTTGATGACAATGGGCGAGAGGTTACATTTACACATGAAATGGCACAACACTAAGAATTTGAGTTTATATCTTCTAGTTTAGATCAACATGGTTAGCGAAGGATATTACCTGTCTATTCGATGATGAAGAGTTCCTCGGAGAAGACTCCTAAAAGTGCGCTATGCAGGCTCGCTCAAACTCCACGATGTTTCTCGTTCCTCGTTCCAAATCAAAATACCCCACGTCGCCCGTTACACTCTAATTTATCCTTTCTTCCACCACCTGGTTATTCCTCCCTAATACCAGTTGATCAGCAACTTACTTTCAATCAACCAGGAAGATTGATTTGATACTGACTTATCATTCTCTGAATGCTTGAGAGAGTAACGGTAGACGAAGGAGGTTATTGCTTTAGGCTTCCTACTTTTCTCTAATCAGGGGAACCTGTTACGATGTAATTAGGGAGAAGGGACATGGAAAGTTTGAGCCGGACAGGTAAAAGTTTAATCTTCATTAGAAATCACATTAATAGCATGCTCTTTCACACCGTGACTTCTGTCCATGTAGGTGAAACGGCATCTTTGTAAGCTGAATTCTTAGGTACAATTCCCCATGTGGTCTAATCTTTTTTTCCTTTTTCTGCCAAACGGGTACTACGAAACGTATTTCACCGAGTCACAGTTTTATACTTTGTTGCTGTTTATTGTTCGTGTGGGTAGGAGAAAACAATTATTGAAAAGACTATGCGTGTGCCATGCTTTTGAGTTTGGAACGTATAATTGTGATACAACTACCATTTTTTAAAAAATATTACTTTTCTACATTTTACACAAAAATTATAAGATTGCTAAGCTATAGTTTGTTTAGAGAAACCTATTCTTATTTCTAAAGACGCTCGTTTCCCTATTGATATTCAACGATATCCTTGTAATCCTTTAAATTTACTTTAATTCCAGGTTATATTACTTTCAGTATCTGCGATTCCTTGAGAATGGAACACAGCCCTCCCCTGAAATGTAAGTATTATGCACATATTACGTATGTGTTCAATGCCTTATTTCAACTGAACTAAGTATAATTAATTATTATAAGACACACACGCACATATGCGTTCCTAAAAGGCGGGTATTGAACCAAATAAGGAAAGCAATTTCTGTGACCATCAGCACGCGTTGGATTTGATGATGAGAGACCGTCCAAAAGTTATGAGTTAACGTAGACCTGCCTGTACCTAGACCTCAAATTTTATTGTTTTAACCTATTGTTCCTTTACTGGGTGTAAGAAATAATAAATTATGTCGGCGTTTCGTTAAAAGGCTCTACAACTGATGAAGTTTTATATTGCCTAGAAATAGTAATTTTGCTTGTTAGAACCTATTTTAGGTTTTTGCGCCTAAATCAAACTTTTTAGGTTCTTATGTATTTTTATAAGTTTAAATGGATTTTTATGTCAAACAGAGACATTTGCTTTGTTTGGCCACAAAAAAAATCAATGACGAAAGAAAAATGTATGATGCCATTGTTATGGTAATCTGATATGTATGGTCGTGCTCATTTTCACGTCACTTCGGTGCTTTGTGGCATTCAAGCATTGCAAACTAATATTTCAGAATTCAAGTTTGTACCACTAACTATGTTTTTGTTGAAAGATTACTTTCAACATACGAGGGGCGATCAGGTTGCTCCGACCCTAACATAGAAGGAATGACGTCACGATTGATTTTTTATTTTGTTATTGTTTAGTGATCCTTTATATGCTTTCAATCTGAATTGCAAGTCCGAATAGCGTACAGTTTTCTTTTTACAGGGGTTTAACTGAGTGAAGTTGTGTCAATGTGCCAGAATGGAGAAAACTGAGGTGAGAGCGGTGATCAAATATTTTGTGAAGAAGAAGTGGACGGTATCCAAAATTCATGAGGACTTGGTGGATACATTAGGGGACACTGCTCCTTCATACAGTATGGTGAAGATATGGTGTAGTGAGTTTCATTGTGGGAGAGAGTCGTATGAGGAGGAACATGCAGGTGCAGCACCAAAAACTGTCATGACGACCGAAAACATTATCAAAGTCCACGATATCGTGCTGAAGGATCGTCGAGTCACTGTCCGTCATGTTGCTGAGATGTGTGGCCTGTCATATGGCACTGTGCAACACATAATTACCCAGGAATTGCAAATGAAAAAAATTGCTGCAAGATGGGTCCCTCGAAACCTCACCCCAGATCAGAAGCGCACCCGAGTGCTCATCAGTCAAGAACTTCTTGACAAGTTTCGTGCTGATATGGACGATTTCCTTGTCCGATTTGTAACTATGGATGAAACATGGGTCCATCACTTCGACCCAGAAACAAAATCACAAAACATGGAGTGGAAACACCTACATTCTCCACCAACGAAGAAGTTCTAGGTGCAAACGTCAGCCTAGAAGGTAATGGCCTCAATTTTCTCGGACTGCAAGTGTGTCCTTCTTCTGGACTATCTACAAAGAGGCCAAACCATCACTGGCACATACTACAGTGACCTAATCAAGAAATTACGTGATTCAATCACGAAAAAGAGGCGTGGGATGTTGACTCGCGGTGTGCTTCTTCACCAGGACAATGCACCTGTCCACACCTCACGCATTGCGAGGGCCGCTATCGCAGATGCATAGTTCGAATTGCTGCCCAACCCACCCTATTCCCCAGATTTGGCCCCCAGTGATTTCCATTTGTTCAAACATTTGAAGAATGACATTCGTGGGCAAAAATTTTCTGATGATTCTGACGTGATAAGGGCTGTGGACTCATGGTTGGAGGACCAGTCGGAAGAATTTTTTTTGCAAGGTATCCACGCGTTGGAGCACCGATGGGAGAAGTTCATTGGAGTTGCAGGGGAGTATGTTGAAAAATAAAATAAAAATTGAAACCCTATTGCTGCTCTTTCTATGTTAGGGTCAGAGCAACCTGATCGCCCCTCGTATAAGATGATAATCACAGACAAAATTGCGGAGTTTGACTATGAATAATAATAATAATAATAATAAAAATGTTGCCTAACTCGTATACAAAGAAGAATGGATTTTAAAAGAAAATTTACCATGATAAGTTCTGCCATCGCCTTAGGATCGGGCAGGACACATAACTTTATGCAAGATAGTGCGTATTCCAGGATATAGGTGTCCGATTTTCATTGCAAGTGACTATACCTAATCAGCATTTTTCACGATTTTTTTCAATTTTTTTAAGTTTTGTTGAAACTACTTCAGAATTTTTCGAGCCTAACTTAAGATTTTTAGGGCCTATTTTCGGATTATATGAGCCTATTTTTAGGAACATAAAAACACACTTTTAGAACCTAAAAATCCGAGGTCTACTAATAACACGGAAACACTTCTTTGTTTGAGAACCACGCTGTGCCCAAACAAATTACCACTGAACGGTTAATGAAAATAATTTAAATTTGCACATTTTTACTAATTATTTACACTTCTTGTAAATTTTGACGTTACAGAATATTTAGTATTTTCGTCTTATTAGTCATTTTTCTATTTGTCTAAGATAATCGTGACGTTGAGGATAAGTGGTGAATGTGTAAAAAAAAACAATATGAGTGTGTGTACCAAATGGTGCAGTTACGAATGCTGTACGTTTCATGAGCTGTCCAAAAAATTATGAAACCCAAACAATCATTAGAATAACCCTCTATATGTATGTATAGATGTATGTGTGTGTGCAGATTTTACAAAATGTTGTATTTTCTCTTTGTAAATGGAAATGTAATTGTTGTTATAATTTCCCAGTACTTTTACATGAATTGACTTGACTGGGAATGAAAATAAATATATTTTAAGCATGAAATAAAACTTTTTAAATACCGTTATCTGAATTAATACAAAAAAATACAAAAAAATGATGATTTTTTGTAGAGATGTATTGAAGTGGTATCTAGAGAAAATAGTCGAACAGGGTAAAGTCGTCCATACCTGCATCAAGTGGCAATATTACTAGCAATTGTTTTTCCTTGCATAAATCTAGGGAAGGGAATAGACAGTGCCTACCAAAAGTTTAAGACCATATTGTGATGTGTTTTTCAGAGTGCTAGTTCTTTCATGAAATAAGCATTTTATTACAAATTTCGAATTACTATATAATGTTATTGAAAGGTACATCAAGATCAAGAATATTCACTTATAATTAATAGATTTAACTAAAGGTACAATTTGTAAAATCATTAAATCTGAACTTTGATAAAGTACTTGGAAACAAACATTTCTCCTGAAATTAGATGAATGAAATGTGAAATTTTTAATAGCCAATAGGTCCACCTTTAAGATTCAAACACCTTTGCACGCGTTTTCTCATGCTAAGGACCAATTTCTGTCATTATTGAGGATTAACCTCATTCCATGCTTAGAAGATCTCTTCACGAAGTTCCTGGGCAGTCCTTGGCTGGCGTCTGGCTAAACGAAGATCAATGGTATTCAATAATTTTTCTATAGGATTCAGGTCCGGACTTCAGCTGGCCTAGACAACAATGGAATATCCATTGCTTGAATCCAAGCCATTGTTGCTGCTGACGTGTGGCAAGTCGCGTTGTCCTGCTGGAAGACGAAGTACCCGTTTTAGAGCTTCTGGGCGAACGGAAGCATGTTATCTTTCCTTGTTTCAATGTATTCCCTTGAATACACGGAGCAAGGAATGAATCTCAAATTCAAGGTCCCTGAAGCAGACAGATATCTCCAGGTCATTACTGATTGACTGTCACCCTGTACAGCTTGCAAGAGACATTCGGGAGAAGTTTCTCGGTTGCTGTCCTCCGAACTCTCACTTTTCGGGAGCTGTAAAGCACGACTCTCGATTCATCACTGAAACGAACCTTACCCCAGTGTTCCATGGACGAGTTAATTTTATTCTTGGTCCACTTCACACGATTTCTCTTATGTACGTTGTTGAGCAATGGCTTTTTGAGAAGAACGTAAGACGTAAGACGACGCGAAATGGTCATCTTTGGGACCATTTTTATTAGTGGAATTTCCAAATTCCCTCCTTATTTTGGAAGAGGGGATTAACGGTTATTCTTTGCCACTCTCGCGATAATCGTTTCTCGCGTACAGACGTTATCTGTGGCGGCCGCAGCTTGGTTTATTAACCACTGTACGTTGCTGCTTGAAATTGTTTATTGTGTTCACCACTCAGGTTTTACTAACATTCAATGCAACTGCAATTTTCCAGTGAGACCAATTACATCTGTACATATCAATTATTTGCATTTCACCGCAATGGGCACAGAATTTTTCCCATTATAACCTAATTTGCAATTCAAACCGTCAGTTTATTATCAAGAGTAACGGAAATAGGTTTGGACTTGTACAATGCTGCTACTCGAGATATGTATTTCTGCGCCATCTATTGACGTACATTTCAACTAATGACTGATACAATTTGTTCAGTCCAGCGCAGTCGCTGAGGAAGATATAGTTATCTGAAGACCTCTCAGTTTTCGCTGTATTATTTTTGTTTTCCAAATTTTAGAAAGAAAGAATATAAAACACGATTTTTTTTCGCCAAAACCTTCGATCATATTCCACAATACTGGAAGAAATTCAGTACTGTCATAACAACATCAGTTATGTGCATACACATTCATCTGTACTTCACAATGCTGGATTTTTGAGTTAAGAAATTTGATTTTCTACTTTCGTATCTTAAGAACTACAAGACGTATAACAATATTTTTTCGGCAATATATGCCTCACACACAATATTAATTCTATAAAATTTCACTCCATATTTTTACCAAAAAATTTCGGTCAGGATTAATTTTTAATTTATGAAAAGAGTTGGTGGTCTGAAACTATTGGTAGGGACTGTAATATAGCTACTTCTTATTATTACATTTGACCATAAACTCAATATAAACAATACATTTTCTTGAAATATTCTGCAAGTGCGCCAAAACTAATTATTATGAAATTAGCAATCAAACCTCTATTGGTTAGTACAGAATGTTAGGATCCTACATATTAATTCATCACATTACGCATTACGCTGCAAGTACAAATTAATGTAAATATATTTTTTTGTAAAATTTGAAATTCAACTATGTTTGGAAAATATTTGTACTTGGACAATGAAGGGGTAGTGTCATCCTTCAGACTTTTTTCCGGTGATATTACTGTAAAACGAAAAGTAAAATAATATTGAATAATTATAGTTGTATCAACACTCACACACACATAACTGCGTCTTAATGATAGATATAAATATATTCACTTTCTAATAAATTATATAATATCCACATACGTCAAGTTACATATTAGCGTTGCACTATAACACGTTCCAAAACAATACTAAAATATACATTTTAATACAAATTCAAGAATTAATAGTGTATTTAGTATGGTCACCTCTACCATGGTCTTGTCTACATATGTTACGTTGAAACTATTTGTAACATTAACAATTTAACAACTAGTAAATGATTCTGTCCAAAGGTAAGTGAACCAAATGTGGCTTTAGTTAAGCTTCTAGGGTAATTTAACTACTCTAGCAAGAGATAAATGTCTGACGTTACAAGAAAAAACCCATATAACTTATTTATAATTGGTGAAATTTCTTGAAATGTTTTTTATTTTTAACCCTCGGATGCATGTGTGGGGTTATTTTGACCCCAGCCTGAAAACAGCAGGAAAACATTCATAAAGGGAATTAGATCCTACATATTGTGTACTATGCCCAAACTAAACGCAATCATCTCAATGTCAACCACCCACCCAGCCATGACTCACTGCAAAGTGCGCATGCGCAGATGTGTTTGGCGCGGATCGAGGAGAAACAAGCAACCAGTTATTATGTAACGAGGTGGCGTGTGAGTCGGTCGGTATTTTTACAGTTTGGTAAAAATAGAAAAGATACCAAAATTAAATTAGGGCCCCCAACTAGAGCAGAAGTTAGACTAGCAATAAAGCAAATTAAGAATGGCAAGGCTCCTGGAATGGATAACATAAATCCGGAACTAATTAAAGCTAATGTGGAAATTTCAATTGATCTACTACAACCAATGTTAGAGAAAATATGGAATGAAGAAAAAGTTCCATTAGAATGGAGAGAAGGTTTAATAGTAAAGCTGCCAAAAAAGGGAGACACAATTAACTGCAAAAACTGGAGGGGAATTACTTTGCTAACTATACCAAGCAAGATACTATCGAGAATAATCTTAAATAGAGTGAATGATGTTGTAGAATCAAGATTGAGGAAAGAACAAGCCGGTTTCCGCAGACAACTTAGTTGTGTCGATTTAATAATCTGGAATAATTCTGGAACAAAACAATGAATGCCAAGCCACCTTATATCTTACATTCATCGATTTTGAATAGGCTTTTGACTCACTAAATAGAAGAGTCATGTGGCAGACACTAGCAGAATATGGTATTCCACCGAAGATATTAAACCTAATGAAAGATATGTACGAAGGTTTCAGGTGCAAAATCCTACATGAAGGACAGCTTACAGAATATATAGATCTTACAAATGGAGTGAAACAAGGCTGCATTCTATCTCCGACAATATTTCTGCTAGTACTAGATGCAGTTATGAAGAAAACGATGGGTTGCAGGAAAAGAGGAATACAATGGGTACTCAAAGATAGAATAGAAGATCTAGATTTTGCAGATGACATCTGCTTATTATCTCAAAGACTTGGCGACATGAAGGAGAAGCTAAAGAGACTACAGGAGAAAGCAAATATAGCAGGAGTCACTGTTAATGTGAACAAGACTAAAGAAATGAGAGTCAATGCAAGAGGAAAAGAAAAATTGAATGTTTGTCATGAGCTGGTTGAACAAGTGGAGTCATTTACATACTTAGGAAGTGTCATAACAAAAGAAGGAGGTTCAGATGAAGATATACAAAATGGAATCAAGAAAGCCAATGTGGCATTTATTCAACTGTATCCCATTTGGAAAATCTGCAATGTTTCTAGAAATACATAAATAAGGATTTGCAATACAAATGTAAAATCAGTTTTACTGTATGCTTGCGAAACATGGAAAACCACACAAGCTAACACGAAAAGGATACAAATCTTTATTAATCGCTGTCTCAGGCGTATCCTCAATATAAAATGGCCAGAAATAATATCAAATGAAGAATTATGGAGAGAAACTAAACAACAACGAATTGCAACCCAAATAAAAAGAAGAAAATGGAGTTGGTTAGGACACACCCTACGAAAACCAACTGGAGGAATAGAGAAAGCAACCTTAGACTGGAATCCCCAAGGACCCCGGAAGAAAGGACGTCCGAAGAAGACATGGAAGAGAACAGTAGAAGAAGAAGCAGCCGAGAAAGGAAAAACATGGGGAGAGGTTAAGGACTTGGCACGTCACAGACAAATGGAGGCGTTTCACTGAAGCCCTATGCTCCTGATGGAGCAAAAGAAATTAAGTCACGTCAAGTAAGTCAATCAGAATATGAACAGTATATCATGTTCAGAACCTTCAAGGCGGCCATCTTGGATTTCTGACATCATGTTAGAACATATTGCAAGTCATGATTTCATGCCCCCAAATGAAAGCATTCTCCATACATATGTCTTCCCTATTCGTGTAAAAACCCAACAAATTACAAATGGTCAAAATTACTCCTAAAGGAGTTAAGGCGATAGGGTCGATTTTGTTTGTTAAAGTCTGCACTCTATAGAGGCAGTTAACCTAGATGTATGATGTCACACAGGCAATACATCAAGAAAATATCACAGGCAGTAATTTTCCTCTCTATACAGGTTGTTTCAGAGCAACAAAGACACTACATTTTTCTCGAGAACGGGAGATCGTATGAAGTTGAAACAAAAAAATTGCACTACTAAGTTGGGTCCAAAGAATCCGTAAAAAGTATTTGCAACAGCCGGAAAGCCACCCTTTGTGGTTTTAGTGGGAGAACACATGCCCCGTACGTGCGATTTTCAAATTGGAGGGTATGTCTGGAAAGCAGATTGCGAAAGGCGGGAAAAAAATACGATTGTCATATGAAACATTTGTCTGTACCACCTACCGTTTTCCGTGTAGAAAATGGTTTTGTGAAAAAAGGAAGGTGAGCCAAATCGAGTATACCGTACTTAACTATTAAGATAAGTGCAGCACCATAACAGTTTCGTAAAGTGCAGTATACATGCTTTCCAACGATATGCCACATGATGACTGCGGGACTAAATAAGGATGAAACCGCGTGACCAAAAAGGGGGTCTAAAGTTAATGAAGACTCGGATATTTCAAATGGCAAGGGGGTGGATTAATATCTCGTTTTAAAGTTCACATAAAACTTGAAAAGGATGCGAACATGATTTTGTAATCCACTGACCGGTTTCAAAATGGCTACCAAAGCAATTCCTACCCCTGAAGTTGGTGTTCCTAAGTGAGGAATTACGTACATAAATAGCAAAACACAAACACTGGACAGAGTACATAAGATCCGGCACAAAGAATTATGGCAATGGGTCCGCTCTTGAAAAATTGAACTACTGTAAGCTTTGTTTGAGCTGCAACTTTGACCGCCCTTCACACTTTCTCCAGGCTTAGGACTGGCATCGAATTGTTTACTGTCACGCACAATAAGGAATTCGTTGGCCTCCTTAACCGCTGTGTCGCCAACAAAAAAAGTATTTCTCAGAATTGATTGAAAAACCATTTTTTGACAAGAGTAATAGGCCTAACTGAAATGATGATAAGAAAAACGAAAGAGTAATCAGATACCAATAAACATCGAAAAAGAGAAGAATAGGTAAGGCACGCAGTGTGATTCACATTTACCAACGTACAGTAGATGTTCGAAATGTCTTCCCTTGGTCTCAATGCATTTCTGCACACGGACACTGAAATCATTCTGTGCTGCAATAACTTCTGCCTCACTAATCTGCTTGCATGCAGAAACTATGCGCTCGATCATGTCGTGACTCGTTGTAGGGCGACTTTGGTAAACAATTTCTTTCAGACGTCCCCGGAGGTAATAATTTAAACATGTTACGTCTGGTGATCTTGGAGGCCAGGGCACAGGCCCACCTCTACCTACCCAGCGACCACGAACCATGGCATTCACTTGATTCCTCGCTGTCGGCTCAAAATGTACTGGGCAGCCATCTTGTTGTAGCCACATGTGTATTCTGATGTGTAAGGGAACGTATTCGAGAAGACTGGCAATTGTTCTTGAAGAAATGTGTTGTACACAACACCCGTAAGCCTCGTCAGACCACAAGATTTCGTCAAAGGATCGAACATTTGCTTTCACTTGAGCTTGAGACCACATGCTGGCTGCTTTGATAATCAGTTCCGTGTAGCTCTTGATGCAACGACACGTGGTACTGATGAAATCTGTGATCCTTTAAAGGCTTCTCACTGTACTTGCGCTGATACCAGAATCACGAGCAACTTGCCTGATACTCACGTGAGGATTGCGATAGAAGGCTACAAGTACACCAGCAGATCTCTCATGTCGAACAGGCCGAACTATGCGTACATATTTGTGACTTCTAGAAGGCTGAACATTGCCCCTTCTGCATACAAGATCGGCAAGGGTGCGAAAAACATGTATTGAACGATGTTCCCGATCGGGATACCTTGCAGCATACACATGAGCAGTAGCAAAACTATTTCGTTAGCAGTCACCCAACACCATGAGGATATCAAATGCTTCTTCTTTCGTGAAAGGCATTATTAGCTCACATTCAACTATTTGCCACTGCGAATTAAGTACAGGAATGCACACTACACGCAAGGAATGCACTGTAGAATATCCTGAGGTACCTCACAATGCCTTCGCCGATGCAACCACTTGTAACAGACAACGGTGAATGAGATCAAGATCGGAGGGGCGTATTCGCGTTATCAGTGGAACAACACTGGAACCGACTGCTATGCAGGAGAGTTCATCACACCTCTACCCATGGTACTTTCCGATTGCCTTTGTTGAACTGGACAGTGGGAACAGCGTACGTGCAGTCAAATGGAACTGGACGCACCGGCAATTGGTGTACTTTGTAATTTGTCGACTGGGTGCTTGCTGTGTTGTCTATTACAGACTACCCAAGACGTGGGCTTATGCTTATTCCTACTCGTACCCAATGGACCTGAAGGTCTACTCACTGCATGTTGTACACTCACAGAGGCCTGTACTAATACGAAACCGCAAACCTCTTAGCCGGACGTTCAGTACAATGATGTTACATGTGACGGGTGACATGGTTTGACAATGGTAGCGAACCAGTAACCATTTAGAAACCTTGTCACAAATAAACAGCATTTCCTCTTGCATTATTTGTACACGATTTTATGTACTATGTCCAGTGTATGTGTTTTGCTATTTACGAACGTAATTCCTCACGTTGAAACACCCACTTCAGGAATCGGAATTTTTTTGTTCGCTCTTTTGAAACCGGTCAGAGGATTAAAAAATCATGTTGACATCCTTTTCACATTTTCTGTGACCTTGAAAACGAGGTATTACTCGACCCCCTTGCCATTTGAAATTTTCTAGTTTTCCCTAACTTTAGACCCCCTTTTTTAGTCCCGCAGTCATCAGTAGATAGTATTTGTACCTTTGACGCCAACCCTGATTTCTTGACCCCACGACCACCAAAACCTCAAAAACTCACTTTCTCTCCACATTCCGCGCCTCATTTATTGCGCTGACGATGTTTCACAGCGTAGAAAAGCAGTGATGAGTGAAATGCACTCTCTCATCCTCTCATCCTTGAAGGATGAATGCACCTTATCGTAATTTTCCAAGTCCGGGGCCAATGTTTATATATCGTGACCTTTGTAAACCTCTCTCGGGAACGATGTGCCACACGCGCGCGCGCATGCCTCTCATTATTTCTGTATTGTGACGCAAGCAAACAAATAATAATTGTTGTTTTTTAGGATTCCTGGCCCCTATAACCTCGCCAGGGTGCGTGGTGCCCAACCAAAAAAAGTAAAGGTTCTAACGGCTGCGGTTGTAGATAACCACACCTCTGTAGAGTTTCACATGTTTTTTTTTTCTCAAACTTCCATGAAACTCTATAGAGGACCTCCGTAAATGCATGCAACGTGTACTAACGACTCTCGTGTTATTTTGATGTTGTAAATTTTTGGATATAGAGTTTTATTGTGAGATAGATAAAAAAAATTATGTTTATTATAATATTTTCTTGATGAAGATGGAGAACATGTGTGTGTTACAAATAAAGTTGCAGGCTTTTTTTTCTAGTGTGTGTATGTGTATGTGTTTTTGATGTTCGACAGCATCTGAAACGATAAAAAAAGAAAGAATTTTATTGCTAATTTTCTCGTTTAAAAAAACAAAAATTTTGTGCAAATTCTGATTGTGTCGTGCTATAGTGCAAAAACTGATGAAAAAAAAGATATTGTAACTGATAACTGATGAAATTGACATTGTAACTGATCTGAACTAGTGAAATTCGTATTGTGCCATTGTAACTGATTGTGCTAGTACAAAATTCTTATTGTAACTGATTGTGCAAGAAAAGATGTTAAACCTGTTAAAACTGCTCTGTGACCCTCTCGTTCTTCACGTCGTGGAAGAAGGACTTCTCGGCGACCAGGATGACGCTGCATAGAGTATCCTCAGGCAACGGACTGTTGAACACGCAGACGACCTTGATGTTGGTGCGATCATTGACCACCACCTGCTTCCTCTTCGTCGTGTTGATGACGGACATGGGTCTGTGGGTTTTGAATTCGCTGGGCGTATAGTACATGTCCACGCTTCCCTCGGTCACGCTTTTGAAAGAGGTGTAAGCTTCGTAAAGTTTGAGGTAATCGTCTTTGGTCATGTCGAGGTTGTAATTCTCGCGCGGGAACACTTCGTTCCTGCCATTCTTGAGATAAACGTTCTTGATCTTGCAGTCGTCGAATTTGCTGGAATCTTTTTCCTGATTGTTATCGCGCCCTGTCTGAAAGAGCACTACGATGAAATCTGGCATGTCGAACTGTATGTTGTTGAACTGAGTCGTCACGTCGAATTCCATGTGACTTCCGGACGCTAACTTCTGCACGCACTGGTAACCGTGAAATTGAATCGGCACCTGCGGACTTTTCAAGATCTCCGCTTTGTACTAGACTGCGTAGTTCGTTTCGTATTCCACCACCGACATTCTGAACTCCATGCTCCGGATGACGCACTTGGCTGCTTCGGGTAATGTGTTGGGCAGTGGCGTGCCGTCTGCGTTCAAGTTGGTGTATCGCATCAGTGCGTCGTTGTCGTTGGCCGCTCTTCGAAATGTGATCCTCAGTCCTCCCTTCCACATGATCTCCTTGTAGTCCGAGAAGAATCCCGGCAGCAGACGCATGGGAAAGAGCACCGTGTGACTTCTCGTCGATATTTTCGTCCCCGCTTCGAATCCTCCAGCCTGGTAGTATGCT
The DNA here is from genome assembly GCF_977018435.1 of Lepisma saccharinum. NCBI lineage: Eukaryota > Metazoa > Arthropoda > Insecta > Zygentoma > Lepismatidae > Lepisma > Lepisma saccharinum. The sequence goes on along the minus strand of NW_028142955.1, from coordinate 675,076 downwards.
GCGTCCGTTTTGGATAATTTCAATGTTCCCACTGCCGTCGACGTGATGCCTGGATAATCGATTCTGTCGATGACGGTGTTGTGTTTCCTCACCTCCACCTGCGAGAACAGGTGAGGCACGAATTTGTCCACGTGTTTCAAATTGGCATTGGGCGGAAACGCTTCTCCGCTTTCCTTCTTCACCACGTCGAATTGAAGGTAGAGGTCCGCTCTGTGAGGATGAACGAACCCGTCGCCTACGTCCACGTCGTATTCGATCTCCCTGTTCGCTTCGTTCAAATTGGCGAACGTGCGACGGTTCGGAGGGAAAGATTGCAACTCGTAACTTTCGATTTGCTCCATTTTTTTTCACTACGTGTTATTTATTATACGTTGATCTCCACGACGGCCGTCGTAGTGGCACCTGCGAAATCCACCACCTCTCCTTTCTCGTTATTCACCACCAACTCTATGTCGTCTATGCGGTTGCGACATACTGGAAAATAGATCGGCGAAGAGGGTGTGTAGATGATCGGTTCCATGAATTCGGAACTGGGTTTGAACGTGGCTATGATTCCCGTCTGCTTGTGACTTCCCAGCAACCCCCCGTCCGAGGATTTCGTGATCATGCCTTCCGCCACTTTGCAGTGTACGTTCAGAGTCTCTATGGCTAGAAATTTAGGAATGTTGGTTGCTACGTGCTTGATGCCAGCTTCGAGTTTTGTGTCGTTCTCGAAACCTAAAAGTTCTCCCATGGTGCCCAGGTCCACGGTCTCCGTCGCGGATAGGATTTCCACTCTGTGCGTGACCGAATTTTGAGAAAGGTACGTGCCTTTGGGTAACTGAGCTTGCAAAGTGGAAAGATTGTATTGGCCTGGCGTGACGACGATATGTTCGCTTCCGACGCTAATTTTGTTGTTGTGCTGCGTGACGTTAGGTATGAGGTACATGCTGTGGAATGCACGCAGAGCTACGGAGTTAGGATAGACGATGTCGTCGTGCAGCGTGAGTTTCAAGATCGAAGATTCGCTCGTGAGATGGAACACGCACATCGTGTTTGAGGTTCCACAATGCTTTCTGGAAATCTTCCACCTGTGGCTTATTTATTTTAGAGAGAAACGCGAGCATGGAGAGACAGAGATGACCGCAGTTCTCGTCTCCGAAATTTTGAATGCGTTCGTCGTTGTAGTATATAGAGGTTTTGTTCGTTTTCAGATAATTGACTAAATTTGTAGGTGGAACACCTCCGAAAGAATCGAAAACGAATGCTTTGTTATCGTTTTTGTGGTAACATATACAATGCGTGCCTGGATTTTCTTGACTGTCCAAGTTGACTACTCCACATTCTCTTCTTTTGACGGTTGAAGGTAACGAGTCGGACATGAAAACTCCTCTGAAGTGTTTGATTTGTAACGGTTTGATCAGAGATTCAATGTCTCGGTTGGTGAGTGCTGTTTCTTTTTTTTAAACTTCCTCATGACGCCCTTCCCCCCTTTCTTCTCCATGGCCAGGTTGTGACGTTTCTGTTCTTCCAATTCCGCCTTGTTCTTCTTCGAGTCGATGACGGTTTTCGCGATGGCGGCGCTACCCCCAGCCAAACTTCCCACGGCCCCCAATGCTGCCAGGATGGCCGGGATGCTGAATATGAAACCTCCGATCTTTTGCTGTTTCCGCGAACGCTGCAACCTTTTCAATTGAGGTGTGCTGAGCAGCAATTTCATTCCGTGTCCTTTCGTCAAGCAAGAACGTTTCTTCTCGCGTTGTTTCTTGGTGAGTAACCCATCGAGGGCACCTAGATTTTTCAGATTGGAGTATGGTATCTGGTACACGACACCCTTGGGCTTCATGTTGATGCTCTATATATATTTTTTTAAAGGTATGTTATTTATATATATGTTCTGCGATTTTTTTTTGTTTTCCTCTCTCGTGTAGTTTTTTCTTCACGGTATGTTATTTATATATATATATATATGTTCTGAGATTTTTTTGTTTCCCTCTCTCGCGTAATTTTTTTTTCAAGTATATACTCCGCGCAGCGCCGTTACACAAATTCTATTACGTGCTTCGTTTTCTTACCAAGAAGTTCCTTTGTCCCCTTGTACACGATTCGAGTTTTGTTCTCGATTAAAATAGATAGCTTATCGTCGGACAACATGTTAGCGTATCGATCTGGTAAAAATAGTCTGTATTGTCCGTCGAGCAACAGACGTACCTTGGGACCGTACTGGGTAGAAACGATTGAACCGGAAGTTATCGTGTAAGGTTTGCCGACTTCCAATTCCTGAATTTTTACATACTCGACTGACGAATTTAGCATTTGTTTTAATGCTTGGAGGTCACTCATTTTTTTTCAGTCATATCGAAGGAGAAAAATTTTTAGGGTGTTATAGAAATTTAATTTTTATATATACCGAAGATTATTTTTTTTACGATGTGTGTTATTTATATATCAAGTTTTTTTTTGACTTGTACATTTTTTTTGACATGTATATTATTATTATTTTTTTCACGGAGGAAGAAAGTCCGTGCTTCTGAAAGCGCGATGATGTGCGTGATGATTTCTTCGGTCTCCTGTTTAGACTTGCGCCAATCATCCGTGTATCGTCTTCTCCCCTGCCTCGCCTCGTGCAGTTCGTCCATTCTCTCGTTTAATTTTTCCCCTGCGGCCGAAAGAAGAGTGTCGAGATCACCGCACCTCATGCCACTGATCTCACGAAGACGGTCCTTGACAGCCATTTCACAAGGGATGCGAAAATCCGGCGTTGATCTCGCTATGATTACAAGTTTATTAACATCTCCGTTTACTGCGTGTTTAAATATTTTTCTAAGCAGTTCGTGCGGCAAATCAGTTATACAAGCCATGTTGTTCTTTACTGTATGTTATTTATTTACACACCCCACCCAAATTTTTGTTTCGTGCTCATGGCGATGGTGGTGCCCAGTGCTGCAACTCTTTCACCCAGCGAAGCGTCTCTGCTGACGAACCTTTCGAAAGCTGCGTGCTCCAATTTCTTGTCTGCTTCGTGACGTGCATCCAGAACGGTGCGAGTGTTGTTGTAGGCGATGTCGTGATCTTTGCATGCCGCGTCCAACGGATTCACACCCTTGTCTCCTCTCTCCAATCTTTTCTCGAGTTTGGTACCCGGTCCGCAGTACTGGTAGCCAGGTAAATGCATCTCGAAAGGTAACTTGTTGATGATGTCGTTCACGAGTCCCTTTCCTTCGGCCACGTTCCAGAATCTCGGAGGCAGCGTGTTGATGATTTTGATCAGGTAACCTATGCCCTTGTCGTCGTTCACGATGAAGTTGGAAAGTTTCGTGCTGATCATGTCCACGATGCCAACCTTCTCGTAGTAGAAATTACGATTGCCTGCATTCTCTTCGCCGGCTATCACCAACAATCGGTCCACGAGCTTCTTCACGTCGTCCACCCAAACGAATTCTTTGGGTAACGTGTTGTAGCGTTTGACGCCGCTTCCACTCTTCACCTCGTTCCAAATCGGTTTGATGAGATTCCTGTACTTCTCGCCGCTGCTCGATTTCACCCTATTCTGCGAGGCGTCGTTGTTCTGGTACATGGCATCCGTCATGATCAGAATTTCCCTGTAACTCTGGTAATCCTCGTCGGTGTAATCTTTCGGCTGCTTTTTATCAACGAGTTCCCACAGTCCCACCGTACCCGGATACCTAGTCCAACTATCCTTCTCGCATAAATTAACTTTAATGTCATTGCCTTCGAAGGTCACCTTCGATTTTCCAATCTACCAAACCACACCACCTTCGTTGGTTTCCATGCTCGGATACAATCCGAAGACTTCATCCTTGTCGAACTTCCCCGTGCTCAGGTAGTCTCGTGCCAACGGCCCCAACTCGATCTTATCCGAAGACGTGCTACCTATGGCTCGACGTCGTGCCGGTACGTCCTTCAGTTCGAACGGCGTCGAAGGAATGCTCGAAATGGGCGTGGGTACGGTGTAACTTTTAGCTGCGAGTGGCACGAGTTCGTTGATCAAATTTTTATTTTGTTCCGTGACACTTTTAATTTCTTTACCTAGACCGCTGATGGCGTCGATCACAGGTTTATCTTGACGTTTCTTCTCTTCGTAGGATCCGCGATTCTCGGATTTCCAACCTTTGAAGCGTTTCGCGAGGTAATCGCGAAGCTTGAGATTTTCGTCTTCGATTTTTCGTTTCGTCATAACGTTATTTATATTCCCGCAACTTGAGATTTTCGTCTTCTTGAAATTGACGTTTTGACATTTTGCTATATACGTTGAAACGTTTCTGAAACGTTGAATTCTCAGCCTATACGTTCGGTTCTCGTAGTTTTCTGCTGTCACCCGCTTGAGACTATCCACTTTTTCTAACACTCACTTTTTGTTGTAATGGTTATTTTATATATGCTTGTCAGACGTTTGAAAAAAAAGAACGTTTTTTCAAATTTTGTTTTTTAGATTCTCACGACCTTTGATTTTTTTGGATTTTTTTCTTCTTGTTGCAAATCTGAAATTGTCCTCTTGTTAGCCTTTGAGACGTCTAGATAAACGTTTATTTTATTCCTAATTTTTCCATGGTTTGCTTTTCGAGTCATGTCGATGGTCACGAATCCGAAATCGTCACTGTTCCAACAGTGGGAGCAGAATTTAGAAAATAGATTGTAATTCATGTCGGCCCCTACGTAATCATCGTGTGCGTGTTTTAAATTGGTGTGGTCTTGTCGAAACAAACATATGAAATTAGCGTTGTCGCGTAGCAGTTGTTTCGGAACCTTGGAAAAAGCTTGTGCCAGGTAGAAATAATCCAATCCTTTGTGACGTCCTCGAGTGAAAAAATTACGAATCTCGTTTTGATTTTCCAAGATCATGTCGTCGAACACCACAACGGAATTCTCGAGACAATCGTCCAGTGGAATGATTTCAGATACGAAAGTTCCAATGCCCAGTCCCTCGTAGTTTCATAAGTTGCTGGTATTTCGGTTGTTCGAGACTTTTCGAAAATACGTAGAGGTGTCTGTTTCGCCAGTCTAACCAATTGGGTGAGAGGATAAAATTATCAATGAGCAGTGTCGTCTTTCCGCACCCCGAAGGTCCTACGATCAGACACCGTATGCTGTCGGGGAGCAATTCGCCGTTCCTTTTCTTCGTTTGACTTTCCGAATCAGGTAAACGCTTCACGACATTCCACGTACTCATAGAATCACTTCGTTTGAATCGATCCAACTCGTGTCCGGAAGTCCCAGCCATTTCACCAAAAGTTTGTCACCTCTCTTACGCAAGACTTTTTCGATAAGGTACGTGTCGGGGTATTTAGTTTTAGAGAGTTCCTCCTCGTAGAAGCGCCCCAATAAAATTTCACCTCCACTGTCCTTTATTATATACGTGTGACGGTTCCCGGGTAAAACTCGAACCACGGTAAAAAGTTCCGTGCTCCAGTTTCGTGTGAAACCCCTGTCGAACGTTCGCTTCAATTTACTGACCCTCGCCTGGTCTCCAATTTTGTATTTAGGTTTTTTTGTCGTGGGTGTGTACTTGGGACAGTAAACGCTAGAAATTAATCGCTGCTCGTCGGACTTGGTAACGTCAGCTGGCTTCATGCCTATCGTTCTGTGCACCGTGTGATTATAGTCGTTAACGAGTTCCGGAAGAATGGTGACCCACTTGTAGCTTCCTTGAAGCGTGAAGCGTGACCACATGCGCGATTTCAGAGGGCGATTGAGTCTTTCCACGATGCTGGCCTTGACGTCACTGAAGGTCGAATAATGTCGAACGTCGTTTTTCCGAATAAACTTTTGGAATACGGCGTTGTAAAATTCCTTCCCCTTGTCCGTGCGCAGAAACCGAGGTCGTCTGCCGCTGCTTTCGCGAAAAATTGTCTTGAATGCTTCCGTGACGCACGTTCCCGTTTTCGCCTTCAAAGGTAGAGCCCATGCGAATTTCGAAAATGTGTCTATGACGGTGAGGAGGTACTTGTTGCCCTTGTTCAATTTATGTACGTTTTTTAACTTGCCGCTGCTCATCTCGACGAGGTCGCTTTCCCAGAGGTCGTCGATGCCCTTGGTTACCACCGCTAAACGTTCGTAGTTGCGGCGTGCAGGTTTATGCATTTCTTGGACGATGGCTTGCCTAGACATTTTTTTTAGAGATTACGTTTGAAGAGAAGCACCAGCGTGATGGGATTCAAAGAGGGTGGCACGTCGCTCGTGTTTTGAACGATCAGCTTATCGCCGGCACTCACGTCGAAAACGGTAAGATCTTCGTCTTCGTGTATTTCATATATGTTGCGCGTTTCGTTCCAACGTGCCAGAGGAATGTTTCCTGCTTTCTGGACACCACGATTCGATATGAAGGTCATGGTGGGAACGCTAGCTTTTCTGCCGTGAGACCAGTACGAAAATTCGTTTATCTGAATCGTGCCATCGAGGAGAAACTTGTAGTATGGATGATAAGGATGTAACATGTACAGTTTGTTACCTTCGACGAACGTGGTGATTCTCTGTTGATCGGGAACGCTGTTGATTTCGATGGCTTGCAAGGTGAACAATTTGGCGAATTTAGTGTCGACGCTGAGCAGATTACTGTGAACGTGTCCGAGTTTATTTTCGATGGGCAGCAAATGCTCGACTATGGTATCCGTTACGGCAGAAAACGACGGTTTGATTTTCACTTCCACGTTCAACTGCTTGTAGTTTTCGTTGAGTTCTTGCAACTTGGCACCGAAAGAGGCCAGCGTCGATTCCTGCGTGGATTCCAGCACTCCAACTTGATCTCTGATGTTGACGACAATGTTCTGAAGGTTCTCGACTTGATTCAATTTCGAGCTTTTCTCGGTAAGATCGTTCACGATGCTTCGCATATCTGGAAACTGCGTGTGAAGGTCGGCGACGCTCTGCGAAGTGGGCAACGTCGACACCAGCGAAGTAATTTCATCTCGAATCTGTTTCACGTTCTCCGTTTCCGTTTCCAGTCGTTTCAGCATTCGAGATATGTTCCTTTTCAAAGCGTGTAATTCTTTGGAGGTGGGGAGATTGGCCACCCTCCTCTCGAGATCTCTCAATGAACTTTTGATGTCGCTCGAATCGGATAGTGCCGTCACCGCCCTTTTCAATTTTTCCAAATCTTCCTTCGAAGTCACGCTCGTCCGTAACGATTCCAAGTCACCCTGTATGTTGTCCAGTACGTGATGAAAATGAGCAAGATTAGATTCGACGTTCAAATTTTCTAAATATTCGATCTTCTGCTGAACCGTGCTTAACGTGTCTTGCATGCTCGTCAACGCGCTCGCTTCAGCGTGAATATTTTTAATTTCTTCGTTGATCAACTCCAGAGACGCCTGAAGCGTAGCGATGGTGGTTTGAATGTGTTCGAAATCTTGATAAGCCTCCAATTGAATTTTTATGTTCGCGACGCTTTTACCGATGACCTGCAGTTCGTCTGACGATGGTAGGTTCGTCATGGTATCTTCCAAAGTCTGCAACTTGGATTTAATTTCTTCCAACGTGCCGGTGATTTCTTCTTGTAATTTGGAAACGACGACGTGCAAGCGTTCTACGTCGATATCGTTCACGACGGTTTGAAGTTCGGAGAAATTCTTTTCGATTGCAGAAGTTCGTTCTTCGATTTCGAGTTTCAATTTTTCCAAATCTTTCGATTGAAATTGCTGTAATTTGGCCAAATCATTTTGAAGCGAATCCACGCTCAACTGTATATTTTGAACGTTGTGGTAAGAAGGTACGTCGACGTAATTTTTTATGAGCGTTTTCAGTTCGGAATCGATTTTCAGAATGGGGTCGAGACATTGCGTTTGGAGCGTAGCGATCTCCGACTCTAAACTTTTGTTTAAGGTCTCCTGCAAAGCGATCAAATCGCTCCTCAACTTTTAAATTCGGACATCCAACATGAGAATCTCTTCTGCGTGGTCTACACGCTTGGTGTTGCCGAAAATGTCGTTAGGCATTTTGGTTAACGGTTATTTATAATAGGATAGACGATTCTTAATTCTACGAAGAGAGGAACGAGTTTGTCGTAATCTCCGAGGAGTTCCACGTATAGACAATCTTCTGCAGAGACATCGTACGACATGTTAGAAAGTACCTTGTCGTGCTTCATTCGAAAAATGTTCTTGCCGCTAGAAATTTTAATATTTTGCCCTTCGTTCTCCGGATTCACGGTGATCTGAAGTTTCCCATCGATCGGAATTTCGTAGAAATGTAAATTGTTATTAAAAACGTAAAAAATCTTGCCCACATCATCATTCAATTTCGTCCAAATACTGTTGAGGTGTACAATCAGTAGACCATTGAGTTTAGATAACACGGAAGGTAAGAGGTTATTGGAATTTGGTGGTGCAGTTTCTATGTTGCTTTGTTTGCGGAAACCAAAAAGATTCATTGTCCTGGTTAGTTATTTAAATTTCAAGAGAATATTTTATCTGCGGCGATGCAATTCAAAAGGCTCGAACATGTAATTATGTCATTAAATCACGATGAAGAAGAAAAAAGTAAGAGCTGAATTTAATGAGCCTCGTTTTAGAGCGAGCTTAACGACATAATTACAACTTCCAACTTTTCATCGCCCGAGGGCCCCTCTTTTCCTCCGTATGTTTTTGAAGAATGGCAAAAGACACAGCGGACTTCATGGCTATGGGGTTACAGTTAACACACGTCACATTTATCGCTTCCATTGCAGTGGCCCCACTCTCTCGTGTGGATTTGATAATCGAGAACACGTAACTTGTTGTCTCTGGCATCCAATGCAACCTTGGTTACGCGCGTCGTATATAGTTCGTGTAATTTATTCGCAATGCGATGATCTGTGCTGAGTTTTCTTTTACCTTGAAACAGGCATTCTTTGTAGTCTTTCATGCTAAATTTGCTGGTACTTGTTTTTCCTACCCCTTTCGCTTTCTTGATTTCTTTTTCTTCTGCAATCTTGACGCACTACATTTTGGCACGAAGCCCCGCAAATTCGCTGATGTAATTACCAGCCGCTTCATCTTTGAACTTTCCTATGGTCATTTTATTTTCTGTCGAATGCAAGTGATGGCCTGATGGTAAGTTGCTAAAATCAAAAAGGTTGCATCTTAGTCAGATCATGTACGAGGCTTGGTGTTTGGATTAGAAAAATGAAGCTATCCGTGTCAATGTAACATATTTGGATGTTATCTCCATAAAAGGGTTGAAACTGATCGTAGTACGATTGGTACATGTGCAATTTTGATAGTTCAAGGACTGTGGCACCTATGGCAATCTGCTGGTTGAGCATCACTTGCTTCTTGTTCTTATCGACGAATACAAGATTCTCGTCGAAAATGGTGAAGTTTTTGAAGTAGGGTGACGCGACAATCTTTTCGAATTTCTTTTCGTCCGTGACCAACGTTGCGTCGATGTAATTACGCACGTTCTCCATCGTCTTGCCGTAGATGGCGTTATTGAATAGTTTGTACAGATCCTTGTCTGCAGGCGATGTCGATTGCGCTCTGCGTTGCGTGTTCTCGGCTATGTAGGGTTCCAGCCACCTGCTCTGTCGGAACTTTAATCCTCTATGTACTTTCTTCAGCTGCAAACCGTGACTCACGTAAAATTGGAGGAGTCGGTAGTGCAGAACGTAATTCCGCTTGTTCTCCATGCTTAGTATTAGTTTTGGCTCCGATGATCCTCCAGGTGGCTTCTCTTTGGTGGGGGCCAGGGCCAATCCGTGATGTTTCTCGTGAAGCGTTTCGGGATCATCGAGATGAACTTCCAAGAAACAGCCCCATTCGTTATCTTCGCTCCAGTTGAGAAAATCCTCGCAGGAGAGTTCCTCTTCGGTCATCCACGCGTAGTCATTGATGGGAAGACACTGGGACATGGAGTGGCCATACAAGTTGTTGACATCCCAGTAGACGATGTAGGTGTTGGGCTTCGATGCATCGTAACCAGGCGTATGAGGATTGTTTGCCTGAGCATGGCGTCGGGGACATTGGACGATGCCACCGCGTATCGCACTCTCCATGAAGGCATACTGTTCCTTCTCTGCGATGAGCCCCAGTTCCACGTTGGTGTATTTCATCATCGATTCCCAAGTTAATCCCGGGGTCGTGAAGAAATACGCAGGATCCAACTTGTAGATCGAGATGCATCTCTTGCGAAACGACTCGAAAATGTCCATGAGAAGTGTCACGTCTAATTTGAGATACAGATCGTGATAATCACGAAAAGTTTGGCAATTGAAGGCCGTCCACACACTACGAGCGTGTTCGTAGTCCTCTTATTATCAGACGTCCTCCGTGAGATGAGAATAAAATGCCTCCCGGGGTGGAAGTTCCGTCTCGACAAATTTGTCGAAATCGTTGACGTACTCGTAGGGGTAGACGCAATTGCGACGCAACAGATTCAAATTCTCATCTCTCCCCGAAAAACATTTTTGCTTGGTGGCCACAAGATCTTCGTCGCCAAGTTGAGCTGCAAGGGTGGCGAGGCTGGAGGACAGGAAATTGTAAGAGTCCAGGATTCTAACTTCCACACTTCCTCCTTCTTCGAGAGGGATCCACACTCTCACTGCAATATACTTCTCGCTCGTTCTAGGGATGATGCTGATTCGAGTCGTGATGTTGTACAACTCCTTGACGAACAGATGCGTGTCGTATTTTTCCGTGTAATGCAGAAACACGGCAACGAAATGCGACTCCTTAATTTTAAGATTGCACGAATTACAGATGGTGCTCAGGAATAATCCATTCTGATGGTCATGGTGTACGACCTTGTGATTTTCGGGGGTGAAAGCCTGGTTACACTCCGCGCATCTTGTCGCCGTGTCATGTCTCCGTTGTTGTTCCGTCGTGAGAGCAGGTGGAGAAACCTAAGAACCTTTCAGGCTGGGTGCAAGTTCTCTTGCGCATTCCGCTATCTTCTTAACAAAATGTTTTGCCGCATCAGGTCCACAATACAAGATGACATCATTTAATTTTTCTCCGTAGATGGAGAAACTGCAAGGCTTGTGGTGAAAAATTTGGATTGTGCTTGAGGTAGAGGGATCAGGGTTGCAAGACGTCATGGGAACTTGGAAGCTTTCAAAGTCGGCATAAAGGACAGCGGGATGGTGGAGAAGAGCCTGGTGTTTCTGAAATTTCATCTTGGTTCCGGGTTCCGGCATGACATCTTCGGGTTCTGCATTCACGGAGCCAAAACATTTGTGCTGTTCTTTCATCTTCTTTCCCTCGCGAAAAATTCTCAAACGCCGATCGCAAATTTCGATCTTATCGTGATGCTTGGTGATCTGTCTTCCGTCTAGGCGAGAAATATTCCGTATCAAACTGTAACGGCCATCTACAAGCAAGAGTCGAATTACATTATTCTGGCTTCTAGCAGGTCTTAACACACGAATATTGCCGGAATCGTCAACCCCAAACACAGAAATATCGAGATCTTCTCCTTTTTCCTCTCTATAGTTTTTCTCAAATTGATTGATCTTATTCAGGGGCACAGGATAGGAAATTCCTCTCATCATATTCTCGTATCTCCCCTCATATCCTCTGTAATTGGACAGGCGTTGGGGTTTATCATTAATTGCTGGGTGTAATGCGGCGATGACAGACCATAAGAAACTCTTCGCATCGTTACTTTTTATGTTCAACACTGCATTTTGCTATTTTTTTTGTTTTTGTTTTTTTGAGCGCTGCGTAATGGTTTGAAATTGCAGACTCGAAGCTGTAACATGTGGCTGCGACCGCAAAGACTCCATCCACTTGATCTACCTTCAAACTCTTCTTGTTTTTGTCCCAAGTGCTCGAATAGCCGTGTCACAATTTCCTCCAAATCCTCGTTATTGTCATCGCGTAAGCCTTCGCACCCTACGTAAAAGCTGAAAGTGCTTGACTCGGACGAGACAACTTTCTCATACAGCAGGGTCAAGACGAGATGAATTTTAACTGCAACATTAACGATGCAATCCCGTAATTGATCAACTACCAGAGATTTCACATTGTCGAGGAAGGTGCTCGAGTCACATTTTTCGTCACTTCCAGATTTATACGTCATGATGCGTGCACTTTTATTCAAAGCACCGCCTTCATGCGCATCAGTGCGAGATTTCTTTGCCGGGGGGACGACATCATGTTCCGGTAGACGACATTTTTTCAAATGCCTAGCAATATTAAGTTTCGAAATTAATTTTCCAAAGTTGCGACATGCCACTTTCCCGCAAAGACCGGAGGGACCTGGTTGCGATTCCATTTTTTCTCTGTTATTTATATATATACAGATAAATTTTTGGGGGGGGTTGTGGTGGTGGTGGTAGGGGAAAGCGCACTGAAACAGAAGGAAAAAAAGTTGAAAAATGCTAGACATTTTTTTCCTTCCACATATATATATATTAGACGCGAACAGTATGTGTGTGTGTGTGTGTGTGTGTGGGTGTGTGTGTGTGTGTGTGCACTGTTGTAGGAGGTAAAAAATATGCGACATGTATGAGTGTCAATTTTTATGACTCCTCTGAATATGTGTGTATCAGACGCAAAACAATATATAAATATATCATAAAAAAAATAAAAACTTACCTTTCAAGAGAGATAGAGAGACTTCAAAAAAACTTGTAGCTCACTAAAAAAAAACTTCCACGATGATATATATGTATACTGCCAGACAAACAAATTAAAGAATACTGAACTGCCACGATTGACGTTCACCTTTCAAGAGAGATAGAGAGACTTCAAAAAAAAACTTGTAGCTCACTAAAACTTCCACGATGATATGTATGTATATACTGCCAGACAAACAAATTAAAGAATACTGAACTTCCACGATTGACGTTCACTATGATAATGATGTACAAAAGAAGAAACTGGTATGTTATATAGGAACCCCCAACCCACGCGACCTCCCCCCCTTTGGTGAAAACACAATAAGCGCTATAGTCAATGTCCTAGCAATAAACCCGCGTTGACCGATTCACTCATGCATGTGGTACAAACGAACAATGCTATACTTTTTTTTTCAACAAAAGACTTTTCGATGCGCACAATATCCTGTGGGGGACAAATAGCAATGAACGGACGTTGACAGTTCCACCCATGCATGTTGTCGATCATTTCCTCGGCCTCTTCCACGCCCCGTCAGGGTGTGGTGTGTGAAACGGGCGACCCACAGCTCTGCGAGAACCAGCACAAAACTCAACCATGCCTGAAACGAAAACGGTGGACGCTTCGTTTCGTGCTTGTGATTCCATAAAAATAATACGCGAAAAGGTTGAAAAATTCCACGTGCAACAATGCAGCTTTTTGTTGGTCGAGCATAATGTGGATAGATAAATTTCCAAAGCGGAAGATGCTGCTGTGCTCCCTTCCGCCGCATCCGCTTCTGATTCGATTGTTATCGGGGATGTGGTGGATTCTTCGTTCATGACCGTGGAAGCTGAAAAAATAGAATCTCTTCGGGCGGAAGAGGATGCAAGCTGAATGGGTTCGGGGAGGGGTTGCCGTTGATGTGGCGGCAGCGACGGCAGGGGGGTTGTATTCGTCGAAGCGGTTAGCATGGGTAGTACGGCGATTACTTCTTGTGATTGCAATTCTTTCGAAAACATAACGTTATTTCCCAATCGAGCACACGTTTTCAAGAAAGACAAAAAACTTGCGAGCGAAATTACGAATCATTCCAATATGCGGGCGCGGAGCAAAAAAAAAACGAGTGAGGTTTCGAAGCCACGACGAACGTTGGATTTCCGCACCACCACCTGCACATGTCGCCGCCTCTAAAATTGCGTCGTTGTACGATGTTAGTTTCGGAAACGCTTGCAATATATTTTGCACGTTGCGCGAAAACAACAATTCCATCTAGGACGAAATAATTGTTTCTTGTCGTGCATCGAATCGAATCGAAAATCGATTTCAATTTTTCCGCACCACTCTCGAATGACATTCGATAATTTCGAACGTTTTTTGTAGAAATTTTTTTGGATCGGTTTGACAAAGCGTTTGGTCCGTAATGAAAATATTACATTGAGCGACGAAACACAATTTCTCTACGGGGATCGAAAAAGATTCAGTTCTACCGAGCCTCGCCATCCACGCGAACATCAAAAATTGCGTGAATGCTTTGGGGGGCTTCGCACAGGAGTATCAATTTATTTTTCATGGAATAATCTACGTAAGATTCCAGCATCGAGAACGAACAACGTTGATTGAATTTTTGGCAACATTCGCAATACAAATCTAAACTCGTGACGATTTCGCCACCACGCACCCTGGCGAGGTTATAGGGGCCAGGAATCCTAAAAAAAAAAAATATTATTTGTTTGTTTGCGTCACAATACAGAAATAATGAGAGGCACTCGCGCGCGTGTGGCACATCGTTCCCGAGAGAGGTTTACAACGGTCACGATATATAAACATTGGCCCCGTACTTGGAAAATAACGATAAGGTGCATTCATCCTTCAAGGATGAGAGGATGAGAGAGTGCATTTCACTCATCACTGCTTTTCTACGCTGTGAAACATCGTCAGCGCACTAAATGAGGCGCGGAATGTGGAGAGAAAGTGAGTTTTTGAGGTTTTGGTGGTCGTGGGGTCAAGAAATCAGGGTTGGCGTCAAAGGTACAAATACTATCTACTGTCATCATGTGGCATATCGTTGGAAAGCATTTGTCCTGCACTTTCCGAAACTGTCATGGTGCTGCAATTATCTTAGTTCGTAAGCTCTGTATACTCGATTTGGCTAACTTTCCTTTTTTTTGGAAAACCATTTTCTACACGGAAAATGGTAGGTGGTACAGAGAAATGTTCCATATGACAATCGTATTTTCCCCCGCCTTTCCCCATCTGCATTCCAGACATACCCTTCCCATTTGAAAATCGAACGAACGGGGTATGAGTCCACTACTAAAACCCCAAAGGGTGGCTTTCGGGCTGTTGCAAATACTTTCTACTTATTCTTTGGACCCAACTTAGTAGTGCATTTTTTTGTTTCAACTTGATACAATTTCCCGTTCTCGAGAAAAATGTAGTGTCTGGGTCGCTCTGAAACACCCTCTATACCAGAATGTCAAGTGAAGAGTAAAATATGCGTAGAATCCTTGCAGAAAAGAGCACGAATTAATTTCACTACGCGGTGGCTCAGTCGGTAACGCGTCTGACTACCATGCTAAATGTCCCGGGATCAATCCCGAGCCGGTTCAAATCCGGTAACTTTTCTAACGATGGAATCGGCCCCGGCGCCCACCCAGCGTCGAATAACATGGGTACCTGGGTGAAAACCCTGGGGGAAACCCAGGTGCTTGATGCTGATCACATCACCCCCACTCACGTCCGGATCAAGAAAATGTGGAGCGTAAGCCCACACCCCCTATACGCCTTCATGGCGTGGTGCTATGCACAGGGGAGCACTTTACCCTTTTTTTATATATCTAGATGATAATTCAAGATATGAAGAAATCTGTAAGAATCAATTTTGTCTTTTTTTCAACTCTGAACAAAACATGTATATATAACAATTTTCCCAAAACCACTATTATAACATTTATGATGGAATTTCATCGTTAGTGCATGAAGGGATAGCCATCTTTGATTTATGACGTCACAAACTCTCTGCCACAATTGCGGGGAAACACCTATTAGTACGTCGTTGTGTACCACGCTAGCGACATATTACTGGTAGTCATATATACAATTTATTCAAAAACCAACAGACTGTAGAAATATTGACATCTGCCTCTGGACCATGACTAGAGAGATAATTATATGAGTTTTGAAAATATATATATAGTATCTAAACATTTGTTAATTTCAAGAACGTACACATAAACATTGCTTAGTTATTTGGAAATAACAACGATGATAGAGCATAGGTTGCATCCCAAAGCATGGCCTTATTTCCATTCGAAAATTTTGAATTTACTATGAATTTTCTTGGTTTTTGCACCATAATATCTCCAAATCGGCATTTTTCTATCCGTGGTCACGACCAATATTTCACGTTTTAAGAAAATGTCGAGGCTTCGTTTGGACCACTTTTTTCGATCTTGTTCGGAAACACATAATGCTTTGGATCGCACTTAGATCTGTAGGTCAAATCCCGATTAACCTTAAGGTGTACAAAGTGGACTTAAAATACCAGCTTTATTTATTTACTGTTGGATATTGGTATTTTGTAAGGGAGTCAAAGGCAAGTTTTTATTTCGGTCAAGTTTTGGATTATCTAACGAACTGGTCGCCGTTTTGATTATTGCAAAATATCCTGGTAATGTAAGTACTAGCTTACTAGAACCTCAATTACAATGAGCTTAATTCTTGAAGCGTTACACCTGTTCTTTGTATCGCACATGCAAGTACGCCGAATGTCATCCTTAGGCCCGTTGCAATGTGCTACAATAGCAGCTCCTGGACATTTTATGCAAATTTTAGGAGCGTGCCCTGTATGCGATTATGGGCTGTTCATAAAACAGCGCTCCTATACAAGGTATTTATAAAATAACTCCTGGGTTTTAAAGAATCATAATGCGCTAAATGTATAGAAAACTCAGGTTAGTTAATTACTTTGAAATCGGTAGTTCATCAAGTTTTATTCACGCAGCCTTGACCTTGAAGTGGCCGAGCCGAACCGAACCCAGTAAATGGCGACACAACAACAGAAAGAACAGTATGTGATGTGGCTTGTAGAAACTGAATCTGACACTAATGTACAACGGAACTTTCGACGCGAGTATGGTGGGGTTGCGCCTTCGGACAAAACCATTCGTCAATGGCTTAAGTCGTTTAAAGAAACTGGAGGTGTTCTGAAACAAAAGTCGCCAGGTAGGCCGCGTGTTTCTCAAGAGGACGTGGAAAGAATTCTCACTCACGATGTTAGTTTTACCGATGAGGCTACTTTTTATGTCAGTGGTAGCTACTGTTAACAGACACAATATTCGCATTTGGGGCTCACAGCCGCCTCATGAGTTCATTGAGCATCAACGTGACTCGCCCTAGTTGAATGTTTGGTGCTGTGTTATGCATGACCGTGTTATTAGAACCTTCACTTACTTCCTTAAACCTTTTCCTATGGGGACATGTGAAGAACATGGTATATCCGGAGAGAATTTAAGATGTCAACCCATCTATGGCAAAGAATTATCGTCTCTGTGGCAACCATCATCCCAGACATGCTGGAAAGGACGTGGCAAGAAGTCGATTATCGTTTGGTTGTGTGCCGTGCTACAACCGGGGCACATATTGAAATTTACTAATTGTAAACAAAACTTCATAACATTACCGTCAAAAACATGTATTTACTCTTTCCTGAGTTTTAGTTCTTACTAAAATATTTAGCTTCAAAGCCACGCAGATATTTTATAGAAACCCTGTATAACAGGAATTCACTTAAAGATTACCTACCAACTATTTAACATATTCAAATACATTTCAAAGTGCATTTATATATACACCACAGAATTTAAGTAGAGAAATCTGTGAGAGTCATATTCTGAATACATTTTTAGTTAAAACAAGGAGTAAAAACTAACGTTAAGTAAGAATAAATATAAAAGTGCAATGAAATTTAACAATTACGTAATTGTACATATTTTACATTGTACATAATTGTAAAAATTACTAAACATGATGATACCCTCTTCGTATCATGTATCACACTTAAAGTTTCGACTAAACCACACCCTCTCGTGTCAGTTATTGCACCCTTCTTTTTGCAACCTTCTTCTATTTCACCCGGAAAACATTTGCATTCTGAGAATATGTTATACAAGTGTATAAATATTTGCGTGTACGCTTTGCTTTATACGCTTTGTTGTTTTCATAGCCATTTCCTGCATAAAATATTATATTTCACTCCAGATACGTGTCTTTTTATCCCACAAAAGTTTTCATGTGAGTACATTGTTACTAAGCTGTAAAAAGGGCCCATTTAATTGAAGTCACACTCAATCTCAACTACCTAAAGCAGGATCTACTGTATACAGAGTGCGAGTGAAAGTAAGCTGTTGCCCCAGTCCACTCTTCTAGGAAATTACTTTTACTATTTCAAAACAGAACTTAGATCTTTTCAATTTTGTTTTTTAACAATACCAGAATATAGAATTCTAATAGGCAAACAGTTAATATTTTTCTTTCCTTTTATATGAAATTCAAATACATTTATATCCTACAACTTAGTTGATTAATAATTGGGAGACAATACGGGAGTAGTGCCCTCGGCCATATACCGAGAATCATAGATTAGGTTCCTGGATACTGAAACTAATAATAATCTAATTGCACAGTGCGACAAATTTGAACGTTGTGCTTGCCGCGAGATGAAGGATGGCTTATATTACTAAATCAAATACGCTGATTACGAAAATGAAATCAGAAATGTTTCATGAAGTACCAACCTTTCTGGAAAAGATATGCCACATGTTGCACTTAGCGTATATTTCATGTAGTTAGCAATATATTGTAACTCATGAAAAATAAAGTAGCAACTTTCGCGACACTTGGAAACTACTCGATTACGGTACAGGAGGATACTGTAGCTGGATTAAATACATATAATGCAACAAAATTAATTGTTTGTATTACAAAACATTAAAAAAGGTACGAGAAAGCTGCAAAAAGCTTGAAATGTACCTACAAGTTAGAAGCGTGTCCTGGAAACATTCAGTTTGTTGGTGGATGGTGAAACTTCTTGTAGGAGTATCCAGCAGTAATCTGCAAAAAGGTTTAGTGACCACCTTCCCATATATCGTATTTCCATCTTTGTGAAATCGCTCACCATGTTGGTTACTCACATCTCCGAGATTAGGCGGTAAAAATCCAAATGCGAATACAGGAAATGTATTTTCAAAGACATGTTGCATCCCATAGCCTTGTAATAGTCCAGCATGTGTTCCGTCAGTTCCCTGTAGTTGTCAGACCTGACGTTACCCAAGAAATTGTTGCATACATTTTTTAAGACAAGACAAGCTGCCTTCTCAGTATCTGTCAGCAACTCTTCAATGGTTATGTCTTTCATCAAGTCAGGAACCTGAGACGCATTGAAAATACCATCTTTAATTTTTGCAATACTAGTCGCAGGAAATTTGGACAGTAAAAATTGAAAACCCCTGCCAACTTTGTCCATTGCTTTCACAAAATTCTTCATGAAGCCCAATTTCAGATGGAGCGGTTGTAACAGCACACTGTCTTTGTCAACAAAGGGTTCATGGGACACATTTTTTTCACCCGTATTGAAGCTTTCAAAGGCCAATGTTTCACTACATATTGGTCTTTCCTTGCCCTACTGTCCCAGTGACACAAGAATCAGCAATATTTTGCGTAACCAGTCTGCATTCCCAGCAAAAGCACCAGAACTTTGTGATCACCACAGATTTTCAATTTGTGGTTCGAATAGCCAATATACTTCAGAAGAAGTCTCATGTTCTCGTATGTTTCATTTAACTGAACGGAATGGGCCACTTGTATAGAAGGTTTCTCGTTTCCGTTATGCAAGAGAACAACTTTGAGACTAGTTTTTGAGGAATCTATGAATAGGCGCAATATTTCCGGATTGTGAATCATTCTAAATTCTGTAAACAGCCCATTTATGTCATTACAATATACCAGACTCTCTGCCATTGAGAAAAATGTGGAAAGACCAAGCTGTCGTGTACGGAATGATATACTAGTGTTTGGTTGTAGCAGTTTTTTTTTCTTGACGACGACATCCAAGTGATTCTGCTTGCCTTTTTTAAAGATTTACATCTCTTACAAGATCGTTCAATTCTACCTGTGACAATGGCTGTGGTTGGGGCTGTGATGTAGATGGCGTGTAATCAACATCTTCGTGATCACTACCGTCGTCTGTTTCATCATCCAGTGTCCATTCCACTGGTGGTTTTGGAACTAGGAGAGAATCAGAATGCAGAACTGGGCGCATTGCAGATTCCAAATTTTGATATGAAACTGTGTTTTAATTTACTTGAGATTCCTGTTACTTTCGTTAAACAAAAGTAGCAATCTGTTATTTGGTCTCTAGGTTTCTTCCTCAACTGTGGTACGGCAAATGGCATACATGGGTGGGTTCCATGCAACCAGCCTCTTATATAGCTGGAACAACGTGAGCAACAGTTCTGTGGTGCCCAACACTTACACTCATCTATCTTTAATTCAAAATACAACTCGTACGCCTTTTTGACGAGCGGAAAATGGGATGTTTTTGGGACTTTTCGTCGTAAACTCACCACACACATAACAGAAAAGGTTTGGTGAAATAACACACATCCTAGACATCGCTGAACACGAGAAACACGCACAAACGGTATTCTTGACGTTATAGGATTTGCACAACACATATCGCAGGAACAGACTCTGCTTTATCCCACTAGCAACTAACTGATGCAAATAGCTGCAACTCCATTATACCTCAACCAAGTGATAATCTATCCCTTCCCTCTCCACGCCTTCTCCTATGCAATGTTGAGCACTAGTAAGAGGCTGGGCTGATAAGCGCCGCGACAACAATAACATGCAGTCGTGCGCTGATAAAATTGTGTTTCCAGAGAAAAGTTTAGGTGATAGCGAGAAACTTCTTTCACCATCGTCATCAGGGCACTAAACTCTATAGGAATCACATGTTTTTGTTCTGCGGCAATTCTCATTGTCGCACAGTGTCATCAATTGAAAATAACTAACCTGATATTGAACAAATATATAAACACCTAATTAAAGAATTAAATGGAACCCCAACCTTCTTACATCCCCCATCGCATAGCCACACGCACTATTCACGTGTACAATAAGTCACTCCATTCTTTCCAGCTTAAAGGATGCCTCCCGACCAAGCAGTCTTGATTCTTCTTCATGGCTCTGAGCATGCTAGCCAATCAAGATGAGACAAGACGTCATACAATGATACCAACTCAATTTGTGGGCAGAGGGTTATAACATCCCCTCCCCCTAGTGTATAACAAAATCTAACCTTCATATAAACCTCACGGCTCATATCCATGTGTCGTTAATTATTCTAGATTATTTTATATTAGTTTGTTCATATTATTTGATTATTAATATTTCGTATTTGTAATCTTTTATATTTCATAATTTTTGATAAATAGAAAGATTATTACTAGGATTATAATCCACTAATATTTCCTTTATTGTAACAATAATTGTAAACGAGGCCTAGTGTGATATTACATATGTTGATTTTCTGTACGAATCTTTAATATTGGATATGTAAATCTGTGTTCTTCACGGCAGAAAAATGTCTATGATTTATATTGACATAGATTTCGTTTAGCAACAATGGGTAGATCGAATCTGTTCTTTTAAGTTTAATGTATTCAGTAAGGTTTAAATTGCAACGAGAAATGATTCGAGTTTAGTCTTCATTAACAGAGATGAATCGTTCCACATTTACAATTTTATTTGGTTTTGGTGCAACGTGGATATTATTTAAACTTTGATATTGTAATTGTGAATATAGACATTGATCAGTATTTAGTTTTTGGAAATGTTGCGAGTCGCGCTGTGCAAATTACGTAATGTTTAACAAGTGAGCATCGATTGGAAAGCTATATAAGTAGATGCAGAGCTTAGTTTGCACACATTCCATCAGCGTCGGCTCTACGATATAAACATGTAATGACACTTGGGAGTAAAGATAACTGTATTTCGCCAGGCACATTTATACTTCGAAATTTATAATGTTATGAGACGACAGGCTAGGATCGGCCGAAATATTTTGAGGTTAATGACGCCTGCCTATTGGACATGTACATGCATTTGTCACTGTTGACCCATATGTTCTCATTCTCACGGATAAATGATAGAATTTCAGATCTTCGAACTTCTTCAAAATTTATTCAACGCAGAGTTATTTGGGCAAGGAAGAAAGTCTATACATGTAATGCAATATCTCTTGTTTTTCAATGGAAAATATCACTATTGCCGTGTATCTTGATGCAAGCTCTGCCTATTAACGTTTCTCGATCCCAAGTACTCAGTGGAGCCCATAGATTTTATTCTGCTTAAATCCTGCCTCTATTGCCATCGATACTCATGACACATTTTGGTCGCAATACTGTAGGAAGGGGCACGTACGAAAGTTTTTGTCTGCTACTGAATGGTAGGCCGCTAGCTTCGTCTACGGTTGCAAAACCGACAGGGTTCTCTTCTCTGGTACGGCTTCCTCCTAGCGACACACATACACGAAACTTTTCCCTGCATATAGACATAATTGGATTTTTCCCATGGAGACATGCAGCAAATTAGAATTCTGCATTCATCGAATCTAATATTAACGAACAGGGGATTCTTTAAGTTATGGATATTCATGGATGGTAAATGTATTGGAAATAAACCATCTCCTGGATCAAAACGAACGAAAAGAAAGGTCAAATTAACCTCCCAGAAGATGCACTTGCCAATCTTAAAATTTGAGAAGAGTAGTTCCACCTCCCTTAAGTTCTCAATGCTTTATGCACCAAGCCCGTACCAGAGAGGGGTCAGAGTATCCCATTTAGCCGTCTGAGTTTTAGCCGAGGTGAAATTAGAACATGAGGTATTTGGAAGACAGAGGCAGACTAGGATTACCATAATTTGCAGCTCTCTGTGTGTGTTACTGAAAGGCTATCTATAGTGGAGAGTGAAATAACACACAGTTATAGTTATATGAACATAAACAAAAAAGTAAAGTGTTCCCCTGTGCTTAGCACCACGCCATGAAGGCGTATAGGGGGTGTGGTGGTAACGCCCCACACTTTCTTGATCCGGTCGTGAGTGGGTGTGATGTGATCAGCATCACGCCCCTGGCCGCCTTTAACCCCCAGGTACACATGTCATTCGACGGCTGGGTGGGCGCCGGGGCTTCTTCCAACAAACACACACACACACAGATATATATATATATATATATATATATATATATATATATATATATATATATATATATATATATATTACGCAGATGAATTGAGTTTTTCATAAAGCTAAGGTCAACCCTCATTCGTGAATAAGCGTTCGTAACGGCCATACTTAGTCTCGCAGGTAGGTAAGACGAGCAGAGCCGCGCCCGCTGTGAAAGAGGTTGAGTTGACAGTAGCGTCGAGACGTTCGTCGCGTCCAGTTAAGCAGCTACCGTGCGACCAATCAGTGGTTGTGCGTTTTTCTTCGCCTGTGCCTCATTTGTCTACAGTATATTTGGGTACAAACTGACGTCCGACGGGAAGTCACGTCGTCCTTGGCAATGGGCATTGCCATTGCGGCGTTGTTGTTTGTGATCCAGTCAGTCGTCGTTTCGTTCGTGACAACCTCTGAACACAAACATCTTCAACAACTTACACATCAATTACATTTACCAAATTACATTCATCATATTTTCATAGATGTTGCTCTGGTTTATCCAGAATTTCAGGAATCATATCTACAAATTTCATTTTCAGTTGGAGGGTTGTCGTCACAGGTTCCGCACTAAAATCCTGTAAAATAAAATCTGAACAAGACACTGGAAATTTTATGACATACAAATTATTTTACATGCACTCTGTATATATTTTTTTAAAAATGATTTTGAATATGTTGAAGTTTTACATACACACACTCACAATTATCAAGCACGTAATATTATCTTAGTATTACAAGACATTTAAAAAAAAACATAAAGAAAGGGATTAGTCTAATAAACAATGAATGGTTGGGATTCAAATGACCTAGTTTCAATTCATGTTATCACCACGCCTGTGCAAATATCTCTTCAACGAAGTTACATGCCAACTTTTGTGCTTAGAAGAGTTGTTGGCCTCCACTGCCAGCACACTGGCAGGAGTGAGGAATCGTATTATGCGACAAGGTCCCAAGTATTTTATTAGCAGTGACCAAGTAGTCTTTTCGGGGCCGGAAGAAACAAGTTGAGATTTTATCAACACAAGATCGCGTATTCCAAAAGGAACTCTCGAAAACTTACGTGAATAAAGGAGATTCCTTTTTCCCAAGATTTCTGCACGTTTTCAAGAGCAGATTTCCATTTCAAATTTTAGTTGTTAGTTTAGTGTTACCAGCAGCATAACTTTCTGAACAATTTATACAATACTGTATTTCCTTCAATGCTTCCATGCACTCACTTTATCTGTCATGAAAATATTCTCGAAGAGATATTTTTTAAACTTTCATATCTCTCTCCCCTAATATGCTCTGAGGATTATATTCGGTACATGTAATATTTTTAATTCCAAAATTGTACAAAAATGATGTGAAATATTGCGAGACAAAGTAAGAGGCATTGTCACTAACTACTTCCATGCACAAACCGCTGTTCATAAACAACTCGTGCTTTACAAATATTACTCTGGAGTTCAAAACTCTTAACCCTTCCAAATGACCAAATTTGGTTGCAGCATCGACTATTAATAAAATATATTTACAATTCTTAGACCATGGTAAGGGCCCCACAATATATACATGATATATTTGGCTGGGTATCGTGATTACACGTGAACATAAAATGTTAACAGGGTTATCATTTCGTTCTTTAGCTTTCTGACACAAGTCGCAGGTTTGACAGAACTCTTTAACCCCATGGACTTCATATTATCCCAAGTAAAATGTTCCTGTACTCGATTCAAAGGTTTAAACCAACCACAATGTGCTCCACTATAAATATTGTTGGGGAAATACTTAATCAAGGATTTTTGAGTGTTAGTAGGTACACAAATCCTATAAGGCATCCCGATACTTTTTTATTTTGTACATAACATCCTTGACCATTTTATAATCTTTTAAATTTTTATTTTGTCGAATATTATCTATTATAGGTTTCAAGATTTCGTCTTTTTATTGTTCGCCATACAAAAAGTACTATACAAGGGATGAGACCACATTGTTAAATTAAGGTTTGTGACCTCTTCCAAATTATGCGTCTCTGTGTCAAAATTCTTATTATCATAAATCCTGGACAATAAATCAGAACACGTTATTTTTAGCAGGAATATGTTCCATTGCAAAATGAAATGATAATAACTTTTCCAAATAACGCCCGCTTGATCATCCAAGCAACACTCATGCTACCTACTTGAATTTTAAATGGCCTAGCTCTCAAATAATAATGAAACTTATCCAAAGCTAACATTAGGCTCCATAATTCAATATCATATATCGTACGATTTTTGTCTTGAACTTTTAAACGTTTCGAGTGAAAAAATATGGGACGTAAATTACAAATGTTCGTCCTCTTCAAGCAGGATAGCTCCATAGCCTGTCAAACTACCGTCGGTTTGGACAACAAAATCTTTGTTCATATCAGTCAATTTAAGTACAACATGTTGTTCAAGGAGAAGTTTAATATGATCTAGTGCGTTTTGTTCTAAAGATCCCAGTTTAAACTTCACATTTGTTTTCGTTAAGTCATTAAGAGGGGGCTACAACTTGTTGGAAGTTAGGTATAAATTTTGCAAAATATTGTAAAAAGCTCAATAGTTTCATCAAAGCTATTACATTTTAAGGAGGACTGATATTATGAATAGCTTCTAGTCTTTGTGGGGTCTAGTTGCAAGTTTCACTGAGAAATTTTAAAACCTTAGAAAAACATTTCATCCTGCATGAATTGGCTACTAGAAGGTGAAATTGTAACACCATATTTACTTAAAATCTCTAATACAATTTTGAGATGTTTCAAATGACTAGCTTTATCTGGGATAAAGATTATGAAATCGTCACAAAACCAAAATATAAGTTTTCCTTTAAGATGACCAAACATAATTTGCATAGCTCTCGATAGTGCACTTGGACCTACATTAAACCAAACGGTAAGGTACGATACTGCCATTGTTCCGACTGTGAGACGAAGGCTGTTACTTTCTTCATTAAGTGGTATTTGTGTGAATACACGTTTAAAATCAAGAACAGAAAAAAAACTGTGCCCTTACCTATTGTAGACAAATCTTCTTCCAAAACACATGAAGGATAAGGGTCAAACATAATATGACGGTTAACCTCGGAATAATTTACAACAAGACGTTTGGTGTTGTTTTTAGAGTCAAACAAAAAACAAGGACTAACATACGGGCTGTTAGAATGATCAATTACATTTTGGGCTAATAAGTCCGATATTATGGCTTCTGGTTCTTTCTCCTTCTCTGTATTCAATAAATAAGGGGCTGATCAGACTGGCACATTTTCTTTCATGTGAATATGGTACACAAAATCTTTTATAACCCAAACCTTATCACAAATGACATCACGAAATTGATTCTTACACTCACCAAGTTCATGTGCAAAATATTTCTCATCTTGCGACGTCACACCAGGAATCGTTTCCCGAGTGGGTCGATTCTTCCAATCTCCATCTCTGGATTTCTCACCGGGTACAGCAGTCTTCTTGTCTATTTGTCGTCCTGGTCCTCTTCTTGATGCATTTCAAGAAAACTTGTTAGTATCACGATCATTGAAACTGGATTTCACTGAAGAAAAAGAGGGGAATATTTTCCTGAAAAACATGTTCAGTATTAAAAATGATGTCACAGTTCCACGTAATAGGAAATTTTTGAGACAGGGTTTTAAATTCTAACAAGGCTTTGTCCATACGAAACACCATCTTCGTTCTGATATGAAACTTGACTCCCAATATAACATTTACAGGTAACGTCGGAAACACGTGAGGGCCATGTGAGGCCATGTGAGAGGCCCCAGTTGAACAGGCACACACTCTACTTGCGTTAATTTTAACTGTTCATCGTTCCCTAGGATGACGTTTAGAGTATTTTATTTTACTTCCACTTTACAAATTTGTTGAATGTGTTCTAGAAATCCTTGGCTTATAACATTTGCAGAACTCCCTGTATCTAAACATAGCAGAGTGGTAATGTTAGCCAATCTTCCATCGACAAACAATGCTTTTACTTTAACGGAAGGGTCTTTATTGTTATATTGAAGCATATAAGTGTTTTTATACTTAGCAAAACTTTGTGTTGCTGGGGAACTACAGGAAGGCACTGATTGTTTCTTAATGAATTCCCATCTGTAACCAAATTCCCAGTTTGTGTCTTACTAAAGTTCTAACATTCCATGAAATATTCACGACAAAGGTAAGCATGTTTTTGAAATATCTTAAGTTTATTTTCCAACTCGTGAATTGAAATAGAGGTGTCCAAAAATAACAATTATTGAGACAGAGAGGGATGAAGTCTATCAATCATGAGTCCAACAAAAATTTCACTCGCAAAATCTTGGCTCCTCTTAACGTAGTATCCAGAAAATCCACTTATCTTATGAAATTTCCTGATATTAAACTATGCACACTGTTACAAAATTGTTTCGCAATTTTTCTAGAATTACGTCCCACTTGGAACTTTGTTGAATATGTTGTAACCATATTTTACTAATTCTACATTGAAATTTAGATAGAACAGCAAACAAAATATCTTTTACAGGAAACGTTTTATTTTCTACAAGCATTTGAACGGAATACAAAAACCTAAAGATATTATCTGCCTTTTCGTCATTCAAATTTGGAATATTTCGCAAAAAGTGACTCAAAGTAAGTTGTGCCATATTATTAGAAAACTTATTCATAGCTCTTCCAGAGAATACGAAAGTACAAGAGGAATCGTCGTCAGAAGACAATTCAGCAGAAAAATCTACTAAATTCTGGGACAGTCTTTTATTCACCGAACATGGTTTATGGGGCAAGCTACTATAAGTCTGTTTGACTGAAGTTTCCTCCTTTCGAACATCACCAAATTCCAAAGGAGGTTTTGGCAAGGCAGGTGAAAACGGGTTTAATGACTGACCTTCATAATATGTGCAATTTATAGGTAAGTCCTGGTACTCTTCGCATCATCTTAATGGACCGCCCTGAAAAAATTCATAGTCCTGAATTCGTAAATGTGGCAACATAGCACTTCAGAGTCCACAAATAGTAGTATCCAATTTAGCAAGAGTTTTTCTTTCCAAACGAAAACGCATTTGTGAATTTGTTTCATTCTTTCACATTCCATGATGTTTGAAAACCAAACCAGTAATATAATACGCAATTAAACAAAAATCGTAAATTGGAAATAGAAATGTCGATTTTGTGAAGACTATTCGTTTTGAAATAGAAAATAGGAAATTTATGTGCAGATGGAAACTGAACTCGTTTTCCACCACCTGGAGAGAATTGAACATATCAATGCAATGAAGCAAATTTCTATCGATTTTAGACAAAATTACATTAAAGATAAATTGCACAATACCAGACGATTCTACAAAGTGCGACTTTTCCCTGGTTTTTACCGAAACATGGTTCGGAACTCCGACAAAATGTTACTTCAACTATTAGCAATTATTAGTAATCCCCTGGAGCAGTTTGTTAAGCGGTCGTCTCGTTTTTCTTTTTCGTCAAGAACGAAATATAGTAAGTTCATATCTCACCAACTCTTGATTCTTTTTTTTTATTGTTATTTACGTAGTACGAAGTGTTGTAATGTCCTCCTCCGTAGCCGAGCGGGTTAAGGCGTTCATTCGTTTTGAGATCGTTCGCTGCGGGACGAATCCGGCTCTGGTCGGAATTTATTTGGCCTACGTATAGAGCCGGTGGCAACCCACCATTGTGAGGAAATTCTGGAGCTCCGAGTGAATGAGCGTAATCCGGTCACGGATTACTATAACGGCTGGGGATACGTCGGGCTGAGCCCCCGACTATTCCAATACTGGTTGAAGATCAACACGAAGGAAAGCGTGGGAGGGAGACCGGCAGTCGGTAGGTATGCCTAGGCCCTTCATGGGCTCTTGCGCAACGGATTATCATTATTATAAGTGTTGAAATAATGTAATATAAGCTTACATTAAATCACTCTAAATATTTTCGAGATGCATACCTCGTGAATGTTTCTACTCATCTTCTTGATTTTTCAGTGATTGGCAGGATTTTTGGCAATAACTTTCTTTTCATTTAGTTGTCAAAAGCTATGTTAACACACGTTAAGAATTAATATATCATAAATACATGTTCTTAAACAGCATGTTGTAATAAAGGTGTCCCCGTTTTAATGTCAGGTGGAGGCTCATTGCCCAACGGTTCGCTTCCCATTTTAAACTGTACGTTCAGTCCCGATTAGCTATACTTTGCATAAAGTTGACTTAAACACCAAATCATCCAATACATCTCGTTTCAGAGTGGAACTTCTACGATTCTGTAGTCGGCCAGGATCCGAAAATACAGTTCTGCTTCGCGTACACCAGAGTGTTAATTTCATTTAATATTTTGACTAATTTTACTTTGAAACCACAGATGAAAGCGATAATAGTGTCCAGAAAAAGAACCTCAAAGTAGTCTTAACACAAAGTATTTTAATCCATTACCACACATTTCAGTTAAGAATGATATTATGCTTTTCCATTGACCGTATTTTCGATTCATACCGAACTTGCTAAAAGGACCATGTCAAGAAATCGAAATATGTAAGTTTTACAAGTAAATGCTTTTAAAATGCATGAAACAACAGGGGAGGAGAAAAATATACCTCAAAAATAAGTAAAAAATGCAACAAAAACTGTTAAGAATACTTACAAATAAACTAAAAGCCACACAGGCTGAAAAATGCAAAAGAAATGTAAAATAGAAAGTGTTTTCAGGCTCTAACTGAAGGGAAACGGACATGATATCGGCTTTGGCATTGTTTTTAAGGGTCACAAAAAAAAGTTGATTTTTCCTCAACTTCCGGACACTAATTACTAATTATGACCATTGAAAAAGTTGGAGGGAAGGAGTCAGCTTACTTAATATTACTTGCTGAGGGATAGTATCGTCCCATATCTCCAGTATCTAATACAGAAAAAATCAAGTTCATACTTCAAAAATGACTTGCAGTATATTTTATATTTCATACGTTGAATATCCCTTTCCTCTCTCTTCTCATAGTCTTTGGAAAAAAGCTGAAGTTTCTTGGCAACCAGTTTCTGGTTCAAATTACTCCTTTTCGCTCTCCTGTTCATACCTTAAACAAATAACAAAAAACTTCGTAACTAAACAATTGCTTGTTCAAAATATGTAATTTTTACAAAATATGACAAAACACCAATAGACGTGTTCATCATCTTTCCCTTTCATCATTTCTCGATTTTTTCTGAATTTCTTTCCTCATGAAAATTGGAATGAAATGTGAATTGGTTTCTTCAAACTGGTAGCTAATCAAAACATGACCTAACTAGAGGAAAGGTAGTGTGCTTGTTTCTCACGAGGGATGTCGTAGGTTCCATTCGCCACCTAGATGGATTTATAATCAGGAGTGTATCGTTGTATGTAAAGTTTATCCACCATGCTATGAAGTTAACATTGGTCTCTGTATTTGACGAGGTGAAAGGAAATAATAAGTGAAAGTTGTTTCGATGATAGGAGGAAGTCACATGCGACATGGAATGCGCAGAATCAAGTTAAGTACAGTAAAGTCTGTAATTGTGGTATCGCAAATTGCAAAATTAGCGTGGAAAGTTTGTTATATCTGATACTCGTACTTCTGTTCAAAGAAGACAAACATTTTGGATACAAAGCAGTGAGGTATTAACGATCGTTATGAGGTTTCGAAGTCCTCCTAAGTGGCTGTGCAGTCAAATGCACCTTGCTTTGGACTGCATGGGTTCCATCTCGGGTTCAGTCCGGGAATCTTCGGCCTGTGCATAGGGCCGGTGGCAACTCACCATAGTGAGAAAATTGGTGAGCTCCTTGTGAGTAAGCGTAATTCGGTCGCGAAGTCCTCCAACGGCTGGCGCTTGGTCGGCCAACCATCCCTCTAGTCTGGCTGCAGATCTCGAAGCCCCTTTGGTGGCCCACGTAGGGGGGGGGGGGAGGCCAGCAGTTGGTAGGTAAGCCTTGGCCCAATATTGGGCTGTAGCGCTATAGGCTTACTATGAGGTTTCGAATGTTTTGTTTCACTCACTATATAAATACTTATCAGTAGTTTCTTGTCGAATTTACCTCCGTCGTAATAACCACTTACTTATGCTAATTGGCAATTTACTATTATTTTTGGACGCATGGTAAGATGTTGGTGAGGTGATTGACAACAGTCATTACGAAGGAACGGACATGAAATTACCAATCTTATCAATTTGAACTCATTAAACGCTCTCCTTGTTACACTAATGCACTACATCACTACTTAACATAACTGTATATGTGTGTTTTTGTATATCGAAATCAAATAATCAATATTTTAGGTGTCAGTCAAGAACAAACAATACATATCTTAAACAATATTATCTTTTGCATCCTGAATACATATATGTGATTTGTGAATTAATCATGATGTGTGTGTTAACACAACATACGAACAATAACTAAATAATGTTTTAACTATAACAACTGGAAATCTGTAACTTCTAAAGGGAAATATGCGCAGAAGGAACGTCCCTCAAGTGTGCATCGGATTCATTTTTAAAATATTCTAATATCAACGGTATCTGTTCAGCAAAAAAAAAAAAGATATGAGGAGAGGGTGGGATTTGAACCCGCGACCTTTCACTCTTGACGAAAAGTAAGAAAAACAGAGTGTTACCATTTTCTCTACGTTAACTTCATAACGTAATAACCTTAAAAACGTGTTGACGTTAATGAAGTGTCCCACCTTCCTGTGTTCCAAGTAAATTTTCTCGACAACTCGTGAAAAGTATTATTTTTTGAGAACTGTTCGATATTATGCAAGCTATTGTAAATAAAATGTCGCATAAACTCTTCACAAATTTGCTTCTTTCTGCATAAACGTGATGGCGATATCCTCCAGGTGGAGATAAACTGTATTCAGTGTTTCAAAACCCTATAATTTCAAGTCTAGCAAGCATAATCCTAAACATTCCTCAAAGTTATTTTTCCAATTTTAATATTTCTGTTTGATTGTGTATTATAATAGACGTTTATAGTTTCTAAGTTCATGAACAATGCGAAATTGAAAACCTCTCACCGCAGCATTTTTCGTCTAGTGAAAGGAACAACTCAAAGTTGGCTATTCTCAACTGGAGCCGATGTGCAATGTTGGTAAGTTTACGAATTCGGGACTTTGAATTCTTTCGGGGCAGTCAAATAAGGTATTGCGAAGTGTACATAGAGCCGTCACCAGCAAGTGGCAGCAATGTGTCTGGCACACCAGTGAAATCGACATTGTTGAAAGGATTACTGGTCGCATGACTCATCTTTACAGCTTTGGAACCACCAAAAATCTACCTTCTGATTTTCAAATTTGATCAAACCAATCAATTAAAGATACTATCAATTACAAATATACTCGTAACAAAAATTTCCCGGAACTAACACAACGTTCTCTTGTAACTAAGCTGTAAGAAATCGGCCCATCTCATTGTAGTCACGCTCAATCTCAACTGCATGAAGCAGGATCTACTGTATTCAGAGTGCCAGTGAAAGTAAGCTGTTGTCCCAGTCCATCTTCAAGGAAATCATTTTTACTAATTCAAAACAGAATTTAGATCTTTTCAATTTTATTTTTAACAATGCCAGAATATAGAATTCTAATAGACAACTAGTTAATATTTCTCTTTCATTTTATATCAAATTCAAATACATTTATATCCTACAAATTAGTTGATTAATAATTGGGGGACAATACGTAAGTAGCGCCCGCGGCCATACGACCGAGAATTATAGATTAGGTTCCTGGATACTGAAACTAATAATAATCTAATTATCAATTGAAAATAACAAACCTAATATTGAACAAAAAAATATCTAACTAAATAATTAAAACGAACCCCAATCTACTTACATCCCCCATCCCACAGCCACACTCACCATTTACGTGTACAGTAAGAGTCATTCCACTCTTTCTCCCTTATCGGATGCCTCCCGACTAAGCAGGCTTGATTCTTCTACATAGCTCTGAGCATGCTAGCCAATCAAAATGATACAAGACGTCATACAATGATACCAACTCACTTTGTGGGCAGAGGGATACAACACAAATACAATACTCAGCCCTGTTAAGTAGATAAAATTTGTATAAAATATACAAAATGAAGAGCAAAAATGTTTCGACATCTAACAGAAGAATATGTGTTAATCAAGAAATCTTGTATGATCATGTGTATACATCATCGGATATACTAAATCAAGTATCGAATATTCATAATTTCTTGATAGCCTGAGATCGCAAATTATTGAACGAATTCGGAATATTCTTTATAACATTATGTAAAACATATTTTACATCATACCGCAGTAATCGCTTTACATTGTGAAAACATCTCGCAATTGAATTAGGTTTATAATGTTTTTGGCGAGTACTTGAACAAGAGCATCAAAATTTGAAGGTCGAAGATGTTGATGGTCGCTCCGTGGCACCGATCGTAAATTTCGCGAGAAAATAGTCAATCATATGTATTTTCGTGGAGATAGTTACATAGACTTTCATCCAGAAATTAAGAACAAAACACCAAAACGCCGGCAACAAGTGTTTTCTCTGGTGCATCATCGCATATTTTAATTTTGCAACGAATAGTATTCATTCTGTCTCTCACTTGATCACCCTGAATATACTGCCGATTTTTAAAAAGCGATGTATCGTATCAAATATGCAGTATATCTTTCAGCTATTGGCGAGTGTGAAAAGCAATACGAGCAAGACAAACAACAACACATAGCTGCCTCTGTTTATAGTATTATAGAAATTTTAACATTTATGTATTTTGGAATTATTCACCACCAGCTAATGCATACATTATTAGGTTGTTATATGTTGCGGAGCAAGACAACAAACATTATTCTTTTATACAGACCCTTCCACGATTGGCAATAAATAAGCAAATTACGTAACAGCACACCAAAATTACAAAACTTGGTCGATGCCTTTCATTATTTCATGGAAGATGCATGAAATCTTGCGAAGAGCAATTAAAGGAACATATTAAAATTTGCTATCGATAAGGTTCAATAACATCTCATCCCAAACCATGAAATTTAATAATTATCCAACATTGGTGCAGCATCAATTTTGATGCTACAAACTCCCCTTGCCTATTGCATTCCAGATCTAGAATAGCGCATTTCAGCACACATTTCTAAGCACAAAGGTTGCAGTTTTGATTTAAAATTAGTATGTACTCTTCGCAATATCTTATTTGTCCGCCCTGAAAAAGCTTAAAGTCCTAAATTCGTAAACTTGTCAACATGGTACTTCAGGTACAACATGTAGTAGCCAACCTTGCATCAGTTGCAAGTTTGGCTACTACATGTTGTACCTGAGGTATCAGTTCTTCTTTCTAGAACAAAAACGATGTTGTGATGTTTCTAAATGTTTTTACATTCCATTAAATTTGAAACCCTAAACCAAATAATACAATACAGAATTAAACATAAATCGCAAGCAGAAATACTAATGTTGAAAAAATAATAGGATTCTTCGTCGTGAAATTGAAAATACGAAAATGTTGTGCAGTTTGAAACAATGAGATTCAATATCTTCTAAGGAAATAATGTGTATAAGTGTACATCGATTTTTTTTTAATGTTCTAATACCAACAGTCTATGTTAAGCTAACCAAAAGAGAAATGAGAGAGTGGGATTTGATCCCGCGACGTTTCACGCATGACGAAAGATAAGGATATTAGCGTCTAACCAACTGCTCTATATTAACTTAACGACATTCCCTTAAAAACACTCTGTAACATATGAAAACATACATCTTCCTGTGTTTTGAGCTCC
The DNA here is from genome assembly GCF_977018435.1 of Lepisma saccharinum. Lineage (NCBI taxonomy): Eukaryota > Metazoa > Arthropoda > Insecta > Zygentoma > Lepismatidae > Lepisma > Lepisma saccharinum. The sequence continues at coordinate 640,504 of NW_028142955.1, read as the reverse complement.
CAACGTTCAAGAGACGGGATTTCTAAGTTGCAGTTTCTCTCGCTTTAAAAATAGTTTCTACTTTTACCACTTGCCGAGAATACTATCCCGTATGTTTTTCTTCAATTAATGATTGCATTGAGCAAAGTTTTCGTCATATATTATTTTAGGATATTCCTTAGGATTTGGAACATGTAATTATATGATATCAACTTTCCGAATAATGTATATATGTTTATAATATGATATACTTGCATCATTCCACATACCTAAAACTTTTATCTCTGGAATTTCTACAATTAGTTTTTCGTTGAAAAGAACAAGTACTTTCTCTTCTGAAGGTCTATTTGGATTAAAATTTACTTGGAACGTTTTTGTTTCATTAATATAAAAGTGATTGTGATTCATGCAGTCGTCCAACTTTTTCATTGTTTCATAGCTTGTAAGCTGGAGGTTATATTCATTGCAACAATGTAAAACAAAATGTGTCATCTGCATAGCGAATTGTATCAGTTGGTTTTAGAAAGTCTGGTAGAGTATTGATATATGTTGATTGGTTTGTTGATACGTTGATTTGGTGTTTCAGTCCAATTTAAGTATTGATATAAATATGGAAGAAAATCGGTCCCGGTATTGATCCCTGGACTACTCCCTAATTTGCATTTCCCTGAACCCTCTATGTTGAAACATTGTTTCTTAATATGATTAGAACCATGAATTTGCTGTACGTCTTATTCCCATACCAAGATGGGAGACAATGCTCTTACACTATCGGCATTGTGTTTCGTTTGGGGTTTTCATTAGGTTACAAATTTTCCTAGATTATAAATATCTTGGTGACATAACAAACATATTATGTCAATACCATGGTTCATGTTATCACATTTCATACACATATCTCAGAATGTTGACTGTACTTACCAAAAATATGTACTTAATAAGAATATTAATGACTTGATTTGATGTATTTCATTAATTAATTTAACCGATTTTTTCTTTCAATGATTTGATGGTTTTATCGATATATATTTCTGAACCAAGGCCGAGAGATTTTCACGTGTGGAGAAAGTTTCTAAGATTTTCCTACTCGAATCTTAACATCTACTCCAACGTGACAGAGGAAGAGATTGAGAAGCTAAAGATAAGTGAGAAGGTATGCATTCAACATATGTTATTTTAATTCATTTATTACATTCTTTGTAAAATGACGTACTTTTATGTACGAAGTATCTGGTGATTTCATTGCATTATACGGTGCCTACTTTGAAGCAAAAAAGTAAAAAGATGCTCGCTGCAGAACTGATTAAAGTCATGACAAATTCAGGACCTAGCAACTAAGTAAAGTAACCTAAATTCTGTCACAAAACCATTGCGTAGACATAGTCACCTCATTGTATAGCACAACTCTGCTCCTATTGAGGAAGAGAATATCCACTACAGTATTAATTTTTTTTCCAAGTTTCAACATAATATTTTCGACCGACATCTAAAAAGGCAGTTACGTTTTTTTTTAAAAAAAACAACAACTTTGTTTCTTTTCCTAAATGGAAATGAAACTACAAAGTACATAAGTTGGTTAGAATGCATAGTGGCACCACTGTTGTAGTGGCACTACTGACGATGTACTAGTGACATTGCCTCAATATAATAGACATCCCCACCATGTGTACAGCATCATACTCTCTCAGTGCATCCATCTCTATTCATGTCCCGCGGTGTGGTTTTTCATTCTTGCGGAAATCATAATCGCACGGACTCATGTAAGTTGAGTACGCCGAATGTCCACGAAGTGTCGTAGAAGATTGAGGCAATTTACATTATGTTCAGTTTTCACTGCTGTACTTTACAGAAAATTAAACAAATTACAGTAATGGACATGGTTTTAAATCACAACACTGTTCTATAGTTGATGTGTTTATTATTCGCACTAGAAAAATATCACATCTCCCCCACTCACGATCGGATCAAGAAAGTGTGGGACGTTACCCCCATACCCCCTAGACGCCTTCATGGCGTGGTGCTAAGCACAGGGGAACACTAGAAAAATACATTAAAATATGTACCAATAACTATGATTCGAACTATATGCAAAAAAGTTCCCGTTATATCTATTCAATTGTCTTTAACAAGTGGTTGCTAACAGAACAGCTTACTATCACAATTCGTTTTTCTTATTTATACGTTAGAAATTATTACACTTTTTTACAATATTTAAATATCAGTCATATCCAGTACCTGCGATCGCTAACTATGCAAGATATCCATTACAGTGTTTGCAGTCTGACATTTTGAATTCAAATGCAGGATGTTTGGAGTCTGGAAGCAAGTGCCGTTGTATTCTTTTGACTGCTGGAATGCATCAACTGCAGCAAGACTGCATCAACCGTCTACCTGAGAGGTACAGAATTGTACAGCATGTCCTGATGGACTCCATAAAGCACAATGAATATCACATTCACACCACCACCCTGCATTCTTTGGACGAGGAGATCCCAGATGCTTCCGTCCTTTGCATGACCACTTCAAACGTTGTATCGTACGAGAGAGAAAAAGATTCCTTCAGAACGACTATCCTTCCAATGCAGTCTTCACCTTCTCTCTGATAGCGGTTCAGAAAGCTCTCTGGATGAACATTGTGATGCAATTTTTGCACCTCGTTAATTCGATAAGTTAATCTAAGCGCTGAAATTTTGCGGAACCCTAAAATTTGGTTCAAGGTTTTGTAGCATGCGACTACCTCTGCGACCTTTGCGTGCAGTCAATCTCCAGCAGGGAATAAGCAGCTGAACGGTTTGTCAGTTTAGGGTAGTTCTGAACAGCGGAGGCAATGAATGACATCCCTGCATTCAAAAAACACTTTCACATATTGAACCACATTAAAATATGGCAAGGCTGCATAACTGCATACCTCACGCTATCCCTGACAAGAGTCTTGTGCTCTCCAACCATTCAGCACATATGTTGATCCAAGCATATTGTTCCATTTCCACAAAAATGTTGTTAGAACGCTTGCATGGCTGAAACTTTCTACTACCTACAGGCAAATTCCATTGTGTTGAACTGTTTTCCCCTGTTAAATATGGAATATAATAATAGCCAAATGTAAACTTATTTCTTCGCTTCTACAATAGGGCTGCAGTGGTGAAACGTGTGATTAATAATACACAGGGTGCTCGGAAATTAACCTTACAAACTCCTAGGGCTATTGGAGAGAACTGAGTAGACAATATTTGGAACAGGAACCCGTGTCTAGAAACGTACAGTTTCGGTGCTACAATTATGACAATGTGTCGAATGTGCACCTGATGACCTAAAGTGTAATCATTTTTTACAAACATGTCAAATGAAGTGTTACATAAGGTACAGATTGGAATGACGTGTGACTCAGTACATAATACAGGAAGATTTTTTTGGTAACAATGCCAAAGGAAAACAATATAAACGTACTATTCATTGATCACAATAACACTTGTGTCGACAGTGGAACGCAACAATTTGTGTCTGTCTTCTGCACTGGATATGTCGCATACGGCATTGCTCAACTAAAACAGTGGCTCGATGTGACGACTGCCAAATTCGTTGCACACATTGTACCGACGAATCATGCTCTGGTACTCTCGCTCCATCAAACCTGGTGTCCCGTCAATCTCTTGTGCAGCGGCCATAACTCGTGCCAACAGTTCCTCCTCTGTCTCTACATGAGTATTGTACACCATACTCTTCAAACGATCCCACAAAAAATAGTCCAATGTCGTTAAATCCGGCGATCGTGGGGCAACGTGATACGATCGAGACCTGTATTATTATACTGTTAAACGTATTATTATATTTATTAATAATAATCAGCGGTGAACGATGAAACTCGGTGAAGTACACAGACTCCTCTCAGGTACAGGGATAGTGTTAGGCAAAGACAATATTCACAGCACAGACAAATAAAACCACATTGCTGCAGTAGATAATCTAAAAGGTTTTATTCTTTATATATGACAATTGTAATGCGAATATACTTTAGACGAAGGCGAGGATTTCGCGTTGTCGATGAATTGACTCAACTAAAACGCATAAACTCAATGCGTGGCTATCGGCATGCCTATGATCACATAGACCTAGCTTGCGCCCCGAACTACCACACCAAGAGATATGCAATAATAACTGAGCCAATATTTGCTCTTTAGCCTTTTATTTCCAAATTAATCCTTAGGCTATCTTTATTATCTAACGTAGAATGGTTGCAGTATTGTGCATAACATCAATGCATGGCTATCGGCGTACCTATGATCAGATAGGCCCAGCTTGCACCCCGAACTACCATACCAGGATGTATGCACAACACCGAGGAGTTATTTTTAAGTTTAAAAGCTTCGTTGATCTTTGGCGAAAGTGTGATATTTCTTACGCGATATCCTCGCTTTTATACTATTTTCGAGAATACAGATTCAAGTACAGATGAATCACTCACTATCTACAAAAGGATACCATCAACAAAACTGACATCTACACATGTTTAGAAATACAAATTTACATAGTGCTCTCTCGCAAACATGAAGATAGATTAAACTACTCATAATAGAGCATAAAATACAATAAACATGAAACAAAAGATTTACATTACAAACAAGGTGCAATATTACATATAATAACACAACATTTACTTGTCCTTTCATAAAAGTATAATATATCAATGTCATAATTTAAAGTTGTGACGTCACATAAGAAATATGGATCATATCATCCGCCCCTTCCTGTCGGAAACTAAGTTTCAGGAAGGAAGTTATCTACCAGGAGGAATCTTAGTTTTTTAGTACTCTTTCTTATTATTTTCCGAAAAGTGCACCAGTTTTAGGTTATCCAAGTTTACTTTACCATATAATTCTTTAGTCTTTGGAATTAACAACGTCACCACATTATTTTCCACTCTGTTTACTAGATAAGGTCCTATCCTCTACATAAATAACTTTTGAATGGTCCTTTCTAGTAGGGAGCTTAAGGAGTGGTTTCTAACCATCACAAAGTCTCCAACTATCACTGGCTTGGCGTTTCCCTTTTGTTTTATTTTCTTCGAGAGCTTCTTCCTCTACCTGACTTGGGCTAAGAATAATTTGGACTTCCAATCCGGTTTGGCTTCTTCCCGTTCGGGCCAATTGAAATGAGTTAGGAACTCTCTGGGTATGGGATGGTTGAAGAATAGTTCAGCAGGCGAATATCCAATAGCCTGAGAAATGGAATAATTAATTAACCAAACAACTTTTGATATGTATCGAGACCATGCCTGGTGTTCTCGATAAGAAAATAAACGAAGTAATCTGATTATATCTTGATTTGCTCGTTCTACCATGTTCCCTTTTGGATTGTAAGAGGTTGTGCAAATTTGATGGATACTACGGCTTTTGATAAATTCCTTCCACTGCTTAGAGGTAAACTGAGCTCGTCTGTCGCTTAGGGTAAACGTAACGTTTGGATAGTGAGCAAAATATCCTCTCTGAATAGTGTTTATAATTTCTGTAGTGTTGGCAGTCCGTAAAACATATGCGGAGACAAAACGTTTACCCACATCAATAAGGCTCAAGATGTATTAGTATCCGTTAGACCGAGGAAGCTTCCCAATCAAGTACAGAGAAAGCATCTCGTGATGTTGCTTGGGACTGATATGAAGGGTTTCCTTGAGTATCCCTAATTTGTTTACTCAGGGCACAAATTTCACAATCTCGGATGTACTATATTACGTCATCCTTCATGCCCTTGCAGAAGTAACGTACTGCAAGTAGCTTCAATGTCTCGGATACTCCAAGATGTCCAGATTCATCATCAATTACTTTCAAGCTTTCATACCACCGGAACACACAATTTCCAAAGGGACTGATTGTCTGATTCTCTCTTAAATAAAACTCCATCTTGAATGCGATAGGAACGATGTAATCTGAGGTTAGGTTCCTTAGAATTTAGAGATTCGAGTAAACTTTTGCAGAATTCATCTTTAGATTGCACCTCTCTCCAATTTTCAATATCATCAATTTCTCCTCTTTCGGCCCACAGGTCGTTTATTCTGAATGTCTGTTGGTCATTTTCAGGATGAATCTGGGGTATATCATCAGCAGGATACCGAGATAAAATATCTGCCAAATCGTTTTGGCGACCAGAGACGTATACTATTTTATACTGATACTTTTGGAGTTTTAGAGACCAACGAGTCAAACGACTGTTCCAGTTTCTGTCGTCTTGTAACCATTCGAGCCCTTTGTGATCACTATAGATAGTGAAGGGTCTGCTTTTCAAATAAACAGCATACCCCTCAACCCTAAAGATGATGTCTAAACATTCTAACTCATGGATGGAGTAATGACGTTCCTTTTCCTTCAGTTTTCGGCTTGCGTACTGAATGACTTTCCTGTCTTCACCATCCACATGGAAAAGAATACTACTCAATCCTTTCCCAGAAGCATCACATTGGATACAGAAATCCCTTTCAAAATCAGGTTGTACTAATTCAGCGTCTCTTACAAGTTCATTCCTCAGTAGTAAACTTTGTTCTTCCTCATCTCGCCAAATCCAACGTTGATTTTTACCTAACAGCTTGGTGAGCGCCTCAGATTTTTCTGCGAAATTTTCAATGAACTTCCGGCTCCAGTTAGCGAGGCCTAAAAATTTCCGAACATCCTTTCTAGTTTTAGGTTTAGGAAACAACTTAAAAGCTGAATTTTTGTCAGATTGGATTTTGATGGCATCTCCAAAAACGATGCGGCCTAAGTAGGTAATTTCATTCTGGACAAATTGACACTTTCGTAGCTTTACTGTCATTCCCACTTCTTGGAGTCGCTGTAACACTTCATCCAGATGTTGGAGATGCTTGGAGAGCTTTTCACCGAAAACCAGCAAGTCCTCCATATATTGAGTTAGATACTCTTCGGTTTCACGACCAAATACAGCATGCATGACAGCTATGAAAATTGATACAGCACTTGAGATATCAAAAGGCAATCGAGAAACTTCCACTGACGTCTATTAAAGGAGAAAGCAGTACATGGTTGGCAGTCAGTTTTTGCAGTAATCGGTAAATATCCAGAAGCCAGATCCAGATTTGTAAAATAACGAGCACATTTAAATTTTTGTAAGACATCCGGAATGGGCTCAACTGAGTTCTGTGGTACACGTACAATTCTATTCAAATTTCTGAAGTCAATGCATGGGCGAACTGTACCGTCAGGCTTGTCGACTACAATTAAAGGGTTCAATGAAGGGGAATTACAAGGCATTATAACACACCATTATCTCCACTTTTCTAATTCATCCTCCAGGAGTTTCCTTTTTGCTATAGGTACGGGATATGAAGATCGATACACAGGTTCCGTGGTGGTGAGTTCAATCTCACACTGGAAGTTTTTAATAGTACCAGGTCTCTTGGAAAATACATCTTTATGCTTCAGTAAGACTTCCTTCAATTGTCTTCTACCCCTTTCGCAGACAATCTCATTCGCATTGACCTTCTGAAGAATGTCGCCAGGACAAGCCGTCCATTGATCGACATGGGAATTTTCACGGACTTTTCTTACATACGTCCCTGTCGAAGATCCATTATTCACGAGGTCCTGCTCTAACGGAACTCCGTCTACGGTGAGAGATAAATTCTCGCGCTGTAGGTCAATTCCTGCTTCATATTTATTGAGAAATGGGTAGCCCAAAATAAAGTCAACTTCGAGATCTTTCAAGACAAACATGTACTCCAATAAATTTCTTCCAGCAATTTCCAGATATACTTGTCTACATCCCACAACTCTAGTTTTGTTTCTCCCAGTAAAATCAGTCAGCCTAACATCTGGACATGGTTGTAACTGCAATGACGGCAGCTTGTCTTTAATCTTCTTCCAAATGGCGTAGCTCATGAGATTACATTCGCTGTCAGTGTCCAGTACACAAATAAAATCAACACCTGTAACAGTTTCTTTAATGAACGGAGCCCTGGGTAAATTTTCCTTTTCAACTGCCTTTTGTAGTGCTCTATCTAAACTTTGTTCTTCTTCATTGAGAGTCAGCACAACAGAAAGATGATTATCTTCACTATTTATAAAACTATCATGTGTTCCTAGAGAAATCCAAGATTTTACCTCAACCGTGATCGGGAACGAAGAATTCACGTTGGGCGACTGGCTAAATCCGACTACATACCACTCGGATTACACTGCTCGATGGCGCCCAATAAACTTTCTTGTCATGTCGACGCTTTGCCGCTGCTCGTTCGTCAAACGTGAAGCAGAAATTTCGAATGGAGGAGCCGGCGCTCTGAAGTTACTGGGTTCAGAGGCGTTACGTGAGGAGTTACGGGAATGGTCTTCTGGATCAGATCTGGAATGACGCGGTCCAAGTGCGTAGTTGTTCCTGCCATTACTTCTCGGAGGATTACGTCGCCTGTTGTAATTGGGATATCCATTCCTCTGGTTCTGCATAACTTGTCTGACTCTGAGTTGTTGGTTTCCAATTCTATTTTGTCTGGGAACATTTCTCTGGCCAGCACCTTACCTATTCAACACAGGTTTCCAACAGTCCTGCTCCTCAAGCACCTTGAATCTTTTCAGAAAATCAGCAAGCTGTCGTACAGTTCGAGGAGAATTAGCGAAATGCAGACTGCGTTCTCTATATGGAAGCTGAGAGATTATTAAGTTCACTATCTCTGGTTCTACATAACGGACAGACAGATTGCGGTAGGCAGATTAAATGGACCATGAGTATTCTTCCATACTCATATCAGTCTGCTTTGAATATCGTCGAGATCTCACTGCCGTCAGCTGCCTCGCTTTGGCCTCTTCAAAAGCATATTGCTTGCGAAAACGGCTGCAGAAATCAGAATAGGACCTGAACTTCAACTGATTTGCTCGAAACTAATGCTCAGCCTGACCTTTGGATAACCGAGGAATAATTTCCAATCGGTATTCGTATGGAACTTGCATTTAATCAAAGTTGATATTGAGTTATTTTAAATACGGTTCAGCATTTTGGGCTTCGAGGTCTCCCTTATACTTGGACAAGGAATTAAGGTCTGCCATCCTTGGGGTTCCTGTCGTTGCTGATCGCTGAGTTCGCGGTGGTGACTCATCTGACCCGCTTCTTACATTTCCATGTCTTCGTGTTCGCTTCCTTATTTCTGCTTGATATTAAGAGTCAGAGCTGGTGCTGGAAAAGGAGGAACTGCGATCTTTCTTCCTTTCTGGATGTTTCCTCTTTGCCCCTTATTCATAAGAATGATGCCGTGCCCTGCGAGATTCACGCTCTCTGTAACCTCTGTCATCGCAGCAGACGCCACTCCATTAGCTCTTGAATCAGGAGTAACTTGTGGGCGACAGACTTGTTTGTCTTCTCTAGTTCTCTTTCCACCGGCTCTGTCCATCGCTTCATTTAGTTCAATGTTCATTATTGGCAACGCTGAACTCTCAGCAACTGCAGACGGATGACCAGCTGTTCGAGATCCAGTTTCTGTTTCCGTTTGTCGCGTAACGTGCCTGGTCTCTAACTGATTCGTAAGCTGTTCTACTTGAGTCTTTATTTCCTCAACGTCCTTACTTCTTTGAGACACAACCACATAAATCTGACCAATATTTTCTTGAACCTCAGATCGGAACCGTATTTTGTCAGTCTCGGCCTCGGCCAATATCTGTTCAATTGTCAGCTGTTTTTCACTAATCTTATTGCACACCTCAGTGAATCTCGAATTAATCTCTACATCGATGCGAACACTTTCCGTGGCTTTATTAACATCACCTGCCAAGCTTCGTCTGAACTCATCAAAGCCTGCCGGATTTCTTCAGAGAATCGGGCCCTAGTTTCCTCTTTCTCAGACTTTAGTTGTTGTATTTCACAGGCCATCTCGCCTATTTCAGGTTTTAAATCTTTCATAGATTCATCGTGCTGCTTACCGATATCATTCTTTAATAACATACATTGTCTCCTACTATCAGCCTTCATTTTCTTAATGGAATTAGCTTGCTGTTTAATATCAGCCTGTAAGGTTTCAGACTGTTTGCAGATATCAGCTTTTAGTGCTTCAGACTGTTTACACATATCAGCCTGCAATGTTTCAGACTGTTCGCAGATATCAGCTTTCAGTGCTTCAGACTGTTTGCTAATTCCTTCGATCATGGCTTTTAAAGCTTCAAACATATTTAATGGATCAGATGTAATATTTGTACACAATGATTCACAATCTCTACAAAACAAATCAATAGAATCGTGGCTCTTAGTTCTAATATCTAGGCCACAACATTCATAATGTAGAAGCTTTTTACATTTCTTGCAAACAAATGTAATTCTTTCTTTATCAATGTCCCTACAACAATCGGAAACATTAAGCTCTGAACTTGAAGCAAGTTTTTTATTTGCGCTACGGAAATGTTTTCTTTCCATTTCGAACGAAGTATCACTGTGCTTTTCTACAAATGTAAAAGCTTAGTGCTCTTGCACAATGAATCTCAACGTTAAAATATTGTCTTGCCACAATATCGAGCCAACACGTTGGACTGCCACTTGATATGTTGGAGACCTTTATTATTATACTATTAAACGTTTTATTATATTTATTAATAATAACTTAATAATAATCAGCGGTGAACGATGAGACTCCATGAAGTACACAGACTCCTCTAAGGTACAAGGATAGTGTTAGGCAAAGACAATATTCACAGCACAGACAAATAAAACCACATTGCTGCAGTAGATAATCTAAAAGGTTTTATTCTTTATATATGGCAATTATAATGCTAATATACTGCAAACGAAACGAGGATTTCGCGTTGTCGATGAATTGACTCAACTAAACCGCATGAACTCAATGCGTGGCTATCGGCATGCCTATGATCACATAGGCCTAGCTTGCGCCCCGAACTACCACACCAAGAGATACACAATAATAACTGAGCCAATATTTGCTCTTTAGCCTTTTATTTCCAAATTAATTCTTAGGCTATATTTATTATCTAACGTAGAATGGTTGCAGTATTGTGCATACCATCAATGAATGGCTATCGGCGTACCTATGATCACAAAGGCCCAACTTGCACCCCGAACTACCATACCAGGATGTATGTTCAATACCGAGGAGTTCTTTTTAAGTTTAAAAGCTTCGTCGAACCGTGGCAAAAGTTTGATATTTCTTACGCGATATCCTCGCTTTTATACTATTTTCGAGAATACAGATTCAAGTACAGATGAATCACTCACTATCTACAAAAGGATACCATCAACAAAACTGACATATACACATGTTTAGAAATACAAATTCACATAGTGCACTCTCGCAAGCATGAAGATAGATTAAACTACTGATAATAGAGCATAAAATACAATAAACATGAAACAAAAGATATACATTACAAACAAGGTGCAATATTACATATAATAACACAACATTTACTTGTCCTTTCATAAAAGTATAATATATCAGTTTCATATTTTAAAGTTGTGACGTCACATAAGAAATATGGATCATAACATCGCATCGATTGGAAAGGTATACTGTATAAGTAGATCCGGAGCTTAATTTGCACGCATTCCATCAGCGTCGACTCGAGTCTACCTCGCTGATCCCTTCCATTTCATTCCAAAATGACTCTTCAGGTATTTGGTGTATATACTCCGGCTATTCCTTACCTTACTCTCTTGTAAGGTAGTTTGATATAAAGACGTATTCTTGGAAAATCTCATCATTACAATAATGTAAATTTTGTTTCGTAACTATTGTCACAAGCATTAAAGCTGCCCCTTGCAATTGAGTAAGTCATTGCATTTAAATATGAGATAAACACGTGAAAGGCTTGTTTGGACTCATATCATGCTCTGCCGTCTGCTGCGACTACTAATATGGTTCGGTAATCCACGAAGCTATGTACGTGCATGACATTTGAAGACTTCCCATGTCCTTTATTTATTTCCTTGGAAGACTCGCCCAAAGTTTCCATTTACAAAAACACGTTTTTCATGTCTGTCTTCAGTATAACATTAGATATTGTGTATATTCTATTAAAATTACAAATGACCTATTCATATGTTAATTTCCAGATACATGACGTTGAGAAAATTCCTATAAAACTTTATGAGTCGCCTGGCGACATAGGGAATACCTTTCTTGATTATATTGTAAGTGAACAAGGATCATGTTATGCTCACAACTCTGCACTTGCTGGCATCGGGTAAGAATATTTAGATTTAATTTTTAGGTTGACTAAGAACTTGAACTTGAAAAAATTACATACCTATCCATTTTAAAAGTTATCAAATGTCATTGGAATTTGACAAGACATTGAAATGAAATTAATTGTTTCGTAGTGTTTCAAAGCGTAATTCCATTTAGTAAATACTGTCATGGTCTAGCTTCAGAAAAAGTTATTTTTGACACATGGTATCAAAATGCATAATAATATGATATCAATAAAATGTTTGACGCACACTGGAACGGAGGTAAGATGAAGCCGTGAGTGATGTTGCTATTCCTACCATATCGGCAGTTGCGTGTGCTTTCTAAGGAAGCAAAATCTGTGACGAAAACAACAAAAATTCTGATGTTCAATTGGATTCTATTGTTACAGTGTTAAGACACAAAAACGGGATGAGATGAAAGGAAAGAGAAAACTATTGTTGAATGAGATCACTATCGAACACTAGAGTTTTGTGAGCAGGGGCTGGAATTTAAAAGGCGGGATTTATGTAGGGCGGTATATACAATAAAATATATTGTAATTGCCATCCTTAACCTTCGTTCTAAGATTTGTTTAAAGACAAGAATGTAAATCCTGGTCACTTTCATTTGCCATTTTGGCATATTTCGAGTTATTTCCTGCTTTGGTTTGGAAATCATGATTTTCTCAAAATTTTGTGAGGCCCTGTATTCCCATCAGCTTTCCCCTGCGTATGCCATTCCATAAGATTAGCACCAAATAATTGAACTACGAAGCATCATAACCTGTTTCCAGATCTTGGGAAGGATGAAACATGTTCATAATATTATTTCTGTTTCATTGAGTGAACTTCTACTTGATTACATATTCATTTTTGGTGTGCTGCTTCTCCCGCGTCTGTTTCAAGATGACCAGCTAAAGGGAGGGCCACAGTAGCAGATTTTGCAACAGAAATGGCAGATATTTCTATCTAGTTTAAGTATGGGATGGAATATTCTATTTATCATAAATGCATAATTGTGTTCATTTTACTTAGCTAAAGCTACCTACAACCCTATGACAAATTACAAGGTTCAAATTCACTTTTCCAAAGTTACAGTATTACGTTCTCAATAATTCAAAATTCCAAACACTAACACAGGTAAAGGAAGTATTTCCAGAAGCCCGAATGGTTGATGTCTTCAACCGAGGATAACTCAATCGAGCCATGAAGGAATGTTTAACAATTCTTGGAACATAGGAACTTCTCCCACCAATTTAGGAGATCATCCCCCATCCCCTTCAAACAGAAATACATAGTTTTCCCATTAATCTTAGTATTAATAAGTATGTTCTTAACATATCAAATGTTCAAGAAAAAACAAGAAAGAAACAAATCTCTTTTGTTTTTATAGTTATAGCTCCAGAAACAGTCATGGCGATCAGAAGAAAGTACTTTTCATAAAACATATGGAAATACGTGCTACTTCCATGGAGTTGACTTATCAACCTGGAAAGGTATTTGCTATTTCTACAATTAAAAAATGTGCATATATAATATTCTTATGTGTGCTTAAGTAAACTATAAATTACGATTTCATCCATCTGCACGCGCTTCAGCCCCCTGTTTGAAGGTAATAAGAGGCTTTGTAAAATTAGGAACATACACACGTTTTGCCTACAGTTACCAATCCACAGGACTTTGAAACCTTCACATTTGTATCAACATAAAACTAGATTTCAATATTAATATTTCTTGTATTTTTAACTTCGATATGGTACATAACTTTTTACAAACTGTTTACTATATTCGATAGTCATTTGTTTCATTTTGAACACGTACGTTCATAAATTCACATTACAAACTCATCATAACTCAACATAACACAACATTGTAACTATTGTGCTCGTCACAATATAATCCCCTCTCTTAGGAAAAATTTTCTGCGTGAGACAATTATCAATATACATTAAATTGTCGAACAAAAAGAAAATTTACAATAAAAGGGGCACGATTACACAGTGCTTTCTACAAACACTAACGCAATACAGTTTCTGCGTTCAAGCATGCCATTCATACATAATTTAGGCAATTTTCTTTGTCATATTCTCTTTATACAAAGAAGCAAAATTTATGACTTTCATAAATATACACAAATATTTCATTGAAAACACAGAAAATAAATACAACATTATACACAAAAATCATTTGGGTTACTCATTTTTTTCTTTCAATAGCTCTCTTCTCTTTTGTTCTGTACAATTAAAAAGTTTAAGATTTGTTAAGTTCTGCTTTTGTTCCTTTGCTGGCGTCGACAATGATATTAAATGTACTTGGTTATTCTTAACTTCCTTGACTTGATAAGGACCAACATACAAGCTGAAAAATTTGTGAATGCTATCACTAATAGCTTTGCTTTTAAGATGGTTTTTAACAAGAACCAGGTCACCAGATTTTATCGGATGCTTAGGTTCATTAAAATCCCTTTTAATCTTTTGGTTTTTCTGTTTTACATTTGCTTCAGCCATTATACACTTTGTCTTCCAAGGTAAATGTTTCAAGTCATCTGGCCAACTTATTTTGTCTATTATTTCATCGTGATAATCAACATGCATAAAAAGTTCAGATGGTGTGAAACCGGTTGTTTCCGATTTTGAATTATTCAATAGATGAACGACAATATTCACATAATTAAACCAAAGTTTATGGTTATACTTGCAAAACATTCTCAATAGTCTCACCAGCTCTTTATTGTAACGTTCGACAGGATTGGCAAAAGGTGCATATGGTGAAGTTAACACATGTTTAACACTCACAGAATCCAAATAACTTTTAAATTCAGTTGACTTAAATTGCGAACCATTGTCGGTGAGAATTACCTTACACTTTGGGTAATGATTAAAGTAAATTCCAAACTTGTTAATTATTTCCTTTGAGGTTGCACGTCGAAGACAATAAACCATCACAAATTTACTCATTACATCTACAATGTCTAATATATGTTGGAAACCTTTAGACAAAGGTAATGGACCAATTAAGTCGGCTGAAAGTAAGTAGTGAGGTTTGGTTGAATACACATGTAATTCTTCCTTTGAAAATTTAAAGGTGCATTGCTTATCTCTTGCACATGAAAGACAGTTTCTTAAATAGTCCTTAATACTTTTACGCATTTTAGGCCAATAATAGAACCTTTTACAAAAATCGTAAATTTTAAAATAGCCGAAATGTCCCTTTAAATCATGCTGTTTATACAAAACATCTCCAATTAAAGCACTAGGAACTATTATCTTCCAATCATCATCTACATAAGGTTTGAAAAATAGTATGCCATCATGAACGGAATACTTCCTTTTAATTATCAGATTTACTTCTTGAGACTAGAATTTTCTTCTCATTGACGAACAAAGCAGATCTTTCTCTTGTGCACTTCGCCAGAAATTGGGTTCTATATCAGAGATTACGTGATTTACGTACATTTCTTTAATCGTAGTCACTGGTGATTTACTAATTGGATAACGACTTAACGTATCAGCAACTGGATTTTGAGAACCAGATACATGTTCGATTGTAAAGTTGTATGATTGTAGTTTAAGTGCCCATCGGTTCAATCTAGGGTTCAGTGTCCTTACTGATTCAAGCCAGCACAACGATTTGTGGTCACTGTAGATTGTAAAATGCCTTCCAGTAATATACACTGTAAACTTTTCCACGGCATAAAGAATAGCAAGGCATTCTATTTCATGTGTACTATACGTGGTTTCAACTCCTTTCAAAGTGCGACTGACATACTGAATGACATTTACATTTTCATCTTCATCAGGTTGCCAAAGTACTGCTCCTACGCCGATCTTAGAACCATCAACATTAATACAGAATTCCTTATTAAAATCAGGTTGTCCTAATGATGAAGATGATAGGATTAATTTATTTAGGTTATTAAAGGCCTGCTGATGATCTTCCGTCCAGCACCAGTTTGAGTTTCCTTTCAGTAATTGATACAAAGGAGCTGCAGCAGTTGCAAAATTTCGCACAAATTTTCTCCTCCAGTTAGCCAAACCCAGAAAACGACGAACATCCTTCTTACATTTTGGAATTGGAAATTCGGAGATTGCCTTATTGATCTCCGGATCTACTTTTATTTCGGTGCCAGATATTATATGTCCTAGAAATTTAATTTCAGTCCAAATGAACCTGCACTTAGACAATTTTACAGACATATTTACCTTATGAAGTGTCTGTAGCACATATTTCAATTGCTCATAATGAGAAGACAAATCAGGTGAAAATATAAGAAGATCATCTATGTAACATATGAGGAACGAACTTGTAGATGGATTAAAAATCTGATTCATTCTTTCCACAAAAACAGATACAGCTGACGTTATGCCAAACGGGAAGAATTTAAACACGTACTGTCGGCCTCTGTATGAAAATGCTGTATACTTGTAAGAGCACTCTGTAAGTGGAATTTGGAAATAACCCGACGATAAATCCAAGGTTGAAAACACTGTAGATCCTTGGAATCTCTGATGTAGTTCATTAATCGGTTCCACACGAACTAGAGGAGATATCACATGTTTATTTAAACGACGAAAATCAACCACTGGCCGCCACTGTCCACCAGTTTTTGGTACTATATGTAGCGGATTTAAATAATGTGAAGCCGATTCTTGAATGACTCCTCAAGACTTCCATTTAGTGAGTTCCTTCTCGAAAT
Source organism: Lepisma saccharinum (assembly GCF_977018435.1). Taxonomy (NCBI): domain Eukaryota; kingdom Metazoa; phylum Arthropoda; class Insecta; order Zygentoma; family Lepismatidae; genus Lepisma; species Lepisma saccharinum. Next base: position 623,670 of record NW_028142955.1, on the reverse strand, counting down.
CATCTCTTCGAGCTATAGGTATAGGATATATGGGAGCCACAATTGTTTGTGTTGTATTTAATTTAATCTCGTAAGGCTCTACTTTAGCTTGCCTTGGTTTATCAGAAAACAATGTTCTGAAACTTAACAATAACTTAAAAAATAAATCATACATTTCATCAGTAGCAATCAACAAACTATTATCAGCTAAAATAGCTTTAAGATCGGTTTCTGATGCTAAGTAGTTTTCATCCTCTTCTTCCTCAGAATTCTTATAAAATGTTACAAAGTTACTTTGAAGAGAACATGAAGAGAATGTGTCAGTCGTTTCTAAAACATAATTAGATTGAACTCCCTTATCATTTGATAATGTGATGTTTTGCTTCTTGAAATCAATTATTGCTCCGAAGCGCTAAAGAAATGGCAATCCTAATATTACTTCAGCATGTAACTGCTTAATAACATATAACTCTATATGAAAGTGCTCTGAAGCTATTATTAAACTAATATTCTTAGAACCAATAACTCTAAATCTTTTGTCACCAGCAAAAGAAAATAATTTAACATTATCCACTGAATCTAATCTAGCAGTAGGAATAATAGTTTTCAATTTTAACCAAGTTGCATAATCCATTAAATTTGCTTGACTCCCACAATCAATAATACAGTTAATGGTTAAGTCACAAATTTGACCTGGCAACAAATAACTCTTCTGTTTGAAACAAGAACACCGTCATCGTCCATTAGCCATTCTGGTTCAGCTTCATACCAATCGAGTACAAAGTTTATAGTAAGAACTTCCTTTTCCGAATGGTTGGGAACAATAGATGTGTTGCTATGAAAATTGACATTATCTTCAATTGATGTTGGAGTATAGTGATGAATATGCTCCTTATAATTAACTGGACAGAGGAACCGGAGCTCATTACTCTGCCTTACATGTTTAAGGATGAGTGTTCACTTGTATTAGCAGTCGTTCCTGTTAAATTGCACACTCCACTACTCGAAGGTACTTGACTTTGGGTCACGTTACTGCTAGTCCCGGGTTGTGGTAACAAATTGGAATTATTAACATACCATAAAAAGTTATTCGCTGGATATATACTTGGCTGAGTTACTGTAGTACTGCAAGAAGTAAATGGTGTAGTCCAGGGAGAGAATATCCACGGTTGAGTAGGATATTGCACCATGGAATTTAAATTATTTGCATTCCACTGAGGTAAAGGTACAGATGGATTCACCTGCATACTCTGCGAAGGCCTTAACCACGGTTCAGCTAAAGAAGGTTGAGATTGTTGTTTAGGTTGTTCAGTGTTGCTTCGTACTGTGTTCCAATTACATCTACCCCGTTGGTTCCTTACTGGACGTTTGTTATAACCACTTTGTGTATTTGGTTGAACACTTTTCGGAGATGAAAAGCCTTCATCCGTTCGTAAAGTATTTTGGATCTGTTGATTCGAGCATGGATTTGATTGCTGAACGTTGCTCGAAAATCTACTTGCACCACCAATTGTTGTAGGTTCGGTATTTTGGGAAGATGTAAAATTTCTGGTCTTACGAAAATCTTGCGTTTTGACAGAAACTTGTCCAACATTGAATGATTGTTTGGATTTGTTGTTCAGAAATTTGGTTGTCTTATTTCTTCTCATAAATTCTTCCTGGTCCTCTGGAACTCTGAAAGATTTGTTTTTTCCCGAATGAACCAAATCAATTCTGTCTAAAATAGATATCAATCTGTCCATACTTGGTATGTCATGACATGACACATATTCTGACACATTTCTCGGTATTTGTCGCAACACTAACTGAATCATATCAGATTCAGATGGGTCTTCTTCCAAATTTGAATAGGCAGAATAGAGTTTTAATGCAAAAGTAGCTAAGTCTTCATCAACATTAGGATCATATTTTCTTGCTCGTAGAGCTGCCAATTGTGCTTGTACTACTTGTTCAGAAGCATAATGATGCAAAAACTTTCCTACGAAATCCTGAAAACATTAAAATCTCTTCTTATGAGAATTATACCATAACAATGCCTTGCCGTAAAAACACTTATATTTACTATTCAGCCTGTATTCTTCCGGAACTCCCATTAGATTGAATGTTGAAACTAACTGATCAATATAGTCTCTAGGACTTTGTTTCTCTAAATTTCCTCCGAACTTTGGGAGTAGGTTCAAGTCACTCACTTTTAATATGCGTTGCATAGTCTCATTACAGCCAGTTACTATTGCTTGTGGAGTACGGTTATTCAACGAAGTCATCGAATTCTGAAGACGGGGTGTCATTGGTTGAAACGGTACTGTAGTTACTACTGTGCTATCCTGATTATTCGGACTTATGAAGTGTACATTACTTCTGGCAGTACCAATACCTCTGCCGCGATTATATGTAGCATTAATTCGTTCAGAATGATTGTCTAACACACAACTATTTCTGCAAACTGTTAATGGGCAGGAATTGGTATGAATGCTACAGTTAATAGAATCCGTAGTCGTAGCATTTGTTGAACAGTCCGGGAAACAAGCATGGACATTGCTAGTGCAATTGTCAGGCGAGTTGTGAACAGAACCGGTGTTAAATTGCCCTTGTAACGAATTATCACAACCACATAAATCTCGTGTAACATATGAATTAGTGAAAGAACTACTTGAACACTTTTTACAATTAACATTATTGATGGCCTGATTACGCTCCCTAACTAATCTGCTTCTCTTCGTTCTCTTGCCCTTGTACATTTGCTTTACATGCGTAGTATTCGAATCTTCACTCCCAAAATCTGTTACATCTGTATCGGATGAAGTTGCGTTCGTATTTTTGCCTTTAAAAGAAACAAATTTCTTCTTTCTCTTAACATGGTTTCTAGTTAAAGCTGTTATTGGAGTAATTTGTGCAGTTTGAGAAATGACATCGACTTGATTGGCTTCAGACACGTCAGATATTTTATCAACGGTTGGTGCATTATCATTCTCAGGAGCTAACACTTTTGTACTACTAATGTGCCCTATTTTAGTTTTAATTACACCAATCTCATCTTCTAAGCGAGAAATAGATACTTGTTGTTCATTTAGTGTAATTTTAACAGCACTTATATTGCAGGCTTGTTCTTCCGCTTGTGACGTTAGTTCGACGAGATGTTCCTGATGAGAAGAAGTCTTTGCAATAAGTGATTCTATATTAGACTGCACACCACTTAATTCCTCTTTAACCTCATTTTTAAGGGCGTTAGTATTTATTTTGCAACCATCAGCCACCTGTTTTATTTCTTCTCGGAGTTCAGCGCGAAACGTAACAAGAGACTGATTGAAACTTTCTGAAAGAGTCGCTTTTATTAACTCCTGACTTTCAGAAAACTTTTTCATTTGATCAACGAGTTGCTGTTTCATATGCTCTTGGCTGTTTGTAAGCTGTTGTTTCATCTGCTCTTGGGTGTCTGTAAGCTGCTGTTTCATCTGCGCTTGGCTGTCTGTAAGCTGTTTCATCTGTGCTTGGCTGTCTGTAAGCTGCTGTTTCATCTGCGCTTGGCTGTCTGTAAGCTGTTGTTTCATCTGCGCTTGGCTGTCTGTAAGCTGTTTCATCTGTGCTTGGCTGTCTGTAAGCTGCTGTTTCATCTGCGCTTGGCTGTCTGTAAGCTGTTGTTTCATCTGAGCTTGGCTGTCTGTAAGGGGTTTCATCTGTTCCTGACTTTGTGTAAACTGCAACTGAACGTCATAGATTTTATGAATTATTGTCTACAATAATGCATTGAAAGTAGTATCTTTATTGTGTTCAGTCCCATGCTGGCTAAACATCGGATCGCATACTTTGCACAAGTACTGATCAAATGTATCAGAATTACTGGAATGTAACGCTGCTAACTGTAGACATTTATTGTGATATAACTTTCCACATTTGCGACAAGTTATACACTTAGCATTCTTATCTGGATCCTTACAACAACCCAAATTTTCAACATTGATTTCCGCATTGTCAGAAATCAAGCTTTTATCAATAGTTTGTCCTTTTCGTGTTGATCTTTTCCCTTTATCTGTCATTATTTAACTATATTATTAAGAAAACGGCATAGCTAAACACTTACTAATTCGAATCCTGGAAACTGGGTCGCCAAATTATTGAAACCTTCACATTTGTATCAACATAAAACTAGATTTCAATATTAATATTTCTTGTATTTTTAACTTCGATATGGTACATAACTTTTTACAAACTGTTTACTATATTCGATAGTCATTTGTTTCATTTTGAACACGTACGTTCATAAATTCACACTACAAACTCATCATAACTCAACATAACACAACGTTGTAACTATTGTGCTCGTCACAACTTGTATGCGTAAACAAATTGTAAGAAAATTTAACGATACGAAAAACTGCGTAAACGTGTAAGAAATATATAAGTAAATAAATTATAATAACAACAATAGCAATAATAAAATTACATGTTACTACACTGTAATGAATGATATAGAAATATGAATGTAGAATTAATGGGAGTCAGTGGTATTGTATCAAATCAACAATTTTCGCAATTGTCCAATTTCTCAAATTTCAGAAACAGACACTTACTCATAACACACAAAAATCTCTGTTCGATTACTTCACTTCCTCAATTTACAATCTTAAATCTAAATTTTCAGGGGCAATTGGTTAGGTAACCATACACAACTTACCGAGCTCGAATAGGCTAATGACGTGTGTCTGGCAGAACCCTCGAATGCTAAAAGATACAGTGTAGCGAGCTACCAATATCTTTCAACGTTACTTACGTCATCTTTTCCCGAAATGTGTTGATAGTAAAGCACCTCGAGTCTGTAAAATTACCTTAAACCAGAGATTCTCAAGTTGTCCTCAGCGGAGTCATTTACCTCTTCAAGGGGATCGCAGAGGCCCCGCGACACCTTCTGTGAAAAAATGCATTGACACACCTTCACAGATTGTTTCGACCACCCAGTGTCCATGCCTAAACTAAGCAGGCAAAAGGGATCGATCTAATGCTTCGGTGCTGGAAATGTGAAGTCAACGCTGGTTCTTCAAGTGCAATGATGCTACTTATGAAATAATAAACTACCGCGAACTGGAAATTCCCTGTTCTTTGATGCTCGATCATTGGAATATAAAACACGTGATTGCAACAGGACAATTACTACAGTATATTACCATCTCTTGAGTTTGTTTGGCTTCAGTTGATTCGTGGAAAGTGTCGAATCGTAATTGTTACGTTTGTGGTGGTGGTGAACGTCTGCCATGAATCGCTGGCTCAAGGCCAGAACACCAAAGGAAGCTACATCCACAACGGATCTTTGGTAGTCAGTGCCAAGGACTTCAAAATCAGGCACCAAGAAATTTCAGCACTCCACAAGAAAAGAATATACGAGAGATACGTACGTTCGGAAGCAAAAACAAAGTGCTGCTGGAAACAAAACACCCAATTGTACCTTTAACAGACGTAAATATAATTGACTAAGAATCAAAAGTATTCGTGTCAATTAGGTCAGTAAATATAACAGGTTTTTCTTATGAATGCTTACCATACAGTTGGAAAAGTATTTCCTTTGATAGCATATTATGATAGTATTAATGTTTCTTCTAGATCCGTACAAAATTAGATACCGTACGCTCAAGGCATACGTATGTTTTCAGATAAATCCGAAATTGCTCAGAATCTTAATTCCGAAATTCATATTGGCCGAAAATATGCGATTGTCTCTCACGGCCATAGAAAATGAAACGGGGCATTCGCGGGCTCGTATTTGGGTGAAAGGCGTCCCCGGTTTCTAAACGTTTGAGGACCGCTGCCCTATACTTCTTTGTACATATACACACTGTTCATTCGTCCGATCTGTAAATAATCGATAACGGTATATTAGAAACTACTGGAACACTTAGATGAAGTTATATATTGAAGAATTGTTAATAATAATAATTGTACTTGTAATTTTTGAATTCAAAAGAGATGAAATTTTACATAACTATTGTTAACGTTAACAGAAATTACTTCCGAAACAGAATTAAAGATGCACTTTTCGAGAGCAAGGGATACTTCATCTATATAAGATGAGATGTTCTCTTTTTTACTGTTTACTAAATTACTACCTCAAAAGATGTAAGGCCTCCAATTACAGATGGCAGATAAGCAATCTTACAAAATACAAGTTTTTAAACACATACACTCAAACTACATAAATAGAACCAATATAATTAACATACATACATAGACCGATAGTACAAGTAGACAGTTACATAATCGCAAATAATCAACTAAAATAATCTAGATATTCACTTGAAATTCACCATACAAGTACAAATTATTTGTATTATAATTTCATATTGAATATATTTGTACATAGTTCCAGAATAAACTAGAAGATAAAATAGTTCTACCGAGATGATTACAATACATTTATTAGTATACTCTTGATTCAATCAATATTTTGTGAAGTGTGATGGACAATAAGAAATCTAAGTCCTGGTTATTAATTCAAAGCTTATAATACAAATCACACATTCTACTTAATGGACTGCTCTTACATTTCTGAGCTTTAGGTGTTTTAGGAACCAACTAGTTTCGCCCAAGTAAATTATTTCTTCTCGTATTGAATAGCAGTTTGCTTAGAAAGTTACTATTGTCCAGTATACATTTACACTTTCATATAAGTATAATTGATATAGAATATCCCAATTACTACAAAATCTTTTAAAATTAAATTCATGTAACAAACATGTCTATGTCACATTTGGTTGCAGTGGCTCATTATACTTTATAAATGCAAATTTGTCAAAAAACACTTCTGTATTCTCTATAAAGCACTTTCATAACATTTGTATATAGGTGATCATATAATGGAATCATATTGAAAGCTACTTCCTACAATAAGGTTATGTTTTAAAACATGGTTTCAAAACTTGAACGACTTAATAGCTTACAATAGCTATTTTACAGTGTATTTTCGTACCATGATAAACGAATTCACATCCTCTATACCCATATATTGGAATCTTGAATTCCATTTGGGAAGGGTTCTTGACTTGGGTTACTTTAATTATATATGAATTTTTAAAATGAATGTAAATGATTAAAATATATTCAAATATTTAATGCGTATGTATGTTTTCCAATTGTGTTATTTCTATTATATAAATCAAAATATGTAGTGTGCAATGCATAATATTTGATATCAATACATTCACATGTGCATGGCTTTCTTAACTTACTTAATATTTTCCCCTAAAATTGTGGATGTATATAAGTAACTGGGTTTACTTTCCCGTGTTCATATTATTAAATTAGATACACAAAATGAACAATCTAAATTCTTCGCTTCATTCATACAGCGAACTCAAAATTAGCTGTTTTTTTGTAAAAAATGTTATTCCAGACGTTACGTCCATATTATTAAAGCAATAATGTATACAAATCAAAAACGTAGACGTAAAACTACAACTGCTTCGACATCGAATTAAAGACCATGCGTTGTCGAACAAATCCTAGTAGTGAGGGAAGGAAGGTTGAAAACCACCTGTCAAAACAACCCTTACAATTCTGCAAATTATTGTTTGATTGCTAAATTATTACACTATGTTCAAGTTCATATAGCTCGCAACCTGTAGCTAACTCAATTTAAAAAAACCGTTCTTAAGTGACCGTCTTTAAGTAACAATTTAACTCATAGCGACCTCATTACGAAGTGGCATGATCTAATATAATCTTATTTCACAACCCTTTTACTCTGGTTTACTCTGGTTGTACCTATTTCTTTTATAAAAAGTACTTTTTTTGTATTTTTGTGCGATGTTATGGTTTTGTGAATTTACCCTCCATTTTTGCAACAAATCCCTAAGTTTGTTATACTGTTTCTCGACCTAACTGAAAACATCGTAAAACGCTACGACGAGGGCCCAGGGTCCCTCGAACACATCGAAAAAGGACCCACGAGATTTAAACACATCGTAAGAGGCTATGTGCCCCTCAAGAATTCATCGTTAAACGCTACGCCAAGCGCCCGTGGGTATCACCATTTTCATCCAAAACCGCCATTTTCGGTTTCTAAAATTGGCTTGGTTTACTACTTTGTATTAATTATTAATTTTATCATCGATCGCTATTATATTGGTTGGTGCGAATGAAATGTCCGGCTCAGGAGCGTCATTGCCAAAGGTCAAAAAAATCAAAACTACAATACCTGGTTAATGAAAATAGTCGCCGTCTGCTGCCACACACTTTTGTCATCGCCCTGGACGTCGATCACGATCCAACCATTATCCTGATCTTTTACGATTGTCATAGCAGATCCATTTTTCATGTGAAGTGACAATCCGAAGCAGTAATTCATCCCGGCTATTCCTTACACTCAGAGAACTGCACACATCCAGACGGCTAGTCTTGTTGACCGGTGCCAAATCACGTGGTACCCATGAGTCCAACTTTTTCACTTTAACGATCGCACGGAGCCGCCGAACAACAGTGGTATTGTGTATGACTTACTCGTCAGCAATGGCACGAACACTTTTCCGAGGATCTGTTTCCACGGGGTTCCTGAGGAGCTCATCCGAACATGATGTTGGTCGATGGCCACGGGGTTCATTTTGCAATGCTGTGTCACCTGAACGAAATTTGACAAACCAGCGGAGAATGGTGCGTCCATTTACCTTTCCTGGCACAAATGCACTGTTAGTGTTTTTGGTGGATTGCTGAGCAGAATGTCCCAGTTTGAATTCGTAAAGACAAATCACTCGCAATTGTGTGTTCTGCATGGTGCACTTTCAGACGACCCTGTTCAGCAACACACTGCCTCTTGACTGTCTGGGTGCTCCAGCCTGTTTGCTGGACGTGTACAGAGTTTATGGCGTTAGACCCGTGACCTTAGTCAATCCCTGTTTGTGTCGTTGATGTGAGTTTCCCACCAGACGTCAAAGCGGATATTTCATTCTCGCCAACCCAATAGTAATGAGATTTGACTTTTATTTAATATTTGTAACGATTCATCACGCCATTTATAAGATGAACAACCCCACCTTATTGCATGCTAGAAAAGAAATATAAGAAATACAAATTTATAAACATTTGTAAACTCAAAAATACAATCAGAGTAAGTAAAATCCTTATTATTGTCCAACAGAAAATAAACAGATATAATAAAAATGTTTAAATAAAGATTACATATGTTATGTTAAAGATAAAACAACTTATTATTGTATTAGTGTAAAGAAATAAAAAAAATAACATTTGTGAACATTTGAAACTCAAAATCACCACTAAAATTTTCAAGGATATTATTATTTTACTAGGGAAAATAAATAATTATCATAAATATGTATCAACTGAAAGAAACACATGCATTATGGAAGAGCCACAAATTATCAAAGTATCAGTGAAAATGAATAAATAAATAAATAAATAAAAGATGAACATTTGTACATTCCAAGACAATAATAAAACATGTATAACATGTCTAAATAAATGTATTAATTTATAAATGTAAAACAAGCTAAATTTGAAAGGGAAAACGGGTGACAAAGTCCCCGGCACGTTTGCTCATTTGAAAAAAAAATAGCTTGCCCTCCGGAGAGTTATGTAATGTGGCAACTTTTACGTCACAAGGTCTCTTGGTATGTCCGGCTGCTTTCATATATATTTTGAAGTTTTGTCGAAAACTATGTTATTATTTACTTACATTACTTGAGATTGGCAATTCTTTGGGAAGCTTAGCCGATTCCATTAGGTGAACATTAATCGCACTTGCGCACTGCATTCACCTCTTCCTTCCATATATGTGAAGCTGTTGGTTTATTATTGTTTCGCAACTTTTCTACACGACTGCGCCATGTCTCGTTTGTTTTATGGTTATTATGACAAATGCTATTTTAAATAATGTGCATTATTCTACTCACGTACTTGAAGATAAAGTTCAAACAACTTTACATTTTACAAAAAACGTCATCGATGATCATATTGACTGTGGTCCCAGTTTCTTCCTTCTAAAGCATTGTTGGGTACACGTATATCGTATCAATCCATAAGAATATATTTTATTTAAAGCCTCTCTGATGCTTCATGTTGAACAGGGCATTCACTTGTTTACTTCAGTGGTCTCATCATCTGTGGTATGTAAATGATGCAGTGTTGTGCTATGCAAACGTCCTGATATATTCAGGATATAAAAAGTCCATCAGCCTATAGAGTCAGCTGTTTGCAATGGAGGTACTAAACATCACGATTCGGCATGGAGGAAGGTCCCCATGGCCTGGGTTATATAGAGGTGAGACAGACTGAGAAGGGAGTGACTTTCGATTTGGATTGAGGAGAGAGAGGAGCTTAGAGAAAGGAGTTGAGGGAAATTGAGGCGAGTCCTGGTCAACCTGCAACGAAGCCTAGAGAGGACTTAGTTTTTTCTTTATTATTCTTCGTATTTCTCATCGCTCTTCAGGTAGACAGGTAATTATCCTAACCCAGCCATGATTCAGATTCAATGGTTCATAAAACCCAATGAGTGACCATTGTTTTCTCTACCTCTTAAGCTGTTTCGTTTTAGCTGTGCATTTCGCACTGTCAATCGTTTTACTTGTCATGTTAATGACGAGTGCTCTCATCATTGAGGATTAATTAATTGTGGAGTGACTGGTTCTGATACCCATCAATCTGTACAATGATACGTGGATGAAGATGCTTAGGACTTCCATTCAATTGTCACGGAAATGAGATGAAAAATCAATGACCAATTTTAAATTAAACTCACCCCAAAAAGTTTTCTAACTTGTCTAGTTCCATTTTTTATTAGTATGTTATTGCCACAATTAATTTTGAAAATACATAGTGCTTAAATGTTTTACTTTTTTAACATTAATGGGGGAGAACATTTTTATATATACCATGATAGATGTCAAGATTTCACCTTGCTGATGAACTCGATGAAACATTGGATCAGTTCTTAGACATAGCGCGAGGATCTGCGAGTGTTAATTTAGATGTTAGCGGTCCAACTGCAAGTTCAATCCCAAAGTTCAAACTGTAAACCTTCAGCGACAATTATTGGAGAAACAGGAACATGAAAAGCAATTAGAGGAAAGACATTTAAAAAAACAATTTCATGATTTTTGAGATTTCGGCCCAACACAGTTTGCAGCTATGGCTCAGTCTCAGTTTGTTCTCCCATCGATTTTAGAAGGTAATCTATTTCAAGGGATAGCCGGGGTAGACGTATCAATTTTTCTAGATAACGTAGACAACTTTGCCATTTGAAATGGATGGAACAATAACAAAAATCAGGAAATGTTCCCAGCCCTTTTGTCAGGGCCAGGTGTGCTATAGTTTCAAACTTGGAGAAATTTACAAGAGAATCAAGACAGTTCTTATGAGAACTTAAGGCAAAAAATTATGGATGAATTTACAGGTTCTTTAGATCAACTCCAGACCGAGGAACAAAAACCGTATATATTACATAAAGAAACTGAGTCGGTACAAACTATGTTAAGGACAAGCACTTACTATTACCCCTTAGTACGGCGCGCAGTCTGACGAAAGTAAGCCCAGTGTCGCCGAGGCTTTGAGCGCGAAATTTGAATTCGTATACATAATGGAGAAAAATCGTAATAACTCTGGCACTATGGGACCAATCTACTTCGGATAACTTTTGTCTTTCAGATAGGCCATCAATTCATGCAACCATGTACAATTTGGATGCCCCAACCGCGGGGGGGCTTACGGGCGGGAGCTGCATCCCCGAATTTCAATGAAAAAACATAAAAATGCGGTGTTTGCCCCCTCTTTTCCAGCTACTTCCGGAAGAAAACCGGAACTTTTGCATTTTGTTTCAAAGAATGGACCTTCCACAACAGAATGAAACTTGATTCATGTTTGTGGGTGCAATACAATTTGAATAATAAGGCAAAACGTAAAACCCTGTTTTTTACTTAAAACAGCGAATTTTAGAAAATTTGCACAAAAAATGATAAAATTGATATAACTCAGACACTATGGGACCAATCTACTTCGGATAACTTTTGTTTTTCAGGTAGAATATCAGTGCATGCAACCATGTAAAATTCGGATGCCTCAATTATGGGAGGGGTGGTTACGGGCGGGGGATGCATCCCCCGAATATCAATGAAAATAACAAAAAATGTGGAGTTTGCCCCCTCATCTCCAGCAACTTTTGGGAGAAAACCCAAACTTTGCTTTCTTTCGTTCGCACTTGCATCTTGTGTAGCTACTGTGAATCTATTTATTTCCTGTTGACTCGGCTCTTTGTGGAAATATGTCCGGAAAGTAACGATTGTGCGTTAGGGAGATCGATGAGTTGTTATATGATTCACAGCCACTGCTCAGAACCGATTAACACAAGCCCTTTCCTAACAGAGGATGGGGAGGGAACCTTTGCAATCGTTTGTTTTGTCAATACTTCTGGATAGACTCACGCTTCTGGCGTCTGAAGATTATCTAGAGGGTTCTTTCTTAAAAGTTGATTTAGAATATTCATTGGATCTCCATGAAAATACCACGGATTAGCTATGGCACCAGTTTCTCAGAAGGTCCAGGTACAAAGGAAAGAAAATTGATATTATCTTTTGAAAATAAAAAAAAAAATCATGATCACCATCGATTGTTGAAATATTACTTGGAGCAAAGTCCATCAAGAGTTAAAATTTAAACCTGAAAAATGGTTAGCTCAATATATTAATAAAAATACAAATAATCGAATACAAACAAATTCTAAAGTTGAAAAATATATTATAAATTAATGAACTAATTGAACATTTGGAAAATTAATGCAAAATAATAGGAATTCTAAAACTTGTTGCTGATCCTAGATTCAAGAGTTTTACAGAAATTGTTGATAGCAATCTAACTCTTATTGATAGAAGAAACACTAATGTAATGTTTAATATGCCGATAGCTGAAGGTACTGCAGTTCTTGAATTGGCTAAATTAGGAATGTATAAATTTCATTATGATGTAATGAAACCTAGATACAAAGACGAAATGGAAGTAGCATACATGAATACTGATAGTTTTATATATGTGATAAAAACGCCTGATTTATGCAGTGATTTGCTATCTATGAAAGAATATTTTGATTTTAGCAACTCTTCAGAAAATATTACATTACAGTCTCGAAAACCAGATGATCCCTGGGAAATTGAAAGATGACGCAGCAGGGTCTATAATAACAGAATTTGCTGGTCTAAGGCCAAAAATGTATTACATTAATATTGATGGCAAAAAAGAGATTAAAAGAGCTAAGGGTGTAAGTCGACCATGTACAAGATAACTTACAATGGAATATTTTAAAGAATGTTTATTTAAAAGGAAAACCAGAAAGAGGTCTGCATATCATCTCACTAGCAATTTAGATGGTGTACAATAAAAAGAAACAAAATAGCCCTCAATGGGGATGATAATAAATTGCAAATATTATATTGCAATGTCCATACTAGAGAATATGGACACTATAATACAAGTAAACAATGTGATAAATATTTTCTTAAAAAATTGATATAATATTATTTTTTTAAAAATATTTGTCTTATTTATTGTAATATCTATTTTAGTTAGGTAGTGTGTAGGGTAGCCCTAAGGCTAAATTTTGCATAAAGTAAAAATAAATAAATATATATATATATATTCGAATTAAATAATATAAAAATTAAAATTGTTCTTTCATTCTTTTATTCTTTACATCATATATGAATGATTTCTCTACAACTAAAATTGCATTGCATATGGTATTTTCAGGTAAAGTTTCATGAAACTTAATATTAACTTCATATTTGTTCAATCATTAATAACTACCAATTTTTTTATGCATTTATGAAAAACATTGGTCTGTGAATTATAAACTCGTCCGTATTATAATACGTATTGATATTTCCTTCACTTACCCTCTTAAGTGCACTAAATGCTTTATATAACTTTAAATAATCTTGATTTGCAATGTTTAAATTGTAATTTTCAAGTGGAAATACCTCATTTTGACCATCCTTCAGATATACATTTTTAATTTTACAATTATCAAACTGGCTGCTATATTTTTACCTGATTGTAATCTCTCCCTGCCTGAAACAATATAGCTACAAACTCTCGCATATCATATTGTAGGGATTGAAACTGATTAGTAATATCGAATTCAACGAATTTACCCTCCACAGACCTCTGTATGCATTGATATGTATAAAATTGTATCGGAATTTGAGGATTTTTCAAAATGCTGGCTTTGTATTTTAGAGCATAATTTGATTCATATTCAACTATAAGCATGCGTAACTCCATAGACTGAATCACATTTTGCAGCTTCGGGTAAACTAGCATCATTGGCTGTTCCATCAGGATTCAAAGTTTTGTATCTCATTATTGAATTATAATGATTGGGTGCACTACGAAATATGATACTTAAACCACCTTTCCACATAATTTCTTTATAATCAGAGAAAATGCCAAATAGCAGTCTCATGGGAAACAGTACTGCATGACTTTTTGCTTGAATTTTTGTTCCAGCCTCGAACCCACAAACTTTATAATATACACTCTCTGATTTGGATAATTTTAATGTCTCCACTGTAGTTGATGTAATTCCAGGATAGTCAATGCTGTCAATGACTGTACGTAACATGCTTTCTGATTTTAATTTGTGAGAATAAGAATGTAACAAAATTATCTATAAGTTTTAAATTCGCAGTAGGGGGATATTCTTCACCATTACTTATCTTGACGATGTCAAATTTTATATACAAATCCGATCTAGGTGGATGAATATATTGTAATGTCAAATTGAATATCCTTATTCGGTTCATTGAGTCCTCCTGTTTGGAGGAAATGTCTGCAACTCATAACTCTCGATATTTTCCATTGGTATTTATTTATATTTTTTAAATATTAATTTCCAATATTGCAGTGCTATTAGCACCGGAAAAATCGATGATCTCATTTTTCTCATTTGTAATTGTTATCTCTATGTAATTAACCTTATCAAGAGAAACAGGGAAATAGACTGCTGGGATTGGGGAATAGATGATAGGTTCCATAAATTCTGAATTCAGCTTAAATGTAGCAATGATACCGGTCTCCTTGTAGCTACCGACTGAATTTTCTTCAGCTATGATAATCATTCCTTTAGAAGTGTTGCAGTGAATATTCAATTTTTCCTTAGCTAAGAATTTTGGTATAAATATACCTATGTGCCTAATACCTGCTTCTAATTTGCTATTGTTGGGGAAACCTAGAAGTTCGCCCATGGTAGATAGGTCTACTGTTTCTTTGGTAGATACGATCTCCACTCTGAGTGTTACAGAGTTTTGAGATATCAATACAGTGTTCGGAAGTTCAGATTGTAAAGTAGATAAGTTATACTGTCCAGGAGGCATAATAATTTCTTCATTACCTACAAATATAGTATTGTTGTATGAAGTTACATTTGGTATCAGATACATGCTGTAGAAGGCTCACAGATCTATGGTTTTGGATAGATTATCATCTTGTAGATGTAGTTTCAAGGCCGAAGTCTCGCTGGAGAGATGAAAAATTACCATATTTAATATTCCACGCTGCTATTTGAAAATTTTGTAATTTGATGTTATGTATTTTATTTAATATTCTAAGCATCGTAGTTTAAACATGACCACATATAATTTCATCGAAATCTTGAATGCGTTCGTCGTTGTAATAAATATTAACATGGTTTAAATAATGAATTAATTCTGTAGGCGGTAACCCTCCGAAAGAATCGAAAATAAAAGCATTGTTATTATGTTTATAATAGCATATCCACTGGGTAACAATGTTATTCGACATGTCCAAATTCACCACACCACATTCTCTTGAGTGAGGACTATCTTTAAGGAGAGAATCAGACTTGAAAACCAACCAAAAATGTCGAATTTATATATTTTAACTAAAGATTCAATGTCTTGATTTGTGAGCACTTCTTCTTTTTTTAAAATTTTCTGAGTGCTGTGGACTTCACACCACTGCCTAATTTTCTTTCCATGGCAAGATTATGCCGCTTCTGCTCTTCCAGTTCTGCCTTATTCTTTTTTTAATCAATTTGAAGCAAGTCTTTCACACACACTTCAACGAAACATCCTAGTATTTATCTTTATCCAGATCTACTTACAGTTTGTTAAATTCAAAGAAAACTCGGACGTCACTATATATATAATTTCAATATATTTTTTTCACTTATTGATCTACTGTGTTTTGTTTTTCGTTGCTATGCTCAAAATATGTATAGAAATTTATACATCGTAATTTCACATTATCAACAATTAATTATACATCTTATTAATTCAACAACGTTTTGGAACATAACAAAATAGTAATTGATAACAACATAAATATCATAATGCATTTTAAACACAAAATTAAACAATAAATAAATATGAAATAAATGAACATCTTTGGGTCAGTCACAAATTCCATTTTTGGCTATAGCAGCACTGCCACCAGCTAAATTTCCCACTGCTCCTAAAGCCGCCAGGATGGCTGGAATGCTGAATATAAATCCACAACAATGTGTTTTTTCTTGTATTTTGCAAACGTTTTAATTGTGGTGTACTAAGTAATAATTTCTTTCCATTTCCTTTGGCTATACGCTGCCTCTTCTTTTATTGTTGTTTTTTAGTTAAAATTGGGTTAATTTTTAAATTTTTAAGATCAAGAGATGGAATTTGATATAACTCTTTTAGGCTTCATGTTTTTATATTATTATTATTATTATCTTTTCAGGGTATTTTTATTTATGTATATATATATATATATATATAAACACACACACACACACACACACACATATATATATATATATATATATATATATATATATATATTACAGACAACACCCTAATTATTGTGTTCATAGCAATGGTTGTACCCAATGATTTTATTCGTTCACCCAATGATATGATGCATCTCTGCTGGTTAATCTTCCAAATTCAGTATCTTCTAATTTTTGATCAGCAACATGACGAGCATATGTGTCGTATGCAATGTCATGTTCTTTCCAAGCTGCATCGAGAAGATTGTTCCCCCTATCCTCCCTTTTTAATCATTGCTCATGTTTCTTCCCGGGACCACTGGTAACCAGGTACGTGTAAATAGAATGGAATCTTATTAATAATATCATTTACCAAACCTCGACCTTCTGGTAGATTCCAGAATTTAAGGGGTATAGTGTTTATAATCTTAATTAAGTATCCCATACCTTTGTGATGATTTACAATAAAATGAGCTAGTTTATTGCTAATCATGTCTACAGAACCCATTTTCACGTCGTAAAATTTGTTTTTTCCATCATTTTCCTCCCTTGCTATAACCAGCAATCTATCTATGAGTTTTCTTACATCATCTAACCACACAAATTCTTTAGGTAAAGTATTGTATTCCTTGATACCACTAACAGTTTTAAGTTGGTTACAGATAGGTTTAATAAGATTCTTGTATTTGTCGAAACTGCTCGTTTTAACACGATTTTGAGGAGAATCGTTATTTTTATATAAGGCATCAGATAGTATTAAAATATCTGAATAACTCTGTAAAATTTTTTGGTTTTCTATCGGTGATGATATCTCATAATCCAGGAGGGACAGGATATCTAGACCAGCAGTTTTTCCCACGTTACTCTAGATTTCGCAATTTTCCAAATGACACATTCGTTTGACTCCATGGTCTGTTACAATCCAAACACTTCATCTTTCTCAAATTTGCCTGTACTCAGGTTATCTTTGCCGAGGGACCCAACTCAATTTTCTCAGATTCACTTCCAGCTTTAGTAGATGCTTGTTGGAGGATCAGAGACGTGTGAATGCTATATAAGGGTGTGGGTGGAAAATCTGCATAGCATTTAACAGTAAGAGGTACCAATTCATTTAAGAGATTTTTATTTTGTTCTCTGACACGCTTAATCTCTTTACCAAGACCACTGATTCATCAATAATTGGTTCGTCTTGATGCTTGTGTTGTTCATAAAATCCTCGATTCTATGTTATCCAACCTTTGAAACGTTTGGACAGTTAATAACGTAATTTCAAATTATCTTCAATTTTATGTTTTGACATATTTATTTTTTGATTAGAGGTTATTTTATATCGTTTCAACGTTCAAAACGTCGTAGATTCTATTTATAAATTTTCAATTATTACGTTTTTTATTCATGCCCATGGTAACAAAATCAAAATCATCAATGTTCAAACAAGATGAACAGAATCTTGAAAATTTGTTATAATTTAAGTCACCCCCACGTAATCATCGTATACATGTTTCAAATTAGTATGATCTGGACGAAACAAACAAATTAGGTTTGTATTATCTAGGAGTAATTGTTTAGGAATTTTGGAATAAGTTTGAGCTAAATAAAAGCAGTCTATTCCTTTGTGACAACCCTGTGTAAGGAAATCTATGATTTCGTTTTGATTTTCTAGAATGATATCATCAAAAGTGCAAAAGAATTTTTCAAACAATCTTTTACAGGTTTTACTTTCGTTGCAAATGTAGCTATGTTAAGTCCCTCGTACAGTTTTATGAGTTGCTTGTACTTTGGTTGTTCAGTACTTTTAGAGAATACATACAGGTGTCTATTTTAATAATCTAGCGAATTAGGAGCGAGCAGGAAATTATGTAACAGCCGAGTGGTTTTAAGACAAGCAGAGGTACCTACTATGAGACACCTTATATTGTCAGGTAACAACTCAACATCTTTTTACTAGATTTTACTAAATCTGGTAAACGCTGTACCACATCCATGTTGGTGTCAAAGAATCACCTGGTTTGCCTCTATCCAACTTCTTTCTGGCAGTCATAGCCATTTAACGCATAATGTATTATTTTTCTTACGTAATATTATCTCAATTGAATATGTATATGGATAATTTGTTTTACTGAGTTCTTCTTCATAGAATCTCCTCTTCAATATTTTATTATAATTATCTTTTATGATATATGTATTTCTATTCCCTGGTAAAACTTGAACTACAGTTAATAACTCTGTACTCAAATTTTTGGTGAATTTCTTTCCAAGTAAATGTTTAAATTTACTGACTCTCACCTGTTCTCCTATTTTGTATTTTGGTTTCTTGGTAGTGTATTTATATTTTTGACAATAAACAGTAGAAATCAACCTAGACTCATCAGACTTGGTTACCTCAGCAGGTTTAATGTGAATAGTTCTGTGTACTGAAATATTATAATTATGAACTAGCTCGGTAAAATTTGTACCCATTTATAGTTACCCTGTAGAGTAAATTGCCTCCACATGCGATTTTTTAATGTTCTGTTGAATCGTTCCACTATACTGCCTTTAAAATCACTGCATGTAAAATAGTGTTTAATATTATATTGTTGCATTAAGTTGGTAAATGTGGAATTGTAAAATTCATTTTCTCTGTGCGTCTGTAAATATTTTGGTATCATACCATCAATAAATATTGACTTTAAAGCCTCGGTAACACAAGTACAATACTTGGATTTTAGAGGAATAGCCCATGCATATTTGCTGAATGTACCAATAACTGTGACCATATATTTGTAACCATTCTTATGTACATTTTTTAAAGTTCCTGTGCTCATTTCTATAAGATCAAATTGAAACAAATCGTCTACACTTTTAGTTGCCGCACTCAGTTTTTTGTAGTTACGACGAGCTGCTTTATGTAATTCATTAACTATATCTTGTCTTGACATCGGGCGCAATAAGGAAATACGACATAAAATAGATTATTTTCAAAGTATAATTGTTTCACTTCAAATAATATTTGGTCACAAGCATCCACATGAAAACCAGAAAATTGTTCATACTCATGAATTTTATACTCCCTCTGTCCCAAAATTATTGTCCGTTACACTCTTGTTTGTTGTCCCATAAGATTTGTCCGATAGACAAACTGTGACATTGGTGTCTACAGAAGAAGAAAATTAAACACGGGAATGAGTCATACAACGTTACTACTCAAGGATAAGTACAAATTTGCCGATCAAGTATCCAAAAAAACATAAATAGAAAGTCACCATTTAGGCATACCGGACTATAATTATGGGACAGAGGGAGTATTTCTTTACAGATTCATCCCAATATGCAATAGATATCTGAAGTGCTCTATACACACCATCTTTTCTATGTATGGTGAAATTTTGCACTTGCACATGTTTTCCTTTCTTTACATAGCCAAATTTTAAAAACCTAATATTATCATAAAAAAAATCATGAGACTGACTGTAGGGATAAAATTTGTAAACATTACCTGCATTAACATAAGTTCACTGGCCTCGTACATTTGCTACACTCTCATGTCTAACTATCTGAACAATTTAAAAATGACGTAATTCAAGATCATTTAATCTGCTTAATACTGATTCGTGAAATTCGTTTATGCTGCGTACCACTTCATCGTAGCTGGGTTTGAATTTCACATCGACATTCAAATGTTTAAATTGTTCTTTGAGATCACGAAGTTGTGAATTAAAACTTCATAAAGAAGATTCTTGACTTGTTTCGAGGGTACTAATTTGTAGCTTAATGTTGGAAATAATCTCTTGTAAACTTTCTACAAGTTTCAATTTAGTACTTTAACTAGCAAGATCGTGTACCTGACTTCTGATTTATTCAAACAATGCACGAAGTTTGTTGACTATCTGGTTGGTAGGCAATGTAGCGATGGTGTTTTGAATTACAGCAATTGTCATTGAATGTTCTTGATGTCCTCTGACTTGGGTATTCGATTTACTGCTCTTTTTACAGTTCTTTACTCTTGGGAAGTGGGTAAATTAGCTAGAGTATTTTGAACTGTGGTCAAAGCTTGTTTGACAGCTTCTAATTCCGTAGCATCTGCAACATTGCTCAAAGCATTTTAAGTTGTTGTATGTCATATTGTGTAGGCGTAGATTGTTGCAGTGTTTCTAATCTGTTCTGTATATCATCTATGAGATAATGAAAATGGAATAGTTCAGATCCGGTATTAAGATTTTCCAAATTGGTAATCTATTCTTGAATTATGTTTAAAGATTCGGTTATGCTTGGCAACTTGAATTCCAGAGTTTCTCATAGTTGTTAAAGTTTCTTCCATATGAGCTATGGTACCCTGTATCTTCCCCAAATCTTCATAAGTTTCCAACTGCAATTTGATACTGGCAACACTGTGTGCGGTGGCATCTAATTCGGAAGATGAAGGTAAATTATTGATAAAATCTTCCAACGTTTGTAAATTGACTTGAACTTCTGTTATGGTCCTGAAAGATAGAAATTGCTCTTCTAATTCATGAGAGGATAGATTATTCTTATTTCGATGAAGAGAGGAATTAATTTATCATACTCCCCAATTATTTCAGCGTAGAGGAAATCACCTGCTTCCACAAATTATGTTGTATTGGGAATCATATTATTGTGTACAAATTTCGTCTTATGTGTACAATTGCTGCATTGGATGTAGAGATACTTATTTGAATTTTTCCTGTGACGGGAATTTTATAAGATGCTTGGTTATTGTTGAATACATGTAATTGTTTACCCGTATCATCATCCACTTGATACCAGACACTATTTAGATGGATGATAACCAGACCTCATAATTTACGATAAATTTCCCTAACGACATCCATGTTTACTGGAATTCTATCTATTTGTTGAATATGTTTCTTGAGACCAAACATATTCATGGGCATTATTTATTTTTTGGTTATTCATTATCGAGTTTGCTTTCAAGTTAAAGAGAACATCAAAACAACGCCAATGCAAAAAAACGAACCTTTGTACGTTACTTGGTTCCCGAGATATAAGCAAAGTAAAGGTAAAGTGCTCCCCTGTGTATAGCACCACGCCATGAAGGCGTATAGGGGGTGTGGGGGTAACGCCCCACACTTTCTTGATCCGGTCGTGAGTGGGGGGGTTATGTGATCAGCATCACGCCTCTGACCGCCTTTACCCCCCAGGGTTTCCTCCACGTAGCTACGTTATTCGACGCTGGGTGGGCACCGGAGCCGCTTCTATCGTTAGAAAAGTTCCCGGATTTGAAACAGCCGGGGATCGAACCCGGGACTTTTAGCATGGTAGTCAGACGCGTTACCGACTGAGCATTTTATATCGTTACCGAGATATAAGAATGTTAATAATTTAAAAAATTAAAAACGAAGTAAAGGGAATATAACGCATAATGCTTCTCTTCATAGCATGCAAAGAGCAGATAATAATCTTTGTATGTCACGCACTAGGAAATCTACGAGTTATCATCGATCTCTTTGCATGTCACGCACTACCAATGTTCCGAGTATTCATCGATCTCTCTGCATGTCACGCAAATTAGGTTCCCCGAAGATACTTCATACACAGTGCTTTATATATCGCCACTGCCATCTAGTTGAAAATAAATGTACTTGGAGAACATGAAATCACTAAGCATCACTAGATGCTGCAATCTATTTGCAAAGAAATGTACTTGTTAGCATCAGATACATTACGCAATTATTTTAAATATATAACAGTAGCAATACGATTAGCTGAAGACATATGATAGAGCGCTCCTGAGTTGACATAGCTAATTAGCTAGACTTCCCATATTGCTAAAATACCTATCTATTTGTATATTTCTCATACCGCCATTATGTTACTGATTAGTTTCAAGCACAAACAGTGTAAAAGATTAAGTAGTGCATATGGTAATATAGAAATATGCAAGTGCAGTATCTTCGGTTCAGATAAATGGACCGAATTGATACTGGGGTATTTTGCAAAAAAATTTAAAATTGAAGTCGGTTTCAAATATTTTTTTTACACTTAGAAAAACAAATAAATTTCGCTTTATTTTTTTAAAAAATGAGAGAGTTAATTAGAGTTAGAGTTAGGAATTATCTAAATCTTGCATTTTTCTCTATAGAAAATAAAATGTCGAACTTTTGCATGAATCAAAATCTGGATAATTGAAAATGTATGTTTAAAATGTACTGATTTAGACTAAATATGTAAATTTTCTCCTATAGATTGAGCTTTGAAAAAAAAACGTAATTGTTTTTTATGCTATACAAATAGTAAAATTTGGATTTTTTAGATATTTTCCCCTTGGGAAATTAGCTGAAATTGATACAAAATGAACAAATACAAAATAAATGGTCGCAAACGTACCATTTACTCTACCCTTATGTACCTCTCCATTAAGGGTGTCACACTATCTGAAAAGAACTGCGGCGATTCTCTGCTTGGGAGAATTATCACTCTCCCCTGAGTCCTCGCGAAGTCATAGTAAATTTCATTTATATCCAGGGAGACACCTCAGCGAGCAAAATCTGTTTCCTGCAACGATGATAATTCCTCCGTGTCAGTAGGAATGTTGTTATACTTTAGAGTTATCTAGTCGACCGCCTCCGGGTAGGAGAGTAATCAATTTTTAATTTGAATGTGTATTTCTAATTAAAATCCTGAAAGCCGTGACCATTTTTTTAAGAGCCTGCTTACCCTCATTGCTTCTTCAAATGTGTTCTAAATTTCCTCTGGATTTATTTCACATCTCTCTTCTACGCCCAGATCCGATGGCGTTTCAACATTTGCCTTGAAGATGAAGCATGAAGAATCTGCGGTTTATCGAAGTTACTGTACTTGAACTCCGGATGAAAAGCACGGAGTAAGTCACAAGGGATTTTGAACGATTTTTTTCCGCCACCGCCTTTTGATGAACCTAACCCATTTTGGCTACTATTTCGAGGATTGTTGATTAATTTTCAAGA